>NC_056754.1:49356399-49960754 GCF_018687715.1 Carya illinoinensis | reverse complement strand
ATAATGGATTTCACTATTTATTGCGAAAGCAGTACATAAGGTATGGGTCGAAAGAAGCAGCCCTTTCTGGCGGGACATCATGGGTAGAGAAGCCCGTATGGGAACATCTATGTAGGATGTGGTCAACTGAAGAATTCGAGGTATATGAATCATCTCTATACTAGTTACAACTCCTTCAATGTGATTAACTAAAAAATGGAAAACTGCCTTGTATATTTTGCAATTTTTGGAGTGGCACAAAATGCAAATGACTTGGTTCTTGGGTGGTAGTTAGTTTAGAAATACTTAAAAAGTGATAAAGCCGTCTCTTTAATTTTGGTGCATGCTTGCAAGGGGTGGTTGGGTTAAATTATTGGAAATGGTTGTAATTTGTAAACACTAAGGCATGTTCAAGCGATGTGTCAATAGGGGATGTTAGTAAATCTAGAGAGATAATCTTAGACAAGTTTACACAATCTACACCAGCTAATGTGTTACAACTTGCATAACCTCTTATATCAACCTAGAATGTATGAGGCAAGTGTGCTGTACTCCCAATCAGATTACATGTACTCAGTTTTCGGACAGAAGGGTTTTGCTCTCACATTTTGCTGGTATGTGTATTGGGTTATGTTGATTGTTTATGACAAGTGGTGTTGCATGGGTTATCCATATAGGCCATTTAAACCAGTATTTTGTGCTTAACAGAGAAAAGTGTTGTCAATTTTCAGCATTTTGGCATGAAGACCATCATGTACAACTACAATATTCAATAACATAATTAAAATATTGTAGTTGACATTAGTGTGCATGGTTAAGATAGACACTCTAGGGTGTTTCCAATTACCCCCATCCGTGCCTATAAGTTGGAGGTTAAAGCCCATATTTAATTGAAATACTTTAAACTATTATTTATAAGAGGGAAAACTATATCAGAAATTTTCAGGCTACTAAAGAAACTGAATAATAGTTTAATGCAATAGATCATTATCTCTTGACTGTCAATGCCCCACAGAAAATGTCAAAGAGAAACCAGAAAAATAGGCAGAAACAAAATGTCAACCATACAGGAGGGAGAAAGCCATTCGTACGAATATTGGAGGAAATGGTACGTCTACTTGAATTTCTGATTCAAGTAACAAGACATAATCGATTTTATCCACACTAACTAACTAACTAATGTGTTGATGGTTGCAGAATGAAGAAGACCCAAACTTGATACAGTTTTACAGAGAAGTTCATTGGTCAAGAAAGAAGGGATGCTTTATAACTGGCCAAGCAGAACAGAACTACGTAAGTGTTTATCTAGTTGCTGTTGAGTCGATTTTTTAAAGGTTAGGCTTAAAGTAAGTGTTGCCTGGCATTAATGGTGTTACCCTTGGGCACATGGATGTAGAAACTAATGCTTGAGCGATTGGATGAGACTGAGGTGAATACTGAAAACAACAATGAGAAGTGCAATGCAGCTTTCAAGGAGGTTTTAGGATATAAAGCAGGATATGCAACAGGACTTGGACACTCGGTTATACCTGAGGCTTCAATAGCATTGCGCAAGAATAGGGACTATGTTAGGATTGTTGAAGAGAATGAAAGGAACAAGAATGAAGCACATATGTACAAGAGCCAGTTAGAGGTGCTAAGAGATGAGTTGCATAGTTTCAAGAATCAGTTTAAAGACTACCAGAGTACGATGAACAATCGTGTAGCTGACCTGGAATGCAATCAAAGAGAGTCTCATCAGGAGACTAACATGGATGCCTAGGCATCCGGTTAATGTGTGGCTTTTTTGTTGCCCAGCTGACTGATCTTTTTGGAAAGTCGTAGTTGAAGTAACAAGTTGCTTATATTCGTGAAGTACTAATGTCTTTTGGTCCTTTCTTTTGATGATGCACATATATGGATGTGGTGGCAGTCTCTACATTGTGTCTAGTTTAACAGTCAGCATAGTATATAGGTTGACAATGTGCCAACGGTTGCTGCCATGCATTTCACACAAAAAAGCTTGACTAAGGTATGCAATTTACTCCCAATGCTTCATGATGTTAATATTCATTATTTCAGACACATATTCAGAGAGATTCCCCCCCCCCCCCAAAGTTAACCCTATAAGCATTGACAGTTTGAGTGAATTTGGATATCCACTCGAACTGTCAATGGTTTAGATCAACTAAATAGTTGGGCTGATTGGTTAAAAATACATGCAATTGGTGGCTGAGAGTACAAATGATTAATGATTACCTAGATTGGATTAAAAACTGATGGAAATTTATTTTGCTTCTCTGTGGTTTATCAGCCTTGCTACTTAGGAATTTATCTGATGCCTCATTGTGTAGGATTTCCCTAATGCTACAAGTAAAATAGTTAAATTGTTTGGGTTTTGTATTCCCTCCACTCTTGATATAGTTCTTTAGATTAACAGAATTTGTCTGCATGCGATGGATAAAAATACTACCAAGTGGTGGTTGTTGAGTGCAGATTGTTGCATGATGTTATAGGGTAACCAGTAATCCCACAATATTGTCATTCTGCACATAATTTCTCAGCTCACCTAGGATGGAAGTAACCCAACTCACATGTTTCGGATTATGATGAGGCTATGCAAAATGCATATGTGCAGGGAGGCTGAAGCCTGGCAGCGGGAGAAAAGTTTGATGCTAACATGAACAGGCAGTCAAACCAAGACACAATGAGGGCCCAGCCTTGCCATCTATGTGGACAAATGGAGGTGTTGCTTTTTTGAGTGAAGATCCCCACAGATCCATTTGACCAGGAAAGAGATTAGAAGCTTGATAAATATATATTATTGATATGTAATAGTTATGTTTTGGGACATAGATATGGGACTCATATAACATTTCTGTTGGTTGGGCATGTCAGATGGAACAGGATGCCAATTTTGGCATCATCATTAAATTTATGAGACTGGTGTTGATCTATGTGTTGATATGATCATAGTTTTACAAAATGGGTTTATGTTTCTTGGATATGTTCACACGGATGACCAGGGTGCATTTGGATGGATATTGTATGTCCAATGGAGAACTAAGTGATATATTAAATACATGATTAGTAATTTCAGGGCAAATTGTTTTCTGTTCTTTGCCATGGGAATGTAATATGTAAAACTGAAATCTTGATTTATCTGATGGATATTTTGGAAAGGTAGTACTGCGCGCGGCTAAGGGGGGATCATCCACTTAGTACTACAATTTACCAATAATATATATTTATAAAATACAGATATATGGAATTGTAGTGTAGTACTGGAAAAACAGATAAGGTATATATTGGTAGGTTGAAATGCATTGTTGCTACGCCGGCCAGGTAAATCTCCCAGTACTCCAAATACATGGAGAGGTTTTCTGGGAAATGAGGATTATTGGCAACAATTGGTCATCAGGACCATTCAATACTGGCAATACAATGCAGGTAGTTGTATTTGGAATATATACGTAAATGCAAGCTGCAAATCAATTGAGCTATAGCGAAGAATGAGATGGCCAATAAAGGATATTTTTGGCTTTGCTGAATTGCCAATAATTCATGATCTGGACCATATAGGTTAACAGCTATAAGGCAAACTTGATGAGCCAAATTTACTGCTAAAAATTATTTTCCATAACACATAGTTGCCAATACTAACGTATTACAAGGAAATCAAGTTGTACGAAATGCCAATTGAAGTCGGTGCTTACTTTCCTAACCTCATCGCAAGTAAGAAGTTGTGAGTCATACAAGTTGCCAAATTTACATTTCGTTGGCGACATAAGTTCCCAACACCCTTCTATTACGGACAACCTATATCTGTGGTAAAACATCAATACCCAAGTTATGAATTGATGAGATAGCATATTAGTGGCAAGGTTGCATTCTAGGAAATGAGTTTAGTGTTCGAGATTGGGAGGATTGTTTGGTGTATTACTGACAAACTAAATGTCTTATGCCAACGGCATAAATTGCCAAGATAGACCATCATTTTCGTCAATTCATAAGATTGCCAAAATAGGTAGTTAAATTGGCAATTCATTATTGGCAAAGCTGTGGCGGTCATTTTCTGTGGCTTAAAGGTCATTACCTGCAATTTTTTCCACAATTGCTGCAAAAACTATTGGCGGCAATAGGCTGTATTTGTTGTAGTGTTGGGAGTGTAATGATAATTCCCACAGACCCTACAAAACCAGCTTTTCCTACCATTGCAAACACAAATGATGATAATTGTTGAATCCAAGATTTTAAGTTTTGTGTAATTATATATTTATACATATATTTTGATGATAACAAATAAATTCAAAGAATAAAGAAGTCTCAAACTCAAGTTGTCTACACAATAGAGTCAAGCACATCAAGGAAACAAGCATGAGCAAGAAGGGAATAAGTTCACATTAAAATTATAGAGTAATGTTGTAAATCTCTTCAAAATTCGAAATTAGGATTAATGCTCAAAATTAATATTTGATCATAAAGCATTAAAATACATTTTCCACATATGCATAAATATTTTTGAAAATTAAATTTGAAAATTTTGAAAGGTGATTGATTGTCATCTTTTACATGTGCATGCCTTGATTAAAGGGTTGAACTTTGAAAATATTAAAGATGATTGACTGTCATCTTTCACATGTGCATGTTTTATTTGAATATTTTCAAAAGTGATTGATGTTTTTTTTTACTTATGCAAAAGGTAGATGTTTTTGTTTGAAAATTTTGAAAAGTAAAATGTGCTCCTTTTGTCATATACAAAAAGTAAAAGATTAGGTTTGGATTTTTTTGAAAAGGAAAGTGTGCTCCTTTTGTCATATACAAAAAGTAAAAAATTAAGTTTGAATTTTTTGAAAAGGAAAGTGTGTTCCTTTTGTCATATGCAAAAAGTAAAAGATTATGTTTGAATTTTTTGAAAAGGAAAGTGTACTCCTTTTGTCATATGCCAAAAGTAAAATATTAGGTTTGATTTTTTTGAAAAAGTGAATGATGTTGTCTTTGACATGTGAATCTTTTTAAATTTGAATATGAAGTCTCATATGTCTATAAATAGATCATTTGAGAGCTTCACATTCACAACACCAAGAGCATATAACATTCATTCAAAACTTTCATTCTCTCTTCTCTAAATATTGAGCCTTAATCCTTGTTCATTTTGAGAGATATAGTTTGCGCTGTATTGTTCTTATTTCACTCATTGATGAGTATTTTCTGATAACTTACCCACTATCAGCTCTTGTATCAGTAAAAGGGTGTGTAGCGTGTAGAAAGTGTTCTACATAGGGAAAAGTTAAATCACCACGTGTAAAGTGATTGTAAGTGTAAAGGGTGTTCTACACGGATCCTTTGTAGCGGTGTTATTCAAAGGTATAATAGGTTTCTATCTCCACCTGAAGGAGGTTGAATAGTGAATTTGGAGATCCTCAAGGGGTAGCTTGAGGCGAGGACGTAGACAGTGGGGCCGAACCTTGTTAACATATTGAGTTTGCTTCTCTCTTACCCTTACTCTTTATATTTATTACTGTTTCATATTTTGTTTATATTTTATATTGTATATTTGATTTATAGTTGTTATTTTTTTTAAATACAACTCAATTCACCCCCCCTCTTATGTTAGTCATCTGGGCAACAATTGGTATCAGAGCTAGTTGACCTGTACTGTTCATACAGGCAGATCACTCATGGGAACTCTCACTTGTGACTATGTCACCGAAGCAAGACTCTCCGACTATGAGTGACGGTACACCGGTAGAGACGGTGGCCGGCTAGTCTGGTAGGTACAATTGTTAGGTGACATAGGTGCGGCCTATGATCAGTAACGATTAGTATCAGAGCTAAGAGCTCTATTATAAGATTAACTATCTTTTGAGTTAAGATCTTATAGCTAATATTGCAGCTTCATTTGGTGAAGGTCAATCTAGCAGTCGGCCTCCACTCTTTTGTGGAGATAATTACTCATTCTGGAAAATTAGAATGAGAATATTTTTTCAGGCTCAAGATAGAGAAATCTGAAAATGTATTGTAAATGGATCTTATATTCCAACAAAAGTGGTTGATGGAGTAAAGGTCAAAAAGGAAGAAGAAGAGTTTGATCGTGAAGACGATAGATTTTATACTTTAAATTTAACTGTTATGAATTTATTATATAATGCTCTTAATGGAAATGAGTTTAATAGAATAATGAATTGCGCTACGGCAAAGGAAATTTGGGATAACTTGGAAGTAACTTATGAAATAACTTCGCAAGTCAATGAATCAAAAATTTGTATTATTACTCATGAATATGAAATGTTTAAGATGAATGATGATGAATCTATTTCTAGTATGCATACTCGTTTTACTAACATCATAAACAGCTTTACAGCTCTTGGCAAAGTTTATTCTAAAGTGGAGATAGTAAAAAAAATTCTCAACTCTTTACTAAAACGTTGGGAATCAAAAGTTATAGCAATTCTTGAAGTTAGAGACCTCAAGAAGCTCGAAATCAATGAACTCATCGGGTCACTTATCACCCATGAGTACACATTGAAAAGATGAGAAGAAGAAGTAAAGCCAAAGAAGAGCTTAGCACTTAAAACTGTTCCTCATGAAAGTGAAAGTGATGAAGATGAGGAAAATGAAGATAAGGATGAAGAAGTTGCGTTGATAACAAGAAGATTTTTGAGGTTCTTAAAGAAAAATAAAACTCCTCCGAGGAAATCCTTCAAAAAGTTTTCCAAGAAAGATTCAGGTAAAAATGACACTTTAATTTGTTATAAATGTAATAAGCCTGGTCATATCAAACAAGATTGTCATCTGCTAAAGAAAGATCGAAACAAGAGTAAGAAAGCAATGAAAGCTACATGGCATGATGATTCAAGTAGCTCAGATAGTAAAGCAAGCAATGAAGAATCAGCAAATCTTTGTCTTATGGCTAAAGATGACATTGAGGTAACAAATCTTGATAATATTGAAAATCTTTCATATGAAGAATTGCAAAATGTTTTAGAAGAGGTTTATGAGGAATTTGAAAAATTGGATACCAAATATACTGCTTTGAAAAAGAAAAATTCTTCTTTAACAAATGAAATTGATATTTTAAGAAAAGAAAGAATCATTTTGAAAGATGAAAATCTTGAATTTAATAAGAAGAAAATCGATTTAGAAAATATTGTTGAAAACTTTACGAATGGAAAAAGAAATTTTGAAAAACTTCTTGGTAGTCAAAGATATGTTTTTGATAAGGCAGGTTTGGGATATATGCTAAAACAAAAATACAAACTTTATAAAAATTTCTTTGATAATCCTTGTACATCAAAAATCAATAATCAAAATTCTTTTCATAAAAATAATTTTGTCAAAAAAAATTATTATTATAATTATTCAAGTTTTTCATATATGTCACATGCTATTTACAATTTCTGTAATAGAAATGGTCATAATTATCATACTTGTCCTATTAAAAGAAATCATACAATGACTATTAGGGCTATATGGGTACCTAAAAATTTTGTTTCTTCTAATATTAATAAATAAAGGACCTAAAGAACTTGGGTACCAAGAAAAATCATTTTAATTGTTGTTATAGGTATGCATGAAGTCATCCACAAGCAAAAACAAGTGGTTTTTAGATAGTGGATGTTCAAGACACATGACGAGAAACAAGACTAAGTTCTTTGATCTTAGATTTAAAAAAGAAGGACACGTGACATTTGGAGACAACTCGAAAGGGAAGATCGTGGGAATAGGTAAAATTGGTAATGAATCTTCTCTCATAATTGAAGATGTTCTACTTGTTGAAGGTCTAAAACATAATCTTTTGAGTATAAGTCAATTATGTGATAAAGGATTTACAGTTATTTTCAAAATGGATAAGTGCATTATTTTGAATGATCATGATTGTAATATTTGTTTTATTGTTTTTAGAAACAATAATGTTTATACAATCGATTTTGAAGAAATTACCTCACAAGATGTTATTTGCTTTTTAGCTCAAAATGAAACTAGTTGGCTATGACATAAAAGATTAGGTCATGCCAACATGGAACTTATTTCCAAACTTTCAAAAAATGATCTTGTGAGAGGTTTACCAAAAATAAATTTTCTTAAAAATAAAATTTGTGATGCATGCCAATTTGGTAAACAAACAAAAACTTTTTTTAAAACCAAGAAACATATTTCTACCACTAGACCATTGCAACTGATACACATGGATCTTTTTGGACCAAATAGAGTTGCAAGTCTAGGAGGAAAATATTATGCATTTGTTATTGTTGATGATTTCTCTAGATATAATTGAGTCATCTTTCTTGCTCATAAAGATGAGGCACATAATGCCTTTACCAAGTTATGCAAGAGAATTTAAAATAAAAATGGCTATACTATTTCAAGTATCCGAAGTGATAGGGGAAAAGAGTTTGTTAATAAAAATATTGAAACATTTTGTGATGAAAATGGTTTTGTGCATAATTTTTCTGCTCCTCGAACTCCTCAACAAAATGGAGTAGTAGAGAGGAAAAATAGATCTCTTCAAGAAATGGCAAGAACAATGCTCAATGAGAACAACTTGCCTAGTTATTTTTGGGCCGAAGCAGTAAGTACTGCATGTTATGTTATAAATAGAGTTATGTTAAGGTTGAAGTTAGATAAAATCCCCTATGAGCTTTGGAATGAGAAAAAATCCAACATTTGTTACTTTCATATATTTGGATGCAAATGTTTTATTTTGAATGACAGGGATAATTTAGGCAAGTTTGATGCAAAATCTGATGAAAGTATCTTTCTCGGGTATTCTACTAATAGTAAAGCTTATAGAGTATTCAATAAAAAGACTTTGACTGTACAAGAATCTATGCATGTAGTATTTGATGAATCTAATTCTTCACTCTCCAACAAATCTATTGATGAAGAAACAGGAGGTATAAATAACACGAAAAGTCTCAATCTCAACAAAGAGAAAACAATAGAGGAAGTTCAACATGGAGCCATCACGAAAGATCATCAAAATTTAATACAATATGCAACCAAACAGTGGAAATTTGTGAAAGATCATCCAGTGGAACAAATTTTGTGAGAACTTTCACGAGGTGTAAGTATTCGATCATCTCTTAGAAATATTTGCAATCATACTGCTTTTCTATCTCCGATTGAACCCAAAAATATTGATGACGCACTTCTTGATGAATCTTGGATTCTAGCTATGCAAGAAGAGTTGAATCAATTTGAAAGAAATGATGTTTGGATACTTGTTTCTAGACCCAAAAATCATACTATTATTGGAACAAAATGGATTTTTAGAAACAAGAAATATGAGTTCAGAGTCATTACTAAAAATAAGGCTCGACTTGTAGTCCAAGGTTTTAATCAAGAAGAAGGAATCGATTATGATGAGACATATGCACCAGTCGCAAGATTAGAAGCTACTCGAATACTACTTGCATATGCTTGTTATAAAGATTTTAAATTTTTTCAAATGGATGTTAAAAGTGCTTTCTTAAATGGTTTTATAAATGAAGAGGTATATGTTGAGTAACCTCCAGGTTTTGAAAATCATATTTCCCCAAATCATGTTTTCAAACTCACAAAAGCACTATATGGACTTAAACAAACTCCTAGAGCTTGGTACGAGAGATTCAGTGGTTTCTTAATTGAAAAAAGTTTTTCAAGAGGAAAAATCGACACAACTCTTTTTCATTAAATATGAAAATGATGATATTTTTTTGATTCAGATTTATGTTGATGATATAATATTCGATGCTACTAATGAAAATATGTGTCAAGTTTTTGCTAAGACTATGCAGGAAGAATTTGAGATGAGCATGATGGGAGAACTTACATTCTTTCTCGGATTGCAAATCAAGCAAGCAAAAAGTGGGACATTCATCAATCAATCAAAATATATTAAGGAATTACTGAAGAAGTTTAGGATGGAAAATGCTAAGGAAATTAGAACACCAATGAGCCCATCAACTAAACTTGATAAAGATGAATCCGGTAAGCCCGTTGACTCGAAGATATATCGAGATATGATTGGTAGCTTATTATATTTAACAGCCAGTAGACCAGATATTATGTTTAGTGTGTACTTATGTGCACGCTTTCAATCATCTCCAAAACAATCACATTTAATTGCAGTTAAGTGCATTTTTAGATATCTTAGTGGTACAATTAACCTAGGGTTATGGTACCCTAAGCACACATCTTTCGATCTAATCAACTACACAGATGCAGATTATGCTGGCTGTAAAATAGATCAAAAAAGCACTAGTGGAGCATGCCATTTCTTAGTTCATGCATTAGTTTTCTGGTTTAGTAAAAAATAAAATTCTGTTGCACTATCTACTGCTGAGGTAGAATATATTATTACGGGTAGTTGTTGTGCTCAAGTTCTCTACATGAAGCAACAACTTGAAGATTTTAAACTCATGTATAATCACATTCCAATCAAATGTGATAATACAAGTGCTATAAATCTTTCAAAGAACCCAATACAACATTCTAGAACTAAGCATATTGAAATAAGATATCATTTTTTTCGAAATCATGTGCAAAAAAGTGATATAGTACTAGAGTTCACAAACACACACGATCAGTTAGTATATATTTTCACAAAGCCTTTATCAGAAGATAGATTATGTATGATCAAAAGATAAATAGGTATGATACATGCTATGAATATCTCTTAAAAGATAGACCAGAGTCAATAAAAATAGAGATAGATTTTTTAAATACTTTTACATAAACTTGAGATTCTTAGCCTTATGTTTGAAACGCTCATTCTCTTCATACAATATTAGGGGTGGCAATATGTCACACGACCTGTTAACCTAACACGAACACAACACGATAATAGCGGGTTAGGGTTTAGCCTTAATGGGTTCGGGTCAAAACGGGTTGACCCGTTAAGACACGATTGCTTAACGGGTTGATAACGGGTTAACCCGTTTTGACTCGTTATGAAAGTTAAATTTACAATTATACCCTTATATCTAAAAATAAAATTGTTAGAATTTCAATTTCGATATTTTTATTATTTGGATTGTAGTTTTGGACTTATAATTAGTTTTATAATTTTTATAGATATTGTAATTTTAACATTTATATAAAATTATGCTAAATTTAATCAGGTTAAAAATATTAATTTCAGGCCTATTCAACCCATTTATATAAATAGATTAAAATGAGTTGTATTGTGTCGTATTAACCTATTTCGTAATATTTTCTTAATTTATTTGTTTACTTATAAAAAAAAACATATTTCGTAATATTTATTAATGGGTCAAAACGGGTTGACACGACACGACCCGTTATGTTAATGGGTCATATTAGGGTTTGAGATTTTGACACGATAAGCTTAACGGGTCGGGTTAGGGTTGACTTATATGACCCGTTAACACGATTTGACACGACACGAACACGTCCCGTTAACACGATTTGACACCCCTATACAATATCATGTCATTCTTATTCATGGGAACCGGCAAGCAGAATGAAGAATCTAATAAAGATTTCAACTATTTATTCTTCTGCCAAATGATTCATTCCCTTGTGTGAGACTCTTGAACAATTCGTCGAAGTACAACAATTTGTTCTTTGAGCTTTTCAACTTCCTAATTTTTGACTTGTAGCCGTTGAGAAAAAGCAACAATAGAAGAAGAGTAGCGAGTTCCAAGACTCACCAAGTCATAAATAGCATCAGAATCTGACTTATTAGTCAGATTATTATTTTCTTGCTGCAACATGGCACCAATGGCAGCTGCAGAAAGGACAAGAGGTTGAGATGCAGAATGCCTCATGGATGGATCTAGAGAAATGTTAGAAGAACGAGCCATTGAGAAAAGAATAGAAGGCTTAAAACGAAAATGTTGAAGGAATGCAGATGAGTTATAGAAATGAGAAGAAAACTTGATGCGGATTGGATGAACTTCAAGACTGATTTTATAGAGATAGCATAAAGAACAAGACAAGCTATCATCCAAATCAAAGAGTAGTGTATTTTTTCCCGATCGGTAAAAATGACATTTTTTAGAAACTCGGAACCTTCAATCTTGTTTGTCAACAACATCAGGCGATTTTTTCAAATCTCCAGCCGTACTTGTCGGGTCACGGACGGATGAAATTTATTTATTTATTTTTTTTAACTATCTACATTGTCTACTAACACACCGTTTTCTTCAGGTCCATTTACTTGTTGCGGATCCTTTTTAATGATGCCAAAAGGGGGAGAAGTGTTATACTAGAACATTAACATTGTTTGAATTGCTAAACTTATTATATATGCTTGGAATTATATTTATACTTTTACTTGAAAAACTAACACACATTCTCAGGGGGAGCTTAAGTATTAATACAGGTTTCAGGTTCTATCAAGTATTTGTCATCATCAAAAAGGGGGAGATTGTTGAACCCAAGATTTCAAGTTTTGTGTAATTATATATTTACATATGGATTTTGATGATAACAAATGAATTCAAAGAATAAAGAAGTTTCAAGCTCAAGTTGTCTACACAATGAAATTAAGCACATCAAGGAAACAAGCATGAGCAAGAAGGGAACAAGTTCACATTAAAATTATAAAGTAATGTTGTAAATCTCTTCAAAATTCGAAATTAGGATTAATGCTCAAAATTAATTTTTGATCATAAAGCATTAAAATATATTTTCCACATGTGCATGAATATTTTTGAAAATTAAATTTGAAAATTTTAAAAGATGATTAATTGTCATCTTTTACATGTGCATGTCTTGATTAAATGGTTGAATTTTGAAAATATTAAAGATGATTGATTGTCATCTTTCACGTGTGCATGTTTTATTTGAATATTTTCAAAAGTGATTGATTTTTTTTTACTTATGCAAAAGGTAGATATTTTTGTTTGAAAAATTTGAAAAGTAAAGTGTGCTCCTTTTGTCATATACAAAAAGTAAAAAATTAGGTTTGAATTTTTTTGAAAAGGAAAGTGTGCTCCTTTTGTCATATGCAAAAAGTAAAAAATTAGGTTTGAATTTTTTGAAAAGGAAAGTGTGTTCCTTTTGTCATATGCAAAAAGTAAAAGATTATGTTTGAATTTTTTGAAAAGGAAAGTGTGCACCTTTTGTCATATGCCAAAAATAAAATATTAGATTTGATTTTTTTGAAAAAGTAAATGATGTTGTTTTTGACATCTGAATCTTTTTAAATTTGAATATGAAGTCTCATATGCCTATAAATAGATCATTTGAAAGCTTCACATTTACAATACCAAGAGCATACAACATTCATTCAAAACTTTCATTCTCTCTTCTTTAAGCATTGAGCCTTAATCCTTGTTCATTTTGAGAGATATAGTTTGCGCTGTATTGTTCTTATTTCACTCATTGAGAAGTGTTTTCTGATAACCTACCCATTATCTGTGACGCCCCCAAATTCCCACGCCCGAACAGGGGGAAATTGAGACGTCCGGATGGTGACAACCCGGGTCACCATCCCATCGACGGGTGCCGAGTGTGTGCAAGGCAACAGATGTGTAAAAAGAAACACGCAGCGGATAACGAAAGTCATAACTAAGTACCAGAATTTCTTTTCTTAACTTAATACAAGCTGTTTAAAACATACATAGATAAATATTACAAAACACGAATACAGTTTTAAACAAATATAAAGATAGCATCAGCAACCCGGCGGAGCCGCATCCTCGGGCTCAGCCTCCTCCTCTTCGTCCTCCAACTCTGCACCAAAAGCTACGGAACCACGAATGGTACCGCAGGTAAGTAAACCCAAACACTACCAGATAAAAACACATAGGACTCAAACAATATGCATGAAACATGCCCCATGCACAAGCCCACCAAAAACCCAAGTTTTCCACACACGCCAAAAACCCATTTGGCCCGAAAGCATATCCTTTCCAAAAACACGCCAAAAGTCACATTTGGCCGCCAAAAGTCCATTTGGCCCAATATCTCGCCGGAAGTCCATCCGGCCCAATATCTCGCCAGAAGTCCATCTGGCCCACGCCAAAAGTCCCATTTGGCCTCATAAACCATTATCCAATTTTAACCGTATGCACCATGACCTCCCCTAGGGGTCATCCGCACACCCTGGCTCCAGTGTCACACCGTAGAGTACCACTACGCATATGACACCTAACGAGCGATGCCCAGTTCCGTGCCCCGCGCGTGCGTAGCCAAGCATCCTCTAGCCCTCGCCAGCGAAGGGCCACGGAGTCGGTGAGTAGGGCGATGCCCGGTTCCGCGCCCGGCGCGTTCGTAGCCAAGCATCCCCTAGCCCCGCTCCCGTCATCTCTCTCGACAACTCAGGGGACATCACTCAGTTTATTCCGTTCCCGAGTGACCAGAGGAGCTCCACCGAGATAATAACCCATCCCGGCTTGGGCTCGTGATACACACGCACCCGTAAAACCACTCACGCCAATACACAGGCTTTTCACACAAATCCCACAACACACGTGCATGCACCATGTAATGTCATAACAATGCATACTAAAATAACCAACCAACATAAATCAATAAAACAGACAACTCCGTCCTCCATCCATCCGACCCCCGAAACTCCTCGGACTCAGTTCGGAATCAACAACCAACAACAGTAAATAAATTGAATGAGCGATATATATTAAAATCTGAAAATAGGGTTTGGAAAATACTTACAGCGCTATATGGTATTTTTAGAAAGCTTTCGGCGTTGCAAACGGCGGAAAAACAGCAACGTCACAGTGAAATTTCACTGTGGCCGTGGGTCCGAAAAACCCACTTTTGAACGGGGACAACCTAGGACACGAGATTGATAGGGAATGGTCTAGAGGTGGTTGTGAAGCTATTGGAAGTGACGGACGGTCGTGGGTGGCGGCGGAATGGCCGGAAATGGCCGAAAATGGCAAATCGGAAAACAAGCTCGTGGGAGCTGCTCCGGTGGTCGTTAGAGGCCGGAAATGGGTGGGTTAGGACGGCAAGAGGCTGGTGATGAAGTGGTGAAGAAATGGTGGCCGGAGGTGGAGCGACGGCGGCGGATCGGAGTGAAATCCGTGCGCCCTTTGGAAGCTTTTTCCGGCCAAATGGCCGGCCGGTTGGGGGTGGGTTTTGGAGGGGTGGTGCACCGGAGGGAGAGGAAGAGAATGGGACCGGTGGGGGTCCGGTTGGTGGCCGGACGGCGGCGGTAAGGTAGAGAGAAGGTGGCGCCGGCGTGAGGGAGAGGGAGGAGAGAGAGAGAGAGAGTTCGGGGGGGTCCGAATCGGGGAGAGAGGAGAGAGAAAAAGAAAAAGAAGAAAAAGAAAAGAAGGAAAAAGGAAAAAGAATGGAAAAAGAAAAAGGGAAAAAGAGAAAAAAGGGAAAAAGATGTGAAAAGAGATGAGGTCCAATCCTCACTCCGGGAAAACGAAACAAACCGCCAAAAAGATTAAAACCACTAAACAGCTTAAAGAAATAAAACACAACCTCAAATAAATTAAATTAAATTAAAACCCAATTTTAAAAACGCAAATACATTAAAATAAAATAACTAGTATATTAATTAAATAAAA
Source organism: Carya illinoinensis (assembly GCF_018687715.1). Lineage (NCBI taxonomy): Eukaryota > Viridiplantae > Streptophyta > Magnoliopsida > Fagales > Juglandaceae > Carya > Carya illinoinensis. Next base: position 49,945,299 of record NC_056754.1, on the reverse strand, counting down.
ACAAATACTTCAGCGAAAATACACTTAAAAGCGGGTCATCACATCATCTTGTATCAGTAAAAGGGTGTGTATAACCCTTGTACGTGTAGAAAGTGTTCTACACAGGAAAAAGTTAAATGACCACGTGTAAGGTGATTGCAAGTGTAGAGGGTGTTCTACACGGATCCTTTGTAGCGGTGTTGTTCAAAGGTATAATAGGTTTCTATCTCCACTTGAAGGAGGTTGAATAGTGAATTTAAAAATCCTCAAGGGGTAGCTTGAGGCGAGGACATAGGCAGTGGGGCCGAACCTCGTTAACATACTGAGTTTACTTCTCTCTTACCCTTACTCTTTATATTTATTACTGTTTCGTATTTTGTTTATATTTTATATTGTATATTTAATTTATAATTGTTATTCTTTTTAAATACAACTCAATTCACCCCCCTTGTGTTAGTCATCTGTGCAACAATAATTAGTCAGAAAATCCATGACTTGTTCCAATGATGATCTAAAAATTTCAAAAGTAGAGAGTTGAAAACAGTCTTGAGTTATCACTTTCATTTCTTGACCAAGATCATCATTCCATATATTTCTTTCAGCAAACAATACCAACTTGTTCACGCTTGCAGTTTACTCAAAACTCGTTATATTGCTATAGAATTTATGAATTATATCATGGCCACAATCATTAACATTGTGTGCAATCAAATGCTGCATTCCAATCAAGACAAACATTGAGCCTATCCGAACCCTGGCACGTTCTTCATTAAGTAGAACTTAGCCCAATCGCTTCTTTTTGGGTAAAAGGAATCGAGGAGGCAAAGTTTTGCTCAATTCACTTCCACATCTATTGTGATCCATGCCTTGGTATTCTTCAGAAACATAGCTTGCGCATATATCAGTAAATGCAATCACATCATATACCAAATCCAAAAGTATTCTCTATAACTGGGAGCTTGAGACACGTATAAAAGATACAACGACGAGAAGATGTTCAAGGCTAGGGTTACTTGGGGACAACATGACACAATTATCTGATGAATAATTGGTAACATGACTCATAGAAATCAAGTTGAAGCACCAATGATTGGTAGAAAGAAGTATGAGCTGAAATGCAACTGAATGTAACGCAAAATGTGGTCTCCAACGTACAGCAAATACAACTCACTCGCAAAATTCTAGACTGCCTCTCAAGCATGTCAATCATAGCCCTTCCCTAGACAATTAAGACAACGCTGTACCCTGTGAAGCAGAAAATTGTGGAAACAACGCATAAGCCTCACATGATAGCAACTCAAAAACTTAACACTTTCTCAAAACGTGCTATCAAATCAATTGGGATTTTTTTTTTTTTTTTTTTTTTTTTGAGGAATATCATGCCTTGTAGGCAAACAGGCGGGGTTTGAAAAAAGAAACTAGAGCTTCATCGTTCCAATTTGCATACCAAAATAAAATTTTTAGCAAATTTCACTAACGCATATTGTGTTTGTTTCATCAGCTGTTACTTGGTTTAAGAGAAATGTTGAATGAAAATAAAGGTTTTTCTTTCTTTCTTTCTTTTCTTTTATTTTTATTTTTATTTTTTGTGTGTGTGGGCAAACACAACTAAAGGGTTAACTATCCAAATATTTTCCTTTTCCCTCGGTTCAATTCTCAGAAAAAATCTCAGCATCCAAACAAAGCATAAAGGATATTAAATGGCAAGAACTTGAAAATGAGCTTAAAAAAAGAGTAAGAAAATATATGAAAAGGCAGAAAATAAAAGAAAAATCATAGACCAACCTGTTTCCATCGCAAGTAGGGCAAAGGCAAGGGTTGATGGCAACAGGGTCATACAAAGGCGACCAACTTATGGTGGCATTTCCTTTGCACAATTTGCATATATAAAACCCTTTGCCTCTGCAAACGCCACAAGGCAATGCGATCTTTCTCTGCACCAAAACCCGCCGATTAAAAAATAGGACTCGGCAAAAGACAAGCCAAAGAGCCACAAGGAAAAAAAAAAAAAAAGAATACAACTTCAGAGCAAGGGGACGTCGCTTTTGAGTTTACCCGTTTTGCTTCGTTGGTGAGACGAATCGCTCTGATAGTAGCGGAGGAAGCAAGATTAAGAGTTAGTATTCCACCAAGAATGATAGCAGCGCCGGTGCCTAACGTTCGCAGTGGCTTTGGTATCATTTTTTTTTTTTTTTTTTTTTGTTCTTTTCGTTTTTGACTCTTTGAGGCACTTATTCAAACGGTTGGAGTCCACAAAAGAGAAAAGGCTGAAACAGGTAGAGACAATGACGGAGAGAATCAAAGAGTGGCAAAGGGGATAATCTAATCCACACTGTCACAGATTCAATTTCGACATGGTGACGAGATTCACAGACAAAAAATACATTCATGAGTAGTTTGATGAGGATAAGTTCACCGTGGAGTGGAGAGGGGGCATTTTCACCCAATTTCCCATTATTGTAAGTTTTTTATGAGCTTTGTTATCATAAATAAATAAATTTATGAGCTAGGACGAGTGGGTCTGGGAAGAAACGCGACTTTGGTGGAGTACACGTGGAGACAGAGAAAATCAGAACAAGTTTACGTGGAATATTTTATATCAACATATTCCGTAACGATCCGGTCCTGAATGGGGCGGGGGCGGAGAGTTACAACCTGTCGCGAGCATTGATATTACATTATTCATCCTCATCTTTAAAATTTAATTAATATATAATATTTTTATTTTTAATTAATCACTTAAAATTTGAAGTCTATATTAAATTAGTTATTATATTCTCTATAATAATAAAATATTATTACTTTTTGTTATTTATATTTCTATAATTATTATTTTTTTATTTGTTAAATACTTTTTATTTTTATTTTTAACTAGATAAACAACAGCATAAAGATGCTAACTTTCATGGAATTGACATTTTTGGATGCACATTCATTTTTTATGCATCCAAAAAACTGCCTGTCAGTTTTTGAACATTCACAATACTATGGGGAGAAGTTATCTGACACAAGTAAATTTAGTAATTACTCACTAAATTTACAAGTAAATTATTAGCCTATATGAGTTATTTGTGAAAATAAATTTATAGCTTAAACTTACAACAAACACAAATATATATACCAAACAATCACTTCTATTATAAAAAATTTGATTAGCTATAAGAATGAAATAAAATGACACTTAAAACTTACAACAAATCTAAGAAGAAGACAAAATTCTCTAACACCAGAATCTCCAATGAGCAAAGCAAAAGCTTAAACTCAAAAGACATTTCAATAAGAAAATATCATGGAAAAAAATAAGTAGCAGATGACTCCAATCGTAAAAGAAAACATAGATAAAAGCCACAAAGCTGATCATCAGCAAATGAATTGCACTGCAACACATGCATAGATTGTCTTCTAAACTAAAATTAAATTTCATGCACACTACTGTAGCCAATGAATTCATACAACCATAGTCAAATCACAGTGATCCCAATACTCACAAGACCTCAATCAAACTTATCAACTACCATCTCTGTCCTCATTTCTTGGGTTTTCATATGGTCAATAAGATTAAGAATGCAACTCCTCATAACAAAGGTAAATCACTCCTAAAACTAGCATGCTACCGTACTCACATCAATTTTCATTAGGCTTTTCTGGAATAATATTTTGTGGGTATGACCACTAGAATTTCCCATATTTTGTGCTTATGGCCACTAGAATTTTCCAAACGAAACATCTCAATATAAATAAATGAGATAGTTATGAAACGTATTCACTTGAGAAATTTGAGGCTTCTTTGATTTTCTTCAGAGACAATGAGAGATGTTGTTGGGTCCAATGATTTTCTTTTTCTACGAAAATGCAGGATCCAACTTGAGCAATTTGAGGGCTTTTATGGGTTTTTTGGGTGTTTATGAGTGGTTAAGGAGGGTTTGTGTCTTGTCCTTCAAGGCTTATTAATTGTAGGACAAAGGAATGAGAATTTGGGGAAAGCGTCATAGTGTTTGGCCATTACTGCATAGAAGCAGATGCATAGGCCTAGTGGTTGTGTTGGGATTTTCTTTCAGCTTTTTGATTGGAACCACATGTGAGAAAAACTTGGAAAAAAAAACGAAAAATATGGATAAAAACCATATCTAGTTGGGATTCATGATTTGAAATGGCAGTACCGAAACTGAAAGAGATATAGAGTAGAAAACTCACCTGTGAAATGGCAACTGGCACTTGTCTTTGATGGAGGAGCTCGACGGGAACGGGCTACTGACGAGGACGAAGTGGCAATGAAATTGTTTATGGCTCTTAACTATTGTCTTCGACGGAAGTGTTTATGGCAACGAAGAGGAGCTGGGGAGATAAAACATAGGAGGAAGAGAACAGAGCAAAGCTACGGAAAATAAACGAAATAGGGTTTAGGAAATAATAGAAAAAGCACATGACTTTGCTACAGTGTAACTCATATATGCACTGAGGATGAATTTAATATAACTAATATGTTGGATGACTTTCATCTAGCTAGTCCAATGTGGCCCAAATTCTGGTGAGTTTAGCTATTAATATAAGCTGCATTGACATTTGGCTAATCCAATACTCTAAGACCATCTTTTACAATACAAACGAATATTTCACCAATAATAAATCTAATTTTTTTTTTTAATTTTAAAAAATAATAGGTCCAATAGAAGTGGAAGCTTAGGGACATGGGAAGGGAGAGAAGCTCGGCTTTGACCTATTTTTCTTCAGCTTTTTTCATTTTCCACTTTTTTTTATACAAATTCAAGTCTATTTTCCCCTTGTTTCCAGCTTCTTCCTTTTTTTTTTTTTTTTTTCCAAGTTATGGTATATAGATGAGAAATATTTTATCAACAAATCATAAAATTAAATTCATAAATTAACGTGATTTGATAAGACACATTAAATTATAAAACGACTTTTATTATAAAGTAAATTTAACGTAACATGTGAAATCACGTCAATTTATGAATTTATTTTTATAAAATTTATTTGTGGTTGTATCATTTCTCTTATCAAATTTGTTACTATCCACCCATCTCTAACCTTCACGCATTCTACAATCTACGAACTCATTTGAATGTTAGAAGAATCTGAGTACAGTTCAATTTTAAACTGTATTTAACATTCAAACACATGTGAGTCTTCACTGAGTGCATTTCAATTTTAGACCTTGTGGGACCCACAACTAACAAAACAAAAAGAAAAGTAACTTCTTTCATACCTTTATTCTCTCTTCGTTTCTCTTTTCCCTAAAAAACTATCTCATTTTCCAGTCTCTTTTATCTGTAAAAGACCCACGATGCATTTCGAGTGACTGAGCTCACTCAAGCTAGAGACAAATGTCTCAAGAGCTGAATCGAGCAAGTCTTAATTTGTTGGGCAACTCAATTTTTTTTCCTTCTGCATTACATGCATCTTTTTTTACCGTTAATTAAATAACATGTAAATAAATAAGCGAGAGACAAATGTCTCAAGAGCTAAATCAAGCGAGTCTTAATTTGTTGGGCAACTCAATTTTTTTTTCCTCCCGCACTACATGCATTCTTTTTACCGTTAATTAAATAATATATAAATAAATAATAGAAGAAAACGTGGGCATGATACTGTTGCAATTTTATCAATAATTATTTTATTTTATTTTTATAAATTTAGAGTAAGAAAATTTTATTTTTATAACGCTGAGAATATTTTGTTTTTATTTTTTTGTATTTTTTTATATGTATTGATGAAATTTATGTTATTTATTAATAAAGGATTTAATAAATTAATTATTCAATCATTACAACAACTTTTCAATTATTGGTGAGTGTGAGCCCTATACTTTTTTCTAATTTTTCATAAATAATATTAAACTCATCTTAACATATAAACACATCTAAATTTATCCTAGATGAGCCTCACAGATCCCACTCCACCATCTCAAGTCAAGATTATTCATAAATAACTCAACTTAGTTAACCTCAACTCAGGATCCAAACCCAACCTAAATCTCCCCCTCCCAATCTGTTAGAAACCACCATGTTTTCCTAATCAGAAATGATTTGTGCAGTCGGGAAATGCAGTCGGCTGTAAAAAAAAAATTAATACGGGACTTACATGAAAAAAAAAATTATTTTTATAACTTTTTATAATTCATGTAGGTCCCTCTGAATATAAAACAATTTTTTTATAATTTTTTTTTATTCATTCCGTACAGCCGACTGCACGCCAACTGTATTTCCCGACTGTATGTAGCAAAGCCCTTTCCTAATTTCCTCAATGTTCTTATGGAGGTCCACTTCCTATAGGCAAGTTCTAGAGCATCTCCACCACTGACCGCTTCTTCTCAGTGTTTTTAATTTTGTACCGGTCAAAATACTGGCCAATATTTTGGCTTGTACCGGGCTACGTACCGGCCTATACTGATCGATATTTCGGCCTTTATTTTTTTTTTTTTCAAGCTACAATCTCATTTTTTGACTCTCAATTCAGACCAGTCTATTTATAATTTATATATATGTATATATGTATTTATACATAATTTATTCATATATAGATTATTATTTTGGAATATAATTAATATATATTTATATATATAATTTATTCATATATTGACTATCCCAAAACGGTACACAAAACGATACTGATATCGAAATATTTCGTTCCAGTGTCTTGACCGGTATGACATCCGGTACGATATTCAAAACATTGCTTCTTCTATCTTATTTTGTCTTTTATTTGTCATTTTCATACAATATTATCATTTTTTTTGGCTTAGTAAATTTGAGATGGGAAATGATTCTTCATAAAATTTAAAATTGAAATAAAGATAACTCAATGTTTCAACAGAGATAATATTTTCACTTTTATTGTAGTAAACAAAAATAATAATAATTGGACTAAAAAAAATATAAACACACTTAATTTTTCATAAGACTTTACGTAATATTTGATGCCCAGATGACTAACAAAAAAAAGGGGTAAATTGAGTTGTATTAAAAAAAATAATAATTATAAATCAAATATACAATATAAAATATAAATAAAATATGAAAGAATAATAAATATAAAAAATAAGAGTAAGAAAGAAGCAAACTCAGTATATTAACGAGGTTCGGCCTCACTGCCTACGTCCTCGCCTCAAGCTACCCATTAAGAATTCCTAAATTCACTATTTAACCTTTTTTAAGTGGAAAAATATAGTTACAAGCATAATTGTGCACTAATCTGTACATCAATGTAATGTGATTTGTCAAAAAGTAGATTTTATTAAAAATAGTGTTAATTTAAATTTTAAGTATGAATAAATCAGTATTGGTACACAGATTAGTGCGCGACTGTGCTTGTATGTAGCAAAACTCTTTTAGGTGGAGATAGAAACTTATTATACATTTGAACAACACCACTATAAAGGATCCTTATAGAACACCCTCTACACTTGCAATCACCTTATACGTGGTGATTCAACGATTCCCTGTATAGAATACTTTCTACACGCACAAGAGTTATATATACCCTTTTACTGATACAAGAGTTAATAGTGGGTAGGTTATCAGAAAACACTCCTCAATGAGTGAAATAAGAACAATACAATACAAACTATATTTCTCTCAAAATGAACAAGGATTAAGGCTCAATACTTAGAGAAGAGAGAATAAAAGTTTTGAATGAATGTTGTATGCTCTTGGTGTTGTTAATGTGAAACTCTAAAATGATCTATTTATAAACATATGAGAATTCATATTCAAATTTAAAAAGATTCACATGTCAAAGACAACATCATTTATTTTTTCAAAAAATTCAAATAAAATGTTCTTTTTTTCAATTGTCAAAGACAACATAATTCATTTTTCAAAAATTTCAAACCTAATCTTTTACTTTTGACATATGACAAAAGGAGCACACTTTACTTTTCAAAAAATTCAAAACTAATCTTTTTATTTTTTGCATATGACAAAAGGAGCACACTTTATTTTTCAAAAAATTCAAACCTAAATATCTACATTTTGCATAAATAAAAAATGTATCAATCACTTTTGAAAATATTCAAATAAAACATGCATATATGAAAGATGATAATCAATCATATTTAATATTTTCAAAGTTCAAACTTTTAATCATGTAATGCACATATGAAAGATGACAATTAATCAACTTTCATAATATTCAAATTTAATTTTCAAAATATTCATGCACATGTGAAAAATGTATTTTAATGTTTTATGATAAAATATTAATTTTGAATCTTAATACTAATTTCGAATTTTTAAGAGATTTACAACATTATTCTATTATTTTAATATAAATTTGTTTCATTCTTGCTCATGCTTGGTTCTTTGATGTGCTTGACTCTATTGTGTACACAATTTGAGCTTGAGATTTGAATTCATTTATTATCATCAAAATTCATGTGTAGATATATAATTATACAAAACTTAAAACCTTGGTTCAACAATATTTTTAAAACAAAAGTAATTTTAGAAAATATATTGTAAAAATAATAAAAATTGTTAAAAATACATTTATTTTATGGGTTGTGTGTAATAAAAAAGAAAAAAAAGATCACAAGAGTTCCCACATGAAAGGCTGAAAGCTAGCTAAATGAAGCGGCAATAACGCAATTAAGACTGAATATATGTTTGAGGTTGTGGTGAAAAATATAACTTATGATTATATGACTTATAACTTATAATTTAAATAATAAGCTCTATACTTTAAAAGTTATTTATTGTTTGATAAATATGTATTTAAAATACTTTTAAAGTTAATTATATTAATTTTTTAAAAATATATAATTATTTATAAGAACTTATTGATAAAAGTTTTAATTTGATATTTTTTAAAAAAGTAAAATTTTAATTTTTTTTAATTAATTAAAATATTCTTTTACAAATTTATCAAATATATAATATTTTTTAAAAAAATTAAACAATTAAAAATAATTTTTAAAATTTCAAACTCAATCCCGAACAGGCTAAACTCTACTGGCAAAACAATTCAAAAAGTCAAAGCAAAAAACACCTGAGGGCACGCACTGGTATCCGTATGGTAGTGGCAAAGTTGAATTATTTAGGAAAATCGAAGCTCAAATATCAAACCTCCCGATTCTCCATAACTATAAAAACCTCTCCGAGTCTCTCGCAGACACATACACACTCACTCACTCCGCTCTCTCGGGCTCCGCGAAGAGCGAAACACACACTCTCTCTCTCTCTCTCTCTCTCGTCCCGCGCGACCTCCATGATAGAACCACCTGTTCTATCTCGGCGAAGGAGGCCAAGTAGCAATCGAACCTCCAAGAAGGTCAGGCTTGTTTGCAGCTTCAATGATTCGTTCCAGACCAGACCGCCCTCGGGAAAGCTTCAGCACCCGGGCGTTGAGAACCGAATAATCTCCGTCGACCGCTCCATCGGCTTCTCAAAGCTCCGGTCTAGGATTTCGGATCTTCTCCCCACCTCCCGCTCTCTTTCCTTCTCCATCAAATACCAGCTTCCCCAAAGCACCTCCACTGACGTCCCTATCCTCGTCTCCGTCGCCTCCGACGACGACGTTCACTGCATGATGGAAGAGTACGACAAGCTCGAGCTGTACGGTAAGCACACCAGGCTTTGGCTCTTCGTTTGTACCGATGATAACGACAACGTCAGTGGCTTTGATGAGGTGGGCGGTAATTTTCTTGTGACTTGTTCGGAAAGTGACTGTGTGTGTGGGAAAAACATGGTTTGTCGTGTGAAGAGTGTCAGTGGTTTTGAGGCTCCAAGCTGTGAGAGTGAGAACCATATTTCTGGAGGAGGTCAGTTCGATGGTAAGGTGGCCAAGAATGTAGTGACATATGGGGATGATTCGCTTCGGAAAAAGGTGTTGAAAGAACAGTTGTTAGCAAAACATTCGGATTATATTGATGGGACCGCATGTGGTATTTCTAGTAGGGAGAACCAGAAATGTGATCCACCATTGATAGATCTGGCCCCTGAGCCCCAAGTTTCAACGAGATGTAATAGTATGAATCGTGGTTTTGAGGACCGTTATAGAGTTGATATGCTAGGTAATAAAATAGGGAGCATCAAATTGCCGGAGAGTGAGAATTATGGGAATCCACTTGAGTTTCCGGATTCTCACTTGCATCCTCTGTATCAATGTGTGGAGACTAGCAGTTCTGTGCCCTTTTTTTCAGGGCAGTATAGACTTTTAGGGTGTAACGTGGTTGGGGTGAATGCTGCGGTCTCTAGTCAGACAGTTGCAACCGCAGGAAGATTTTCAAGGCAATCGAATGGTCCCTGTATGGGTTCGACTTGTAATGGTAGCAATGCTAGTCAAGAGTTGGGGAATATTGAGCAGGCTCTGAGGAGTATATTGAACAGGGAGAACATTATGCCAAGGGAGGCCAATTGTCATCTGTGTAATGATCATTGGCTTAGGAGTGCTTATCCTCTGAGGTCTTCGTGTATAGGTGAAAGCTTTTCGGGTGGCTTACATCGCGGCATACGTAACCTTAGGTTTGGTGTATATGATACTAGAAATCAGCGAATTAGTTCATACCATGTACGTAACCATAGGCACAATCCAGTCGAGATGGGTAGCCATCGGACTGTTAAATTGGATGGAAGAATTCCCGTGGGGAAGTTCTACCATGGGCTGAGACCGAATTCGATCATCTCAAAGCAGGGTCAGTCTCTGAGGTTTTGTTATCCCAATTTTTTCAAACCGTGGTCTGGTTTCTCTGACCAAGCATTAGAAGGAAGGACGAACACGATGGATCCTGTCTTCAATGAAGTGATTCCATCTATTACTGTCCAGTATGGAAATGAGAAATTAAGAGAGCAGGATGGCCCTGAAATTTCACAATACAGAGAATGCAGTCCTGAGGAATCTCATTTAGCTTACCATGGTTCATGTGCCCGTAGTGAGAGTCCTTTGTCACCTGTGATGACTGTTGACGGTCGGGAAAATCTCTCCACTTGTTCTAATTGTATGGAGCCGTATCAAGCTCTGTATGAAAGTTTTCATGGAATATCCGCAAGTTGGCAGCCCATTGCTTGTGATCTTGAGAAGAAACCGCTCCTTATTGATGAACAGAAGGTGATCAACATCTCAAGTCTTTCAAATAACACAGGTCACAGCAATGAAACAGTATTCGGGTGCAATAATAAGCGACAAGGTGTGGAAGCAGGCTTTAGCTCATCGATCAGTTATAGAAATGGCTCTGATAACTTTCAAGGTGGAGTTGCATCTTCTATGAATGTTTGTTTTTATAACCTTTCATTGTCATCATCCAAAGAAATCGAACATTCTGCTCTCTTGTCTCATGGTACCAGCAATGTTATTGACGATTTGCTAATACATCGATCAAAACTTGTGGATCTTATGGGTGAAGGACAATTAAGCACCCATGCCCAAGTTGATGAATCAAATGGATTTGCACCTAATTCTTCCTCGCAGAATGAAGACAAAATGGCTAAGGATCACGTCAATGAAGATGATGTTCACCAATACCCTTCATCTGGTTCAAGTGTTGATGAAAATGTATTCACTAAGCTATTCTTTTTTCCTTTTTAATGGAAGACCAAGGAGAATTGAAGAAAGAATTATGTGCTGGCTTCATTGCTAGTAATTGGCAGTGAACTTTTAGTGCCCTTGACTTACTAATGGTTTTCTGGTTTCTAGGCTGACAATAATGAAAGTCGCAAGTGCTCTAAGGTAACTGGTGGAATCACTAGTGAGCTGGCTGTATTTTATACTCATCTAGCCAGGAGAGAGCTTCAGGTATTCCATCAAACATATATAATGCTTATGTCTTAGATAGATAGAGGTTACATTCAGTAAGACTTGACACAAAAGCTCCTTTCTGCCTTGTCATGCAGACTATTAGAAATACTGACCTTGAATATATAAGGGAGCTTGGTTCAGGCACATATGGAACTGTTTTCTATGGAAAATGGAAGGGCTCTGATGTTGCCATTAAGAGGATAAATACAAGTTGCTTCACTGAAGTCTCCTTGGAAAAGGACCGATTGGTAATTACTCATTTTCTTCCCACATTACCAGTGCTGAAATTATGCTGTTATCTGATTGTTCTAATAAATGAAATATTTATTGAATTTGATCTGTCTAATAAGAACTTCTGCTCAGCGTAAAATCACTAGTCTATTGTAACCATACAAATTTCGGTTTTAATTCGGTGGTTTAATCCTTGTGTTAAGTATTGATCGAGACTATGCGATGGTGACTATTATATTCTAAGCTAATTCCATATAAAGTTCTTGACTTCTTGGTAAACATGCCGGTGTTTTGACGCCTGAGCCGGAGATAATTTAATTTTTGAGCTGCTGATTTGGATGTGTGCTATCCATGAATGCACCATTTATTCTGAAGCTTTTGAACTCAAATTCCTTGTTCTTCCTACTTCAGTAGTTAGCATAAATTTGGAGCTTCCTCTCTTGAAATCTGTTAAAACTCTTACAAGAAGGAATTGTATGCATAGGTTTAACATAACAGAACCTTAAAGATGATGCTTGCCAGGGAACAATAAATTAGAGATGAGGGAAATGTCTCTACGTTACCATCAGCGCTGTAGTTGAGGAATGAAATCCTGTATACTACCTGAGCCGAATTATTATAATCTTCTTCTTTGCAGGTTGCAGACTTCTGGAAGGAAGCTCACATCCTGGGTGAGCTTCACGATCCAAATATTTTGGCATTTTATGGAGTAGTTACAGACGGACCCATGACAAATTTGGCAACAGTGACAGAATACATGGTCAGTGGTTCCCTGAAACAAGTTTTACGAAGAAAAGATCGGTATGGTGCTCATCTTGTTTTAATGGTGTAAGCTTAACTCACTTATAAAAAATGGTATAAACTATCATTCATTTAGTTTGACTATTTATTGTGAAACATGCTTGATAAGTTGTTTAGACATATCAATTTGGGGCACTCTTGCTACTTATTTTTTTATGTGATCCATGTTAAATAGATGTTAACAGACCTTGGCTTATATAATATAACCTTTCTGAAAGTCGACATTTATTGATTACTATTCCATGTGAGTCTTTGGACCACCCTAACGTGTGAAAGTGTTCAGGAATACTGCAAGTCCTAGATTTGGTTGATATAATTATTACATGGTAATCAATGGAAAACAAAATCTCTTCATATGAACCCTCATATGCTCCTCACCCATTTTACCATATGTAACATTATTTTGTTTCTTGTCAAAATTATTACTAATAAAAAAAAAAAACATTATTTTGTTTCTTGAAATCCATGCAAGGGAGGGAGGGTGGGAGGGATTCGTTGTAAACATCTGCCGTGTTATAATCGTGTAGTGCTTGGAAAATGTTGGGGAATAAGAATGAAATTAAATAGGCAAGTGAAGTAGCCAGGGCTATTTGGCAAACCTTTTTTTAACCCCTTGGGGTTGAGCTTGGTGGGAGATGAATGATCGGAGTTTCAGAATTTGAGAAGAATGTGGAGGAGTTAAAGGGTTTTTTCTTCTTTGGATCTCCATATCACTGGATGGCAGCAGTCCCAAATTTCGCCAGCTTCAGTCTTTTGGATTTTTCAGATATTTCTATCTAGGTGTTTTTAATATATACTTTCTATGCACTTGGGTAGTACCTTTCTCATTAATAAAAGTCTCTTATAAAAAAAGTGCTTACCATCATCAAGTATGAGTTGTGGGAGTGAGCATTTTGGGGTATATCTTGCAAGGGGTATGAACACCTCATATGTGTAATTATGCATTCTGGATTTGTCACTCAAGTAGGTTGAATCAGATGGAGCAATATTTACACATTGCTGGTCGCTCACCTAAGGCTAGCATATGAAGTTGTATCCCTAGAAATTGTTGTGCATTTTCTTAGTATGTTTCTTGCTGCATCTCAGTTCATCTTATTTTATATGTATGCTTGACTGGCAATTTGTTGGAAACCATTGAAGGAACCCGTTTCTCTAAATTTGCCAATTCTGAATCACAGGACAATTGATCGTAGGAAGAGGCTAATTATAGCAATGGATGCAGCCTTTGGTATGGAATATTTACATGGGAAGAATATTGTCCACTTTGATTTAAAATCTCACAACTTCCTTGTGAATATGAGGGACCCTCATCGACCAGTGTGTGAGGTAATCTTCTTATTTTGCTGGTTTTGATCAGAATTTCTTATCTGGTCTGCCTTTCTGTTTTGCTAAACTCGGTCTATGGTCCACGGTCTTCTCAGAAACTTTCATTGTTTTTACTGAAAAATCTACCATCAATCTTTTCAGATTGGTGATCTGGGCTTATCGAAAATTAAACAAAGGACGCTTGTATCTGGTCGGGTACGAGGAACTATACCATGGCTGGCTCCAGAGCTTTTGAATAGCGACGGCAGAATGGTTACCGGAAAGGTAAAGATGCTTATATAAGTTTTATTTCCTCAATTCATTATTATAATTTTTTCAAATTTCTATATAAAATATAATAAATAATTTAATTTTTTTAAATTTTAATATAAAATTAATATTAAAAAATTATATTATAATAATATTTTATTCATTATTATTTAAAATATCTCATATGTGTAACCAAACGGTACATCACTTTACTTTTCAAATGTGTTTTCAGCATTTTATGTTGATGTCTACTCATTTGGAATAGTCGTGGGAAATCTTGACGGGGGAGGAACCCTATGCAAACGTGCTTTCAGAGGAAATAATAGGTAACTTTTTAATTCAAAAATGAAAGTGGATATCTGTAACTCTTATTTTTTAACCATAATTGAGATGCTTAATTTTCAATAACTTTTAGCTATTTCATTCTATCTGGAGCCATGCATCTTTTGATAAATTCATGAGTTGGCAATATTTTCTAATCTGTAATCCACGCACCTATAGAGTCTGTGCTACTGACAACTTGATGATAGTAAAGAGGTCAAGAACATAGTTGTTAGCTCTTACCAGTGTTGGATCAATTTTTTGTTTTTGGTTTTGGTTTTGCAATCAAGATGGTATATTAACCGACAAGGTCCTTTGGATGGTATAAGCGGGTTCAAACTCCCAACCACTCGTAAAAAAAAAAAAAAGGAAAAAAAAAAAAAAAAAAAGTATATTAAGCGGCATACCATAGAACATCTAATTTTTTAATTTGCGATGTCATGACTCTAGGTTTTTAATGATGATAGATTGACTTAGGATTGGGAAATTTAATGCGTCAAGCGTTTGAATATATAAGAAATTACATTATAATTGCCACCCAAACTGAAAACACTTATTTTCCAAATCAATCAACGCTGACTAAAATTTGCTGGATAAATTTCAGCTGGTATAATTAAGGGGCTGGTGTGACCCCACATGGACATCATTAATGGAGAGGTGCTGGTCATCTGATCCCGACTCTCGGCCTACCTATTCAGAGATTGCAAAGGAGCTACGCACCATGTCAGCAGCCGTGAACATCAAGTGACAACAATTAGGTTTCATAATTTTGTAAATATTCTAGGATCATCATCGGTAACGGGGTGGCATGACGTGACATAGTTAATTTTGCCGTCCAAAGTCATGTCTGCTCTGATAATAACTCTTCCTTAATCAAGCCAGTTATTTTTTCAGAAACTGGTGCTATATGGAGTGTATAGAAGTTGATGTATGTGAAAATCAGAGCTATAGAGTTTGGTTTAATTTTGACTATTTACTCATCACTGAACAGGCAAGACCATGACTGAGCTTAGTGAATTGTAATGATTTGAGTAAGTAGATTAAGTTATGTAGAGCATATCTAAGATGGATTTTAACATGTTTAAAAGATGAATTTAGAGATATTTATAAAAAAATTAATAAAGATTATAAGTCCACATATAAAGAGATATTGAGTTGAAAAATATTATAAATTTTACGTATAAAGATGTTTTGAATTTAAATGAATTTAATAATTTAAAAATTGAGTATTTAAATATTAGATTTAATTTAAAATTAGACTGAATTGAGTTTCAATCAAATGAGACCTAAATGAATATTCTAAAAACTTTAATTGTTTCAAAATTTTGTTTTAAACCTGTCTTGGCGGTGTGTAGGATGCATATTGAATGGTATTTACCCTACACTGAAAATATACTTTAAAAGAAGTTCCATATTGAATGGTTAATATTAAGTACTAGAGTCTAGAAACCACCAAAAAGCAATATAATAATAATAATAATAATAATAATAATAATATTAGACCTTCAAATAGGCCAAAACGGCGCCGACTTCAAATAATAAACGTTTGAATTAAAAAGAAAAAGAAAAATAAAAAGAAAATAAAAAGCATTTTTATAAATAGCACCAGCGAACCCGTTTTGTCCACGTCAGGTCATTCCTTAAGTATGTAGCCCCTATAATCCTCTCAAGCGTTCCTAAAAATTCGCCTCTCGGTCTCTCTCTCTCGCTTAGGGTTCCTTACCGAATCGAATCGAATCTGTATCAGGAAGTGTTTGTTCCTAGAGAATCCGAGAAGCTTTAGTTCTTCCATCGGCTTCTCGGGCTTCTGGTAAATCTACTATACGATCTCTGATTTTTTACCAGCTCCGGGTTCGATTGTAATCGGATCTGCGAGTCTTTATTTTTGGTGCATCTGCGGGATGGTTGTCTGTACGGATCGGATTTTTTGGCGGCCGATGATGCACTTTGATTCGGTTTTGAAACGTTGTACCGGTTAGGGTTTGGGAGTTGGGGATTTTTTTAAGGTGGCTGTGTTTAGGAAAAATGATTATTTGGGGTTTGAGCTGGTTGTTTAGCTGAGGATGTGCGGAGAATGGTTGTTGTAGATATCACTTTGTTGTGAACTTTGTCTGTCTTGCTTTGTATGAGCTCAATTTCTGCAAATAATAGTTAATTCTTTGCTTGATGCTTGTAGTGGATTCGTTTATTTATTTATTTATTATTTATTTTATTTATTTATATATATTTTTAAATACCCTGAAAACTATTACGCGATAAAAGTTGGTTCTGATTAATAGCAGAGAACTCTGTTTGGAATCTTCTGGTCGTAGATTGAGTTTTACAGCTCAGTTTTTCCATATGCCGGGTTAAAATAAAATTACAGAAATTTCACAACTTTGGAAACCTAGCATTTACGATTTTATTCAGAACGGGGTACCGTTCTTCGTGTTTGTGCCAATGAGGCGATACCTTTCTGATAGATTTTATTGGGATCGTTGAAGCTTTAAGATGTTGATGTTGCCCATGTTAATTAAGTTAATTCGGATTCGTGCTAACAGATACTCTCTAAAGCCTATAACTTTAAAAGTTTTGGAGATTCTTCAAATTCTGCCACTCTCAAGCATGGAGAAAGAATATCGGTTTCTCCTTTTCGTTTTAGTTCAACTCTCTCTCTCTCTCTCTCTCTCTCTCTCTCTCTCTCTCTCTCTCTCTCTCTCTCACATATTAATTCTTCACTTCTCAAGTGTAGGATGGTAGTTTCATCCTGTTGGACACAATTTAACGGGTACATTTAGTCGCCTGTGAACTTTTAAGTTTTCAGAAATATCAATATTAACAAACGAAGGTGGGGGGCACTGAAGGAAGACTTCAAATCTATTACCCCAAGATTTCCCAAATGTCAATATGGTAACCAACCTTAAGGAGAAGGTCCAGGAGGATGCCAGTGATGGCAATGATGTAGCTGAGGATGTGGATTTAGGCGGAGGTAAAATGTTTGACCGATCTCAAGAAGTTGGTTATAAAGGCTTGTTGAGTTGTGTAGTCTTCATATAGTTCATCTTTATCATTCTACCCACGACGCATTGTTCAAGTATTCCGAGCAAATTCAAATCCAACGTGCTGTTTGCAAGAAGGCTACTATAATATATTTATGTTGTGATATAGACATGGTAGTACCCTGTTTTCAACAGCAGAACCATTCTATTGGATGTATGTCTCTCAGATTTTGCCAGTGCACTCTGAGCACTGCTTGACATATTTATTCTTTCCTTTGACATATTTCTGAGAAATTTTTTTGCTCACGCATTAAAACTTGCTGCTGCAGTTCATCATGAGATCTATGAAATTGAATGGAAGGTGGGATTATTGATCATCCATGGATATCATAATTTGCTTAGATATTTGCAAATCCATATAAGCTTTTGTTTGTTTGAATCCCACTGGGTGCAAACAGTCTCTAGGGGCTATAGGATTTTTGGGAGAGGGGGGGGGGGGGGGGGGGGAGGGGATTCCCATGAATTACCCGAGGTGCACTTGCGGGAAACTCCTCTCTAGTCGGGACGTTGTTACTTGACATCTGGTGCCAATCAAAAAATAAAATATTTCATAGACCTTTGCAATTTTGCAAACTCAGCATGTGCTTATTCAGGGGATTGTTTGGATCATTTGTAATTTAGGTTGAGTAATAATGTTTATTTGTTACTTTTTTGACTATACCAGCATTGCACAAAACCTTAATACTTCTTAGGTGCCAAGTGGTGTAGTTACTTATTTTGATGTCCTCTTTTTTGTAGTTTTCTTTACTTCTGCTACTTTTTGGAGGTGCCTGACTTCTTCTCAAGATTTTTCAACATGCCAAAGGAGAGGAGAGACCGTTCAATGTCTCGTGATGTGTACAGGGCATCTCCGTTTTCATGCAGTTCTAGTTGTGCTAGACGATCTTCACCAAGAATTCCTTTAGAAACGAAGGAAAACTTAAAGGAATGGGAAGAAGCTAGGTGCCCTGTCTGCATGGAACATCCTCACAATGCAGTTCTGCTAATCTGCTCATCACGTGAGAAGGGATGCCGACCATACATGTGTGATACTAGCTACCGCCACTCAAACTGTCTTGATCAGTTCCGAAAGTCATTTTTAGAAACCTCGTCAACAATGACAGGACCTGATGACACTCAACTTACTGCCCGCTTGTCTCCTAATGAAACATCAGAATTAACAGTTACTGAGGTGCAAGAAGAAAGAAGTGAGGAAGTGCACCCCCCTTTGCATCCCATCTCTTGTGAGAATCAGGAGCAACCAAAGTTAGTGTGCCCCCTATGTCGTGGACAGATACAAGAATGGATTGTTGTTGAGCCTGCTCGTCGTTTCATGAATGCGAAATTAAGGAGCTGCTCCTGTGAGACATGTACTTTCACTGGCACCTATACAGATCTCAGGAAGCATGCTAGGCTTGAGCACCCCCTTGTGCGCCCATCAGAGGCTGACCCAGAGCGTCAGCGTAATTGGAGGAGGTTGGAGCGACAGAGGGACCTTGGAGACTTGCTCAGCACACTTCAATCTTCATTTGGAGAGGAGAGGGGTGATGACAACATTTTGCCCATTGATGATGGGGGTTGGCTGACTGTATTCTTTCTTATTCGGGTTTTTCGACCTGGGTCTAGTCCAAGAAGCGGCAGCTGGTCTGGTACCTCGAGAACCAGAGCACAAATGAGCATTAGAAGGAGATCTAGTAGACTTTGGGGGGAGAGCTATGATGGAGAAACTGGATCTTCTTCCCGAGACGAGGACAATGACTCATCTGATGGTGGCTCAGTTCCTTGGAGGCGCCGATTGTGGCGGAGGACAACTCCAGATGAGGAGCCATAATTGCAGAACTTTGTGGGCACTGTTTCATTGTTTTTGTTTCAAGGTTTCAAAAGTATTGCTTTAAATCCATGAACCGTAGCTGCCAATCATTTTCCTTATCATTGATAATGCGACGAATATATTCATCCTAACTGCTTCTGTTGTGTATTTTCAGGTGGACAGAAGGGAAGAAGAGTTGGATGCATCGGAGTTCTGTTCCACTGGACGTGGGACAGTTTTGTTGATTAAAGTTGCTGGAATGTTACTAAAAGAAATTGTAATCTATAGAAAAGCTTTTAATTGAATCACATTTCTTTCCCTAGAATCTTTCCTTCATTTTGCCTTTTGCTGCAATTATATCAAAGTCTCTTTGAACAATGAAGCTTGTAATAAATATTTTCATTCTTGGCAGTACTTGGGCTGCTGCCAAGTTCCCTTCTTGGCTGTAGCCAAGGTCCTATTATCCATCCATGTTCATAAAGTTGGGTCTCCGTCCATTGGTGCTTGAAAGTGAATTGGCTAAAACCTGCAGTAATGAAACTCTCATCTGGGGAATACTGTAAAAGAGTTGGGCGATGTATTTATTATTAAGGTCAAAAGTATATGATCCCGTGGGAAATTATGATTTCTTTACCCAACTCTTCTTACTCTCTAATTCTCGAATCTTCATAAATTAAGATTCGGTTTGGCTGTTCAAATTTTTTATCTCAAATTTAAAATTCACATTTTATTATTATAATTTTAATAAATTTTCAAATAAAATATAATAAATAATTACTTTTTTTTTTAATTTTTTCAAATTCTAAAACAATAATAATATTAACATTTAATATTTGAATATTTTATCTTAAAATTCAAAATTTTCATCTAACTACCAAACTGAAAAATATTATATTTGACATAAATAACCAAAAAGTTCCACCATGTTTTTATATTTTTTTTATTTAAAAAATTAATTTACTTTATAGTGATTTTGCCTTTAGATTCTCTCGATTTTTTGTTCGAATTTGGAAGCTGCATGTCGAGAAAGAAAAACATAAAAATTTTCCCTACCTGTGTATCGTCTCCACTTAACCCGTGACCTTTTTCTCATTTATGACAAAATACAAGCTAGCTATAACTTTTAAAAGCAACTTATTTTTATTTTTTATGAGGGGTAACCACTTACAACAGAGACCTTCATCAACTGTATTTGAATTTTAGAAATGTGGGGGGCATTTTATTAAGAAATTTTATTTATATTTAATTTATATGATACGGTAGAAACTGTAAAAGTGTTCACTAATGTTAAATCTTAAGTGTCGTCTAATCTTTTGATGGAATCGAAGAAGGTTAGCTGGTGATGGCAATCATATGCCCAACTCGGAGAGCATTATTCTGGTGCTGTGTGCACAGAATCATAACTCATAAGCACCTTTCATCTCTGTCCTGACTGTCCCCCCCGCCCCCCCTCTCTCTCTGTCTCTCTCCATTTGCTACTTGCTGTTCCTCTTTTGCTTTAATTCCTCAAAAGTCCCCAAACCTTTTTCATCTCCTCCCCCCTCTGTGGCGGAGAGATATCTCTTATATCTCTTTCTTTCCCTCTGAGGCCTGAGAAGGAAACAAAAGCCAATAATTATTTTTTGGTGTATTTGGGCCTTCTATTTCTTTTCTTTTTGGTTGTGGAAGATGGGGTCAGAGAGCTCCTCGAACTCGACCTCTGAATGCGATGGGAACGTCAAATACAGAGAGACCCAGGTGGTGCTGAACGTATACGATCTCACCCCTCTCAACAATTACATGTCTTGGTTCGGTTTTGGGATCTTCCATTCCGGCATTGAAGGTTAGTTAGTTCGGTAATTATATGATATTGTGGCTTCCTTATTTTTATGCTCTCTGAAATCTTTTGGTCTTTGTTTTTTGTATGTTTTGGGTGTTTGCTTAGCTCGTTTCATTGTTTCTTGATGATGCTATCTTTGGATTTTCTTATTTTTTCTCTCTCATTCCATTTGCTTCAATTTCTCTCCTGTAGGCAATATATATTTTGTTTTTGTTTGATCTCCCCGCCTTCTTTTGGTCATTGATTTGTGAAGAGTAGATTTAAGTGGCTGTGTGGAAAGTTGGGAGAATTTGTGAGTTTTCTGAAATCATTATTTGAATGTTCCTTTCCATGAAGTTTCATCTAGTTACGCGCGGATTTTGAGTTAATTGATCTACATTTGATAACGAGAAGTTCCGAAATAAATGAGTTGTAGTGAACAGGCTTTCATTTATTTAAGACTTAGGTAGTTGATCTCAACTCATCTATTCATTACAATTTTCCCAACTTTTCACATAAAATATAATAAACAATTCAAAACAATAATAATATTACAAAATAATCTTCTAACAATATTTTATTCAACTTTCAATTTTCATCTCAACTCACTGCCCAAATCTCACCTTAGTGGTTCTCAACCAAACAAAATTATGAGTTTAATTTTTTTTTAGAATGCTATTGATGCATATACCTGCATGTGATGTTAAATATTTTTTTGCATGCCATTATAGCACTTCAGTTTGGTGGTAACTAATTAGAAAGTGGATTAAATATATTGGGTCGTGGTAATTTGGCAGTAGTTGTAGGGAAGGACTGGTGTTGCCAGAGGCCCTTCGGTCACATAATTGGGCTTGTTTAACTAACTAATCCTTCTACTTCCAATCAGCTGTAGAGGATACACTTTGTACACTACCGACATGGCATGTTTTGATCTGTAATAGAAGTTTAAAATTTAATTCTCTTACAAATCAAACCGTCATGTCAGTGGTATCGAGGTTGTAAATATAATTATTGATTAAAAAATAATTCTTTTGATCTCTTGCAAATATAGTTCTTTTGATTAAAAAATACATCTTAGGTGAGCCAATTGCCTTTCAATGTAAAATTCAATTGTTCGCCTTGAAGAAAATGTGAAATATTGTACATTTTTCAGAAAACAATAGGAGGGAAGTTCCTGTAGAGCAGTAAAAAAATTAATTTACCCCAAAAGAACTCAATTCAACTGACATACTTGAACAGTTCAGTTGAGTCAATTTTGATATTCTTATAATATGGAAATGCAGTTATCCTGTTTCATTATTCAATCCTCCTATGTATTTACGTCTACCAGAATCTAGAAGGGTGAAATTATAATTCTTTTGTCTAACTGCCTAAAGTGGGATGTGTTTTTCTCTCTCTCTTCTTTTTTGGTCTAATCAACTGGATAGAGAAACAGAGAGATTTGTGTAATTGAGTTCTATATCCGAAGTCTGTTCTATCAAAACCAAAGTTTGTTCTATCAAAACCAAAGTTTCCAACTTATGAGAGATTGTGGTTTCTATTTGAGATGTCTTGGAGCATGTGTTTAAAGCAAGGTTTACAATCTTCTTTTTTGAAGACTAGTGAAGTGTTGACGTGAATTTTTCCTTGAATTTTTTTTATTATTAGTTTTGGCTGTTATTAATAAGTCTAAATACACTATCCATATCATTTCTTTATGGACAGTCCATGGTAAGGAGTATGGATTCGGGGCTCATGACTTCCCAGCAAGTGGAGTTTTTGAAGTGGAGCCAAGGACTTGCCCAGGTTTTGTTTACCGGTGTTCTGTCCCATTAGGCCGCATAACTATGCTTCCATCAGAATTCCGTGTATTTATTGAGAATGTGGCATCAGAGTACCATGGGGATACCTATCACCTCATTTCCAAGAATTGCAACCATTTTACAGATGACATTTCATGGAGACTGACAGCAAAACACATCCCAGGTTGGGTGAATCGGCTTGCCCGACTAGGTACAAAGAATTTTACATCTTCTCTTCATTATTACATTCCTTAACTCACTTCTTGTTCTCTCCCTCCCTCTCTCTCACACAAACATTTTTGTTTGATTTTTTTTTTTTTCCTGTCCTGTTGATGGATCAGAATAGATGCAATCAGCTTCGTTTTTTTTAATATAAGTAGATGCAATCAGCTTCATTGCTGCAGTTAAGAGTTTTAAAACACTAGACCTTCATGTCCACTCAAGGCTGTTAGCCCTGTCACCAACATTTAAAGTGATTCATTTTGATATTCATCTTTTTGTAAATGAATGTAGTTGGTAATTTGTACAGGGACTACAGTTAATTCCCCTAAAACGATATAATTTCAGAAAACTCAAATATGACCAAAAGAGTTGGTTTACTGTAGCTAAGAGTCTTTTATTTTATTTTTTATTTTTACATTTACATAATCCAATGAGAGTTCTCAGTTTGGCAACAAATTACTTCCTAACTTTTAAATAAACATTTTGATCCTTGTCCTCTTAACTTCAGTCATTTATCCTTCCCTTATAAATTCATCAGACTCACTATAAAATGCAGAGTCACATTTGTTCACGTGTCACAAAAATGAAAAGTGAAAAATATTTAAAAATTAAAAATGTCTAAATTGAAAAAATAAAAAATTTGGCGCCACCACATAGCAGATCATATCCAAAGTGAGTCATATTAAATCACTTCAGTTTGTAAACTTCTGTCAAGAATATTCGAACTCAAGCCAGACGATTTGGAACTTATTTGAAGCTTCACAAACCCCACCACCGTTTGATGACTGAATTTCTTTCTTTGGAAACAATTATTTGGAAGAAAATGAGTAGCTTATCTTTAGATTCTTTACGTCACCAATCCTATGCCTTGACTTCTTGCATAAGGATTGATTTTCAATTGGTGGCCATGTGTGAAAACTTTCTTGGAATGAAGATGAACCATGTTTTTAGAAGCATTTTTAATTTATTAGTTTGCTTGTGGGTTGTCTTTTCCATGTTCTTTGATCTTTCCTTTTTCCTGGAATGTGAAACAAGTAGCACGGGTATTGATATTTATGATTGCCACACACACATGATGTCGTTATTCTTAAGTCGTTATTCTTAAATATAACATGGAGATTATAACTCAACTTTTTTTTATCAGGTGCTTTATGTAGTTGTCTGCTTCCTGAAAGCCTTCAAGTATCTACTGTCAAACAGCAGCCTGAGTACCACGACTGTTCAGGTGAGCACCCTTTTTTGAAACCTGTTATCTGTATAAGTTAGTTTGACTCTATATCTAGTCCATATATTCAATGGCTTCCTTTACCATAGAGTGTTTTGGTTGCTTTCGTGGTTGTTTGTTTTAGAAGAAGATGGTACAGAATCTCTGTCGATCACCACTGCACACGAGTCAACAGAGATTGATGATGATCAAGAGAAGTGTCTGCTGTCCCCAATGGCTGTAAGCGGTGATGTGGCCTTTGTTAAAGAGGTACACAAGTGAAACTAGGCTGCTTTACTGAACAGGGGAATATAATCCATTGTTCCCATTGCTTGCATGTAAAACTTTTTGCTTGACTTGCTGTAATTGTTTCATTTTTCCCTCATTTTTCCACTTTTTATCCTTTTATGTTTCTTTCATCTGTTGAGAACTGAAAATCATGAACTCTTATAATTGGTCATTTTTCTACGGATGTTTTGTTCCGTATGGCGGTTTTTGTGGAGGGGAAATGACATCTCTACTGAACATGGCTGTCTACTTCAGTTTCGTGAAGCAATTTGATGAAAATGAGTGCCGGAAATTTTTGTCACCAAAACTGCTGTGTGCATATATATATATATAAGGGGGATTACCCTCTCCTTCCCTGTTTCAGGCTGGATTCGATTCCAGTTCTATAATCTATTGTTTGATGACAAGAGTTCAGAAGGTGGAGCTAGCTGACCTACAGGCTACAAGGAAACTCCCATGCCATTTAAACCGCACGGTTGTTCCAATGCATGCAACAAATGTGTTTTTGGTGTTGGTGTAGATTTCCACTTCCATGCAAGTCTTGGCTATATATATAATAAGTCATTAAACTTTATTGTCTCTAAATGGTAAGGCTGAGGTTGACATGAACCTAAAATATGGACCAAGTCTGTAAACGACATTGGAATTCTGCACTTTTGAATATTACGAAACTAGGAATACAATGCATGTAAAGCAAGAGCAACCAAGACACTGGAGGAGGATTTATAGCTCATTACCGAATAACATAAGAAGTTTCTTTCTTCCAGCCAAACAGGGAACGGAGCAGACACGACAATGGCTTCTATTTAAGTCTTGACACTCATAATGTCGGAAGCAGCTTTTTTTTTTTTTTCCCCTCAGAAATGATAGTAATGCCACAATGCATCTTTAATCTGTTCCAGACTGGGATTGGAGTGTCCGCTGTAAATTTCAAGCTATTTTAATTTTGTAAATAATAATAATAATAATAATATCTCGGGTCCGGATGTATAGATCAATCAGAAGAGGTTACCAGCCAATGTAGTCTATAGATAAGTCGGATATCATAAATGAGACAGAACCAGCAGATACTGTTCAGATGGCAGATGGAATGCCTTTAAATATTCAATTCCAAACAGCTTTTTAATTACCCCAAATAAATGGCATTGCAGTTCACAAATATGGCTTGTCCAGGTGCCAACCAACCAAAACAATATCCAACAACACCCAATGTTGCTCCTTAGGTACCCATATTTGTTGCTAACAACTGTAGACATACTTGCTCTTTGGTTTCTTGTTCTTGCTCACTTGCTGTTACTCGAAATCTTACATCATCTTATGAAGAGGCCCCCTCAAGAGTCAACTTTGAAGTTAGCCAAGTGCAGAATTCATCCATCTCTTCAGGGATTGTGTAGTGACCAAGCCTGCATGTTCAAACAAAACTCTAAGATTGCTCCAGATTTATCAAAATTCACAAATTGCTTTGCTGGTAATCTCCAACTGCATACCCATTATAGCTTTTGAATGTCACGTCCTGAAATCCACATGAACTCAAGGACCGCGAGGATTTCTCACCAAATTTATAAAGAACCACATCATCGGCTGAAACAAACAATACGTGTATCAGTTTATGTGTAGTTACCCCATAATAGCTGCCATGCTAGTGCTTGGATCATGGCAAATCCTTCAACGCAAAAGTTGGAACTACAACTATGCATCACTAGCATTGATGATCAACATTTTAGCACAAATTGTTCACATCGGGGTAAATACAAGAGTAGGAAGCCACTAGTTTAGCTAAAGATTCAATTTCCCAGCAATTAAGAAATGGTGGTAAATATCGTGCCACAAAAATATAATCCAGCTTGCCCCAAGGTATACTTCTATGCACTTCAAATATTAGGTCACAATCAAAAAATAGTTTTTAGAAAATGTTTAAAGAGAAAAACAAGACTTCGTTTTGCCTGTTTGGACCCCTGAGCCTAACGAAAAACCGCCAGGCATGACGTCTAACTCCTAAAGTTTTGAATTGATCTCAGGTAGAATAGCAAGTATGCTGGAGGAAGTATTAATTGGCTTTAGATAAGACAAGCATCTCATTCCAATTAATATCCCTAACAAAATGGGTGCTGCATTAACTCTTCATTACACCAGTACTTACAGAGAGAAGCATATAATTTCAACTCCTTGTAAATGAAGAAACCTGTAAATCCAAAATAAACCCGTAACATTTGAATATTCCAAAAAATTGTGAATACCTTTGCCATGACAGAGCAAAATGGGCAAGGACGCAGCACGCCTAACAGCTTCATCCACCCCTTGTATCTTGTTCGCTAAGGTCCTGGGAAGAATATAACTCAACCATGGGTATCAAAATTAAAGAAAAAAAAATTAAATAAAAAAAAAAAAGAAGAAAAGAAAAGAAAAGAAGAATTGAGATGAGAAGGGTGGCTTGTAGGGATGCAAACTTTGAACAAGGAAGCCAGCCACTCAGTCCAACAACTGCACTTAATTGGGCTGGGTATGGATTGCCGTTTCCATATTTCCCTTGAGTAAAGCAAGAGGCAGAAT
The DNA here is from genome assembly GCF_018687715.1 of Carya illinoinensis. Classification (NCBI taxonomy): domain Eukaryota; kingdom Viridiplantae; phylum Streptophyta; class Magnoliopsida; order Fagales; family Juglandaceae; genus Carya; species Carya illinoinensis. The sequence continues at coordinate 49,917,974 of NC_056754.1, read as the reverse complement.
ATAGTGCAGTAGCTGCACCCATACTGAAACCTCCAACACCAAGTTTAACTGTAAAAAATAAACAGAGAGCACTGTCAAAATTATGCAACAAAATAGGCAGCACTTCACAAAATTATAAAGCCAAGGTCACATCAAGACATCAAAAGGGTATTAAATTTATTTCTCGTAGCATTAGAAAGTATAGATTAATCCCTCAGAAGATTTGCAGCATAAAATGCACCTTGGTGAAAAAGAAAAATTTTACGGCAGAAATTTGCAAATTACCCCTTAACCTCTGCAACAAGCAAAAAGATCCACCGGGGCATCACCCAAGCCATTCCACTCCTACTAAACACTCCATACCATAACACCATAGCCACCTCACAATGTAAGAGCAAATGATCCACCGATTCACTAGATTTTTTACATAAGAAACACCAATCCATAACAATTAAACCACGCTTCCTAAGGTTGTCCAAAGTCAGAATTTTCCCTAAAGTAGCAGACCAGCCAAAGAACGCAACCTGTGAAGGCACCTTGCTTTTCCAAATACTTTTCCAAGGAAAGTTCTTTCAGCTCTGGGAAATCAACTATGCTCTTTTCAAATCATAAATAGAGCAAGATGAAAGTATTTAATATCAAAGAGATCATTGCTTTCAACAAGTCAAAAACTTATATCCTGTGCTCTCAGTGCATTGTGCAATTCAAAAAGTGATAATCTAGTATAAATACAATGCTTGCACATACATTTAAAAAGAAAAAATTACTTGAAGAGAAGGCGGAAACAAAGTGCTATGTGAAAATAGACATGCACCAGATCAGCTCATATGCACGCTAAAACAATTTCAAACAAGGCAATTAAGGCAAAGCCAATCACCACACATAAATGAAGTCGAAATGAAAAAGGGGGCAAAATATTGTTCCTAGGCTCTATCACAGACTTTGCTCTAGATAATAAGAGCCTTTCTGATTAGCTCATAGAGATGAAACCCTAGAAAAGAACCCATAAAAGAAAAAATTTATCTAATATGGAGTGCATTTCCAAGTTCTGTCAAGACCAGCGGCATTTAACATCTTACACTTTATGTGATCATCAAGAAAACATAAAGGGAAAATAAAAAGGAAGCCTGACATCTTGAAACTGGACAGAGCTTTGAAAGAGAAAAGAAAACAGGAAACAGCAAGTGTTAAGACTGGCTGTTGCAAGATTCCAATGCTCGAGACTGCCAGCAATCAATGGAGCATTAGTGTGCTGCACATTATTGTGTTCACGAAAGCTTTTCAACCAGAAAATTCAAAATTGCAGCATCATCACACATACGATAAAGCTCCAGAAGAAAACCTACTGTCTGCAGGTTCTGTTGACAACAAATTTGCAACATGTGCTGCTGAAGCATCCAAACCCTCTAAGTCATCAGGAGCATCTTCAGACAGGTCTCCCACATCAAACCCTGATTTAAGTCATGGTACATGTTGGATTAATATTAGGAATAGCAAAACTCTAGTGTTCCAACACAATGCACTTTCCACTCTTTATGAGCAGTGAAAGTGGAAGAAATATAACCGCATCTTCATAGCAAGTAAACTTACAAGCGGTGGAAGGAAAGCCACCGAAAACAGTAATTGGCTGGGTAGGAGCAGTTGGGCATATCCATTTTATCTGATATCATAACCAAAAATATGTGAAATGTTAATGAAACAAAGTTTATCCTCCAATTTCTGGAGTATAAAAGTTTAAAGTTGAGAGTTTTGATGTATACTTAAAATTGCTTATCCTTACATTTGGAAGAGGAAGGGTCTCCAGTAGCTGGGACCAGCTGCCAAAAAGAGGGGAAAAAAGAACCAAAACACACGAAAATCAGACAACCATTGAACCAGAAATGTGAAAAATCAATTATTAGTGCTTCCAGTCAGATGTATATGAATTCCAAAATGCACTCATCTTAAACTAGTGTTCAGAAAAAATTAACTTGACCCAAGTAAAGGTTGTGACAAAAACAATGGAAACATAGTGGGCTGATTCCATTTCAAATTGAATTGGAAACATCTGTTACAATATAAAGATGGACAAAATAATATCCATTGACATTGGAATTTAGTATTACAAATACAGCTGAAGCTAAAACAAATTAACACAAGCCATTTGTACTGAACCACAACCAATGCCAACATGCATGCACACATGTCAACAGACCCTTTTCTATCCTGATTTAAGAACTGATGTTGACAACCCAACTATGCATCAAAACATGAATTTGACTACGGTTCGTATATATTACTCAACAGAGAGACTTGCAGTACATAAAATACTATAGGTCAATGAGTCATTATGTCCATGATTTCCTTTGCAAGTCCTTAAAACACGAGGTCAACGAGTCATAATTTTTCCATGATTTCCTTTCCTTTATTAAACAGTTATCTGGTCAATCAAAATATGATTACAGGAGGAAATGGAAGTTCTAGAACCTGACCTCTCTTGAGGGGACAAACAAAACAATGTACAAGCATTAATGCCCATATTATTATCCCAGGTGAGCAACAATAGTCTTAAAGATTTTTTGATGGGGGAACGTGGGAATCGAGAATATGAAGCACAAAAATGTGATTTTGTTTTTGAAAACTCAATTTTGTTTTTAATAATTCTCTAGAAAGTGGAGATGCAAACCATTGGAAGGAAACACTCTACACTTAATGATGCCTCAAATTTTGTTTCACCTAAAAGTACAGAAAACAAAACACAAGCTGATAATATGGAATATACCAATACTAGAAAAACCACCTTAAACATCAACTAGACAAAGCAATGGAATATTACCTTGAGCCATTATCACCAAGGCCGTGTAGCCAAACTACAGTGGCTTGGTGTTTACCTTTAGGTCTCACCACATAGGTCCTTCCGAACTCAACTAACCTCCTAGCAGTTCGACCACCTCAAGTATATTCGCAATGAAATTCGATGGAAAAAGATGAAGAACAGTAAGAATTACAACCCCAATATCATCTTTATCAGACTAAAGCAAATTGGAGCAAGGGAAATAAACAAACCAGAACCCACTGAAGGGCCAGTAAAGCTCATCTTAGCCCCCAAGAAAATTGCACTAACCAAACCAGCTATAGTAATTGAGAGTGGAACAGATCCTGCACAATGGAAACATAAGTGCTCTTGTTTACTATATAGATCCAATGTTGTAGATCGATAAGAAGCTCTTAATAAATAATCACTTGGATGCTCTCCTGGTGCCTACAGTGATCAGGCCCTCTATCAAATTTTTTTTAAAGTTTTAAAGAGAGAGAGAGAGAGAGAGAGAGAGAGAGAGAGAGAGAGAGAGAGAGAGAGAGAAGAAAAGGAAAGAATGACCATTTAGGGCACCAAAGTTGACATCTCGAGGGATATTTTACATTATCAAATACGTTAAAGTCTAAATGCTTCTCGATCCTTTAGTATATAGGTGGCCTCAAACCATGTGACCGACCAAACATATAAATGGATATGCAAAAACAAGAATTCGTAATATAACATGTATGCAGAAAGAGAAGGAGAATGAGTCAACCATAACTTCTCCCCTTTTGTTTAATTTACATAATCACATTGTTACTTATCAAAAAAAAAAAAAAACATAATCACATTGTGTTATTCCAGATATTTTAATGAGTCATTTAAACTCTAAAAGAAAAATAAATGGATACAATTGGAGGCACGTCAGTTTTCTGGAAAATAGAAAATTATTTCCATTTTTTCACTAATATATTGTATCTGTAAAAGCTCCATTTTTTCACTAATATATTGTATCTGTAAAAGCATTTGCTCATGCATACATGCAAGCCTGCCCATCTGTTTTTTTAAAAAAAAAAGGAATTAATGAGTCATTTAATTCCTAGCTACTTTCTAATATCAAACATGGAGGAACCATGTAATTTGCATTACAGAAGTACTAGTACTGCTTTTAAAAACAAAATAGCCATCATGATTGCTTGAAAAGCAAGAAAAATGAACTCCCAAATTACTAACCAAGCACAAGAATTTCTTGACATAACACCAAAATATATTGCAAACAAGACTAGCTAATTTCCTAAAAATGGCATCGTAAGGAATAAGTAAAAAATGAGGACTGGAACAGAGCCAGTGCGAAGTTCCCAGAGATTGTCAAGCTCGCGTAGAATGTCGAAAATCTTTCCGAATCTCAAGCCTTAACCCATGATTGAAGAATGAGGCGATCAATAAACTTCACAAGAACTCCTCACTACGAAGAAGAAATATTCATTAAAACAACCAACACAATTACACCTAATCAAAATTCAAAACCCCAAATAAAAAACGATAATAAACCCAGTTCTACCCGGTACTCAATAAACAAAGCTTCAACTCCGATTAATTCCAAACACAGACAGCGGCTCACGCACAAGATTATCGCACAACAGAGACATAAATGGAAACGAATCAAAGAATTAAGGATAAATTCCAAATCGGATTTTAGGGATTTAGCGACCAGCACAAACCTTAATCACTACCGCAGAGGCTCCGAGGCAACACCAACACAATCTCTCTCTCTCTATCTCTCAGTTCTCAACTTTCCGTTGGTAATATTATCACCTTGTGCGTGTTTTTGTCGGTTTCATACTGGCTGTCTACTCGTTGCAGCTGCACGCATGGCCTACAAGGATCCCTCTATCAGAACAAACTCCGGTGTAAAGCGCACACATATACGATCATTTTCAACCGTCGATTCGAATGTTACGGAGTCTTCGAGAAAATGTAACGGATGTACCCCAGCTGTTGATAAATAACAGCGAGTAGACAGAGTTTCAGAATCCGTTTTCCATACACAAGACTTACCCCCATTACCATGGCTGGGAAGGCTTTTTCAGCTAGACTGGTCCCAACTCAGCAACTCTTATTTATTTGTTTTCCTATTAATTAATTAATTAGTTAGTTATATATATAATATATAATATTGCCCCCTGATATTGGAGTGGAACTGTTTAAAATTTGGCAAAGTCAGGTAAATTTTGAATAGATAATAAGGTTTTAAATAAAATTTGAATAAAATATTATTAGAATATTATTTTTTTAATTAATATTATTATTTTAAAAATTAAAAATATTAAATTATTTATTATATTTTATGTAAAATTTTTTAATAAATTATAATGATGAGATGAGATAAGACGACATCGTTTCTATATCCACAATAGACATTATTAACCATAACTGACCTTCCTGTTAAAAAAAAAAATTGTGAATTGCTTATGGGGAAGAGATGTCTTTAATCAAAGTAATCAAAATTTTCTAGTCTTATCCAATGTTTTCATTCTCTCTCTTTTATGAAATATCTTTTCCTTTCTTTGTTAAAATGTGAGGTGTAAAGATTTTCCTCTTTTTTATTTTTTAGTAATCATACATGTACAACTATTTTATAATCATTTATACAACTATATTTTAAAAAAAGAGCATTTATATAAAGTGATGTTATTTTTTAATTTAAAATATAATTATATAAAAAGTTATAAAAAAATTATATGTCTATCGTTTTTCTATTAGAATAATCAAATCATATAAAAAAAAATGACCTCTTTTAATTTTATTTGATTTTTTTTTCTTTTTATTATTATTATTATTGTTGTTGTTGGTGGCGGTGGAAAAGTAATTGGTAGTTGGACCACATTATCTCCAAGAAATTGCATAGTCCCAACATGATGTCTACATTAGGAAGATCATCAATCATCATCTTGATTTGTTTTTATTGTTTTTTTAGTTGGAGTGTATTCAGAATAAGCTCGATGAATTGACAATTCAAATTACCTCCTTCTCCACCCTCCATCATCATCTTGTGTGTTGCCACGTATTCAATCATTCAAAAGGGTAAATATTCATGCAAATATTTTTATAAAATAACTCTTCTTATCAGTCATTATTTATCCTCCACACTTCACATTTTATGAAAAATATTCATATATCTTATAAAAAATACTCATCTCTCAAATTAAGTGTGGAGTGTGTGATTTGAATAGTGACTGATTTGTAGTAATACTCATTTCTTTTATATTTAATGTTTTTATTTATATTTTTTAAAAAAGACATAAATTCAATAATATTTACTTCTTTAAACATTAAGAAAAAAATTAAAAAAAAAAGCAAACAAAAATATTTAAAATATTTTTTAAAAAAACAATCTGAGTATTAAATATAATATTCGAAGTTTTTTTTTAAAGTACTATAAAAACATGTTAAAAAGTTTAATTTTTTTTTTTTTTTTCACAGAGAACAAAAAAAGAAATAAAACCAGATATCCGATTACAAACCGGATATATGGGTTTACATTTGATTATCGTCCAGATTTTTTTCAAATTTATTCAGGCGACAACAGCCTGATTTTTAAAACTCAAATTTGGATCAAGTTATGGTTGGAAATCCGAATCTGGATCCGTCCTACACCCTTATAATATATAGATTGTAGCATAAAACATATTAACCAGGAAGCTATTATATGTGGAGATGATGCTTGTACACGACGAAATTTCGAGCATAGTTAATTTTTCATGTGATCAAAGCAACATCGGTACACCACCAAATCTGAAAACATTTAACTCATATATATATATATATATATAGTTACAAAGTTAACATGTTAATGCAAGCCTGTTGTTTCTCTATATATTATTTAGAGTTTTGCTATATACAAATAAATTTGTATATCAATATGTATAAAATTAAACTGTGCTATTCGGAGATAAGGGCATTGGACCACCTTCTTGCTAGTTTGCACTTTCTGAGTCAGTATTAAATATTGTTATGAAATCCGACTAATCTAAGAAGCTAGCTATCATTCTTGTTAATTTTCCTTGTAGTTTGCTTCAGTTCTTGCAAGTCTTGAACGTCCACACAACGTCTGACATGGCAGAGACGTCAACATTTAAGGAAAAAAAACAAAGAATGAAGAACACGAAAGAAATGGTTAAAAAAAAAAAAATCATTTATTCAATAACCAACTACTCCTGCCAAAAATTAAAGCCACAGCTGGAGCACAATGACTATAATTTATTGTCACAACTGCCCACCATTGTCAACAGGCAAGTTGGTCGTTCATATGTTCATTTTTTAGTCTGTAATCTCGTAAGAGAGGATCATATTTTGAAAAGAAAAAAAAAAAAATGACGGGTCCTTTAAAAAAGCATCAAGATGATTTATTATATACATTTAAATTGGTAGAAGGTGTAAAGCATGAGAGAGCAGTCTCAAATACCTGATTTAATGAGGATAAGAAATACATCACACTGTATTGAAATTAATCCTCTCTATACGCAAACTGAAACAAAATATGCTTGCTAATTATCATACTCATGATCTTATGAGCAAATGTTAAATTGCCAAGAACAAAAGTATGAAGATCAGGATACCTGGTGATCAGGGGAAAGCTTATTATTCTTGGAGCTTATCTTGGAGATAGAATTGACATAATTGAAGTGGCAAATGAATTTGTTGATGAGATGGGAAGATTATTGCTATCCACTAGGCGTGGTGCCGCCATTGCTGCAACCTGTGGCCGGTTCCGAGCATCTGATTGTTGATCCTCGTCTATTGCCAATAGATCAACAACGATCATTCGCGTGTCAGGAGGCTCGTCTACAGCCACAAGACCTTCCAGCATCTCAACCACCCGAGCCATGCTAGGTCTCATCCCAGCCCTCTCTTGTATGCACCACAAAGCTACACAAGCCAATCTCCTTACCTCACTCTCATCAATGGCGCCTCCTCCACCTCCACCTGCTGTTAGCCTCCGGTCAACCACTTCCATAAGCGTCCCTTCTCTGATTTTCTGATTCACTATTTTCGGGAAATATCTCCATCTCCTTTCAGACCCGTTTCCGGTACTAGATTCTATCAAGGAAACATTTCTGCAGCCTCCAATCATCTCTAGAAGAACCATCCCATAACTATAGATGTCAGATTTTTCTGAAATTCCTTGCTCCAATAGCCACTCCGGTGCTAAGTAACCTCTAGTACCTCGGATTGTTGTGACAACTCTACTCTGATCTTTCCCCATAAGCTTTGAGAGACCGAAATCTGCAACAATTGCTCTATAATTCTCATCAAGAAGTATGTTTTCTGGTTTGAGATCAAGGTGTAAGACCTTTGATCGGCAATCGTGATGGAGGTAAGATAGTCCTTTAGCAACATCAATGGCAACCTTATACCTTAACGCCCACGACAAGCACCCCCCACGCCGATTCTGTCTTTCCCTTCTAGGAAAGATCCAATAATCCAAAGAACCATTTGGGATGAACTCGTAAACAAGAAAACGAGGTGCCACAGGATTACAGCAATAACCAAGAAGGTGCACAAGATTTACATGTTGCACACTTGCAATGGCCGAAACTTCCGATCTGAACTCCTTTTCCCCGTGCTCTTCTCCATTAATCCGTTTCACGGCAACAGCAGTGCCATCGTTTAGGATTCCTTTATAAACTGTTGCAGAAGCTCCCTCGCCTAACAATGACTGGAAATTATCTGTTGCTTCCTCGAGCTCCCTGTATCGAAACTTTGACGGAACCCCAGCAACCTTCCTGAGAAAACTATACTCTATACGAAGCTCTCGGCCTTCTGAGACTAACCTTGACTCCATAAACTTTCTCCTGCGATTATAATGGCGTCTGATTATTAGGTACGCAAGAACAGCAAGGATCACTGCAATACCTGCCCCGCAGATGAGAAAGAAAGTCTTGGAAAGCTTGAGACTAACACGAGCAACAACGATAAAAACGATGACTGCGATCACTGTTGCAACGGCAATTATATTCGCTTTCTTGTCCTCCATATATCACTATATCAGAGCTTGATCATTGTTGTCCCTGAGTAAAAATGGAAAGAAAAAGGTTATGTTTCTGGTGATCATTAGAACCATTTGATCATCTACTTCACCCCCATCAAAATGTTGACCAAGTTAGGGCAGTTCCTCTTCTTTATATATCATCAGAAGAAACAAACAAGAATGGCCAGGTATTCTAAAAGCTTATGCTTCTGGTCATTACAACCATTTGATCCATTCTTCGCTTTAGAGTCCTTCGCTTATAGCCCCAACAACTACATAATTATTTTGAAAAAGTTTTGTTAGGTATAAATAAAATCACTTACTAATTTTTATAATAATATTGATTTTTTTATATTTCAAATTTAAATTAACATTATTTTTGATTAAATTAAATCTATTTTTTAATCAATCACATTAAATTGATACACATATTAATATGTAGTTATGCTTGTAATTAAATTTTTCTTTTTAAAAAAAATAAAATTTATTATCAAAAAATTAATTTTTTAATATAAATTTTATAATTATTTATTTTTTTTTAAATAATTACACGATACTTATACACTCACCTTTATACCTATCACGGTAAAATACTTTCAAATAACATTACTCACGAGTCACGATATTCATGACTTTGTAATTAATTGGAGGTATGAGTCATGACTTATTCACTCCACCTTAGTTTATATCTTATGACTTTGTAAAAGCTTCCAAGTCAAGACAAACGATAAACTGGGTCAATGTTTGTGAATCATGAAAATCACATCATTCGATTTATAATTTCTTTCGTATATTTATTACCAGCAAAAAAATAAAAAAAAAAAAGAATGGTTTTCTAAAAGTAAAGTAAGACTTAGTAAAGTACGCGTCACCATTTGATCCATTCTTGCGTGGTTAACCTTGTTTTTGTAAGTTGTTTGTATTGCTTTTGCTTTCGTTGTAATGTTTCTTTTGACTTATTTTGTACTGAGGTTTTTATGTTTTTAGTATATATTTTGATATCTGAGTTTGTGTCTTATTGAAATATTTGTAACTTCAGTATACAGTTTGTAATCACGATTTTTCTCTACCACAAATGAGAGCTGTTAAGAAACTTGGGATATCATATTTTTTATAAAATAATAATAATAATAATAATAAAACTTAGAAAATACATGATTAAAAATAAAGAGTAATACTAATTGTAGATTTAAGGTATATAAAATTCATGCACTCTCTTTTTTTTTTTTTTTTGAAATCTATTATTAAAATTTGAGTTTTATTTATGTAAATTATAAATTTATCTAATTTTTTTCAAATGAAATACATGAAATTTGTGTATATTAAAATTATACTTATCATTTTCCAAAACAAAAACGCCAAATTATCTCGTATAAATTAGTACGGATTTAGATGGCATGGAACAGGCCACGCATACCATGGTTGAAGTAATGCATGCTTTCAAGATGTTCCAATGATTCATGACCAAGTGACTTTTATTTTCTAAAATGTATATTTCTAGAAGAAAAAGACACCTTCATTTGAAGAAAAAAAAAAAAAAAAAAAAAACCCTAAAGGCCAAAATCTATAGATGATGATGCGGCCAGTATGAAAAACAGAGACGCAGAAGTTTAGAGGTCATAAATAAAAATAAAAGTAATTAAAAAATTAAACTAAACGTAACGTATGAGATCATGACAAAAAATAAAACTCTTTTTAAAATGCAATACTGTATACGGATAAGAATTTCTATATATATTTTAGTAGTAAATATATATATAAATACTTTTAAAATCTAAAAATTTTTGTGTTTAGTTATAAATAATTAATTCTCATTATCGTAAAATCTATAAGTATTTAATTTGAAATTAACTTGAAAAATATAGAGTAATATTATTCCATTAATCCCAAAGAATTTACGTACAACTGCATAAATGTTCGGTGGTTGAGGACTTGAAAGACAAGCATGACAGTTGAAACTATAGTTGGCAAGTTGCAGTAGTATAAAGACCGATGACCCCAGCCTCCTTATAAAGTCTATTTTCTTTAAAAAGAAATATGGCAAGTTGTACAACAATTTGAGGGACAATAAATACTGTTTTTATCACCATTATTAGAAGTCGAACTAATATTATTGCATATTTATTTCTCAATTTCAAATAATTTTTAAAATAAATTTTGATGTCTAAATTGTAGAACAAATAGGCACGTGAATTAATAGCGCCGTAACAAAACTATAATTTTTCGTAACAAAATATGCGTGGGACCATATAGCCTGGTTTGGATAGATGAGAATGATTAAATGATGAAAGTTAACAGTTAAATAAAATATTATTATAATATTATTATTATTTTAAAATTTAAAAAAATTAAATTATTTATTATATTTTATTTGAAAGTTTAGAAAATTATAAGATAAGAATTGTTAAAAGCATGTGGCCTAATTGGCATATCTTCCGTCTTCAAAATAGAGATCTAGAATTTAAAACTCCCATCCTCCTAATATATCAAAAAAAAAAAAAAAAGACTCCCCTCCTGACCCAGGTCTCGCCTAAATTTTTTTTTTTTGACTTTTTCATATAAAAAATTTTATTTATTATCTTTACACATTAAATATCATAATTTTTTTCCTTACTAAATGTGTAGTATATAAATGATGAGTATGGGAATTTAATTAGTTTAAGAAGAATAAAACTAAAACAAATTTAAAAAAAAAAAAAGTATGTGAAATGTGATGTGTATGGATGATAAGTAGCAAAACTCTAAAAATTGAATAAAATATTATTATAATATAATTTCTTAATATTATTTTTATTTTAAAATTTTAAAAAAATTGAATTGTTTATTATATTTTATGTGAAAGTTTAAAAAATTTATAATAATTAGATGAAATGACATGATTTGTGAAAACAAACGAGACTTTATGTTTGTATCATTTTCGTTTTCAAAGTTTTCTTTTCATGTTTTGGTTTAATGGTTTGTCTTTTCTAATTTGTATTTTTTTTAATTTTGTTTTAGTTGAGGTTTTTTGTATGGTACATCATTCTTGTATTTTCTTTTTTTCCAAAAAAATGTTGTGTATTATTTATGTTTCTTCTCTATTTTATTTTTAAATATATTTTATGAATTTTGAATTTATTTTTAGATTTGTGTGTTTTAAAAATGATTTGAGGCTTTTGTTTTACACTTTCAAAATAGTATTATAATCTCCATTCGGACTCTAAACTACCATCCAATAACTTGGAATGCAAACTACCAACATATTTCAGTTTGCATCTCATAATTCCTTTGAAGGCTACGTCCGACTTACAAGTGAAATTGAATTCTATAACGCCTTGTTTATATAATGAGATTAGATGAAGAATTTTTAAAAAATTTCTCAAACATCACTCAAACATAAAACATTTTTCAATTTCAAAATTTTCATCTAATTATTACTTAATTATTACAACTTTTACAAAATTCAAAACAAAACACATAAATCAATATAATTTTTTTAAGCTTCAAAATAAAAATAATATTTAAATAATTTTTTAACTTTATAATATTTTTATTCAGTATTTTCTCTCTTATTTCCTAAATCAAATAAAATATTTTAATTCAAACTGTTTTATTACTATTCACGTAACTCTGAAATATTATAAATATATAAAACACATTGCTATAAATATTAAAATGATGTAATTGCAATAATCTTGTGGAAAAAATATGAAGGACAAAACTAGATTGCGGGTGGCTATCACCAAGGCCAAGCCGGCTCAATAAGGCCCTCACCCTATTTAACGTTTCCAAAACTAATTAAGCGTGATGTGTGGTTTTTTTTTTTTTTTTTTTTAATTTTTTGAAAATAAAAACCATTTTATTAAATAAAATTTCAAATAAATTTTATATTTTTTAAAGTGTGCAAGGCCTCATGATATTAAATTTAATATTTAATATAATAAATTATTTTTATTTTAAATAAATTTTTAAGATCTTGCTAAATTAAAGTATAAAATTTATATTGAGACCTCATTTTAAGTTGTTGTATTAAAAAAAAATTATTTAAAAATTTTAAATAAAATCTTATTTTATTGAAAATTTTAAAAATATTTAATATAATAACTTACATTTTATTTATTATAATTATAAATAATTAATTTAAATTTAACTTAAATCTTAATTTGTATTGCACTGCCTTATAGGGGTGCTACCCGCACCATACGGTGCGGGGTAGCCCCCCCCCCGCCCCCCGCCCCCGCATGGGGCGGATGGGGAAAATCCACCCCGTCCCCCGCCTCCGGTGTGCGGGGGCGGGGTACCCCGTCCCGCATGACGGGGTACGGGGTGGGGGGCCAGTCCGTCCGGCCCCCCGCACCCCCCTTCTGGGCCTTGGGCCCAGAGGCAATTTCTGGGCCGAAAATGGCCCAGACGCAATTTCTGGGCCATTTTGGGCCCAGAAGCAATTTCTGGGCCAATTTGGGCCCAGAAATCTCAGCAATGGGCCATTTTGGGCCCATAAAATTATAAGTAAAAAACAAAAAAAAAAATTTCCGAAATTTAAAAGAAAAAAAAAAAGTGTTATGAGTCTAATACGTAATAAACTAATAATAATAACTAAGCTATTACAAAATTGAAAGGCTAAACAATTACAAAATTACAAACATAAAAGTGTCCAAAGGACATTGTATCAACATTACAAATTATTGAATACAAAATTTTTACAAATCATTAAAAATTGATCATTCTAAAGAGGCTTGTCAGCTGTGGCTTGTCTTTGAGTCAAGAGGTGTGACAGTTGGGGCGGCCCGGGCTTGAATACATTTTTATGTTGCAGAGGTGCTAGACGTCTCATGTGTTACTACAAAAATTAATATTAAAATTAATAACGATGAAATGGAAATGAATATAAAAAAATTAAAATAATAAAATAAAAAATAATTACCAGGTGGTCCAGATCCAGACTGATCACCACCCTCATCGGTCTCCTTAAAATCTAAAATATCCGGAACATGAATATCCTTTCCTATCGTCCAACTCTGTGTGCATATCAATGCCTCTACAGTTGTAGGAGACAATGAACTACGGAAAGGATCCAATATACGACCTCCGGTACTAAAGGCTGACTCTGAGGCAACGGTGCTAATAGGGATGGCCAAAATACAGCGGGCAATCTCAGAAATGATGGGATATTTCTTTGAGGCATTCTTCCACCATCCTAATATATCCCAATGATCATCATCATCTTGGACCATATCCGCTGACAAATAGTTGTCTAACTCAGAAACGACCTCCGTAGATTGATGGACTAGTGTGGGATTCTGTGCGAGGGTCTTAGTCCACGGCATTCTGCGCTTCTTTGTAGGAGGCCCGGTCACGATGTCTGTAGAAGGAGTTGGGGTCGGTGTATGTGTCTTCGATGTAGTACCACCCTTAATTGCCATAAACTCGTCATACAATTTTTTCAGGGTATCTCGGGCCAATTCACCAATAATGTCAGTCCATACCTGATCGTGAACAAGTCCCAACCCATATAACAAGCCTGAAACTTTCAGACGGGGATCAAGAATAACAGCCACATATAAGAAAATATTCATTCTAGTCAAATCTCCCCAATACTTGTCATATTTTAGCATCATGGAACTTGCCATCCCCCTCATCCTTTCATTGGAACCCCTACACATATCTTCTAATTCTTCTTTTACCCTACATATTTGTTGACAAAACCCATGGGATGTAGGGTACAAAGAACCAGATATATTCAACGTGACATCATAAAATAATCCAAGAAAATCAACGAAAGTAGAAACTACCACCCAATCATCATCATTAGGCTTTCGTGATCCCCCGTGCTCATCAAAGTATTTGACATATTGGATGTCTTCATCACCCAATAATTGAAAGGCTGCCTTATATTCCTGGGCCGCCTCCAACATCAAGAAGGTTGAGTTCCATCTGGTAGGAACATCAGTACAAAGACCCTTCTTCGATGTTATGCCCGCAGCCTTTGCAGCAACTTTGAATTTCTCCAATCTTGAAGGAGAAGACCTCACCCATTTCACAGCCATTCTAACTCGGGCAACCGAGTCATCAACATCTTTCAACCCCTCAGTCACAATTAAATTCAAAATATGTGCAGCACATCTAACATGCAAGTATTCACCACCCAAGAATGTCTTATTTGCATCTTTAAGATAATTCTTTAGATATCCCAATGCGACATCATTAGAGGACGCATTATCAACTGACACAGACAAAACCTTTTCCAACCCCCACTCCTTTATTGCGGCCTCCAATGCCTTCCCAATCGTCTCACCCCTATGATCAGTTATTTGACAAAATTTAATAATCTTTTTGTGCAGAACCCAATCAGCATCAACAAAATGCACAGTCAACGACATGTAATTCATATTTTGGATAGAAGTCCAAGTATCGGTAGTGAGGCAAACTACCAAACCCGTGAGTTGGCCCCTCAAAACATCTTTATCACGAAGGTACATCTTCTTAATATCCTTTGCCACGGTGTGACGAGAAGGAAGTACAAATCTGGGTTCCAACTCTTGGACAAATTCTTGGAACCCTTTACCCTCCACAAATTGAAAAGGCAGCTCGTCCATGATAATCATACGAGCTAACTTCCTTCTACACTCATCGGGGTTATACTTCGTATACCCCTTCAATGTTGGCCCCCCGGCCCCACTACTCCCATCAGCCATTTTAATATCTAGTCTAGATTGGCCCTTCTCTACTAAGGATTTTAATATTGGACTCTTCTTGCATTGTTCCTCTAGATGGACCTTCAGATGGGATGTACCATGTTTCTTATAGTGACATCCATACATTTTCCCACAGTGATTACATTTAGCTTGTGGGTTGTTGGGGTCCCCACCCTCTAGTTTGGTAAAGTGTTGCCAAACTATAGATACAGGTTTCTTGCCCTGTGTGGGCTTCGGAGCAGGGCAAGGTGTACTCGTTATAGGGGTAGGAGTAGGGTTAGTTTCTGGGGTAGGGGTGTTAGCTGGGGAAGGTGAGCTATCACTGAAATCCGAAGACATTCCTGATTTTCCAACAAAAAAAAAAAAAAAAAAAATTCAAGAAACAATCCAACACAATCAAAGTGCAATTCAAACTACATTCATAACTATTATATATAATGATGATAGTTAATAGGCCATGTTAATAGGCATTATTTTAATAGGCCATGTTAATAGGCATTATTTTAATAGGCCACTTTAAAATAGGCATTATTTTAATAGGCCACTTTAAAATACATTTTTTAATAGGCATTATATTATTTTGTTCTCTCATTTTTACTTTTCATATATTTAATTTTATAAAATTCATTTCTTAATAGTTACTGACATTAATATTAGTATATTGGTATATTTTTTAATTTTTTAAAATCTTGAAAGATGTTTAAAAAATATGAAAATGAGATATATGTTAAAAAAAATAGTTTATTTACCACATGACAAAAGAAATAATAATTTATGACAGAAAAATATATATTTTTTTATGGATATATTAAATCTGTGTAGAGAAGCTGTACTTTGTTTATTGGATGTATGTGCAGAATGAGATGATTTGACAAAAATGACTTATTTCCTTCAATTTCAGATTGACCCCTATTAGATCCGATTAGTTTCACTTTAATAAGAAAATTTATTTTAAATATTATAATATTTTCATCTCTTAATTTTTGTCCAATCATTTATCTCTATTCCAATTTCCAACGTCTAAAAATAATAACAATAAAAGCAACATTCATAAATCATAACAAGTAACAACTCAAAAAATGCAACTCTGATAAAAATACATTTAAAACTTTTCAACTCTGATAAAAATGCAACTCTGATAGAATTTCAGAACAATAATTTTGATTTAGGGGTTGAAACCCCTAAATCAAATTAGGGTTTCGGATTGGAACCCCAATCCGAAACCCTAAATTGATTTAGGTTTCAACCCCTAAATCAAATTAGGGTTTCGGATTGGGGTTCCAATCCGAAACCCTAAATTGATAGGGGTTTCAACCCCTAATTCAAAATTAGGGTTTCGGATTGGGGTTCCAATCCGAAACCCTAATTTTGATTTAGGGGTTTCAACCCCTAAATCAAATTAGGGTTTCGGATTGGAACCCCAATCCGAAACCCTAAATTGATTTAGGGTTTCAACCCCTAAATCAAAATTAGGGTTTCGGATTGGGGTTCCAATCCGAAACCCTAACCCCTAAATTGATTTAGGGGTTTCAATCATGAAACCCCTAAATCAATTTAGGGGTCCGAATCACAATGAAATTAACCAAAAAAAAAAAAAAACAGAGCATTCAATCGGGAATCCAAACAATCACACAATCCGAAGACATCCACAGCACACAATCCAAACAATCCCATCCTCCATCTCCGATTCAACCCCATCCTACCTCCAATCTCCGATCAAAACTAAAAAAAAAATAAAAAATAATAACCAAACGGAGAAAATCAAAAGGGGAGGAGAAATGTTACCGTGCGGCGTGCGGCG
Organism: Carya illinoinensis; assembly: GCF_018687715.1. NCBI lineage: Eukaryota > Viridiplantae > Streptophyta > Magnoliopsida > Fagales > Juglandaceae > Carya > Carya illinoinensis. The sequence continues at coordinate 49,900,713 of NC_056754.1, read as the reverse complement.
TGCGTCCGGCCTCGTGCGTCGTGCGAGAGAGAGGGATGATGGAATACGTGCGGCGGCCGGACTGGTTGCCGGTGGGAGGAGGGAACACCGAATGGATTAGGCCGAAGGGGGTGAAGCCGTGAAGGGACTCGGGAGGGGAGGGGTCCGAGGGGAGGGGAGGGGAGGGGAATCAGGGGATCGGGGGGGGGGGGGGCTGGGTTATGGGTTAGGGTATTTAGAGAAACGGCGCCGTTTTGTGGTGGACAAAACGGCGCCGTTTCAATTAGTGGGTTATATTATTAACCCACTAATTGAAACGGCGCCGTTTTGTCCACCACAAAACGGCGCCGTTTCTCTTATATAACTTATATATATATAATATATATAATATATTATATATTTATATTATATATATATATAGAGATGCGGGGCGGGGGAAACACGGACCGGGGGGGGTCCGTATCCGTCCCCCGCCTCCGCTGGGGGTGGGGATACGGGCCGGGGCCCCCCGCCCCGGCCCTAACGGTGCGGGGCACCCCGCCCCGCCTATGCGGGGGCGGGGCGAACGGGGCGGGGCAGCGGGTTCCGGGGCCCCGCTGCCCACCCCTACTGCCTTATCAAGAGCCTTGACCTTGGGTGGCCACAGCAACCACCCCCACCAAATCTATACAATGTGGCTCTCCCGAATCACCCATTAAAGTAGTCCGATTTGACCGGCTATAGTAGTGACTTTAAAGTCTTTGGTTTCTTTTTATTTATTATCAATAATATCTAATTATAAGTTTTTTTTTTTTTAAGGTATTTTGATTGAATTTTAATGAGAGCTCATTGATGGAAAAGTTTTAGAATTCCAGCATATCTATCGGGTCAATAGAATGAATGATCTAAATTTAAAGAAAGAGTTTTGATACATATAAGTAAGGAAAATGATATTATTACTATTCAACTATAATTTATCTACAACTTTTTTTGTATTTGATTTTTTTTTAATTTTTTATTTTACTTAATGATTAAGGAAGTGAGTATTAATAAAATTATATTTTTTTAAAATTTTTTCTTAATGATTAAGGATGTTAAAAAAATAATTAAAAGAAAATGAAATAAAAATAAAAAAAATTTAAAATGCACATGAGTGGTAAATGGATTGTAATAGAGTGGTAACTCTATCACTACCTTAGAAGTAAAGTCGCGTACTAATTTGCACATCAATACTGATTTCTTTATATTTAAAATTTAAATTAACACTGTTTTCAATAAAATTTACTTTTTGACCAATCACATTAAATTGATGTGCAGATTAATGTATAATTATGCTTGCAACTAAATTTTTCCTTAAAAAAATTATTAATTTGGATATTAAACTAAAAGTTTTAGGTATAATTTTGAAAATTAGGTGTTGCTTGAGACCTTAAAAATGAAGTTTTATTAGAAAAGAACTTAGATCTATAAAAGGTTTTATAAAACTAAATTTTTAAGGTTGAAATATTTTAACAACCCAATCCGAAATTATTAAGGTTGAAATATGGATAATTTTCTTATGCTTAAATTAGGTTGAATTAGCCAATATTTATAGAAGTTCAATTAAATTTTATTGGATAACTCTTAATAGGCTACGGGGCTATAATTTATTATGGTGGATTATGAGATTTTTATTACGTTCAATAATTGGGTAAAAGCGCTCAATTAGGTGGCAGCTAGATGCTCGACATGGTCCGATGCAGATTCTCGTCATGACCTGTAGGTGCTCTATTTTGAAAAGGAAAAATAAAACCTTAATCGAGTGGTTTATGGTGGCTAGTTCCTAATCGTGACTAATAGAGGCGATGGGCAACGGTGCCCTCGTGGAAGATAAAACCGTGAAGCTGCAATGTGGAAGACAGGACGTGCGATGATTGTGTTGCTGCAGTACTCCTTTCCCATTGATCGTGTAGGGCCGGTCTCCATGGGTTTAGTTTGCTGCTCCAATTTACGTGAAGGTGGAGGAAGGAGAAAGGTATGTGCAGTGGTTGTTGTTGTGGATTGGTGTGAAGTCGTGAGATGTGGAGGTTGCCTGCTTCGCATTTCACCACCGTGGAGGAGCAAGGCGCCTAGGCTCATGGTGCGACGTACGTGGTAGCAACGGTGGTGCTATGTGAATTAGCATAGGCTAAGGGCATGGAGGTGCTTGGGTCATGGCTTGAGGCTTTAGTGCGACAACCTTAGGTTTATGGGGAAGATGACAACTTGCATGAAAGGGGCTGGCTGGGGAAGAAAGGACTTGCAGCAACCCTAAACTTAGGGGGAAGAGAAGGGGATGAACACACAGTGCGTGGGTCTCTCTCTCTCTCTCTCTCTCTCTCTCTCTCTCTCTCTCTCTCTCTCTCTCTCTCTCTCTATATATATATATATATAATATATATATCTACACATATGTGCACACATGCATTGGTTGGACAACATCCATAATTATAGGGATTTTTCTTTGGCATTGTATGGGTAATTTTAAAAATAATTCTTGGGTCTATTACCAATTAAATAGGGTCTGCAGCGCTTAAACCACCATGCACCACCATAGGAACAATCAACAAGCCACCCGTGGTCTCTCATCGTAAACCGCAAGCTGCATGTTCCATGTTCACCATGCCAAGGTCACGACCAGCCCCCAGCCCATGTACGACCATCCCCTGTTTTAGCCACTTGAAAACAAATTAATCTCAACCAGCCAACCTTCCATGTTGCACCAGCTGATGCCATTGACGCCATGTTCGGATCCTCCACCCACACGTTGCATCTTACGTGAGACTATCTCTATCTCTCTTCAGTTTTAGATTTAAGTCATCTAGTGCACTGGTCCCTCACATTTACATGTAAAGCTTGAGACTCTATAAGTTAGATTACATATATACCCCCAATTCTTTAGCTAGTACTTACAGTAATAGTTTAGGCTATTTTGGATCCATGGAAGGTTAAACCATTTTATGGGCAATTAGAAATAGAAGTTGGATTACAAGTACTAGGTTTTTAACATCAATATTATAGAGTTATAAGATTTTAGGATTACGAGGATTTTTAACTTTAGGAAATATATGTTAATTTAATATTTTGAGAATTAATTACAAATTACGTGATTAATAAGAAATTGACATAAATTACGTATCTTGAAAATATCATATTAACGCTACGGGATACGTAGCATTATCATATCCTTACACATATGTAAGTTGAACAACATGTCTTTTATAAAAAGTATTATGCATGTACGTCCTAAATTAGAGACCCATTTTTATGTACCTAAGTTATGAATGAAATAATTTTTTACTGCCATGATAGATTTATGAATGTCATGATTTTCTGTATAAGTTTTATGTTAGGTGCATGACACATGCATGAAGATACTTTATGAAAATTCTTGGTTTTATATGGGAGTTATGCATCAAAATATTTATGACAAGTCATGATTTAATGTGAGTTATGCATGCATTAAGATATTTTATGAAAAGTTATGATTTTATGTGGAGAGTTATGCATCAAAATATTTATAAAGGGTCATGATTTTATGCAAAAAAACATATATCACAATATTTTATGAAAAATTACGATTTCATTTGAAATCTACTATATGCAAGGCAAGATTTCATTTCAAATATATGACTATGATATGACAAGACAAGAAATGATAGTAAAATATGCATGTATGATTATGATGAAGTTTGACTGATAAGATACATAACAACTTACTTTATGATATGAAGATGGTACCATATGTTAAAGGGCATATTGCATTGCTAGGTTGTACACGTTGATAGTGCACTCAATATGTCTTCCTTATGTAAGAATTCTACAACCTGCGACTGTGGGTGAAATCAAAATCTACTGAGATTTGCTAACCCTAACTCATAGGGGTTAGCAGTGGTATCAGCCTATGACAATTGAACGACAAGTTAAGACATTTCATGCATAAATCATATTCATGTTCATGTTATTTACGTAGTTACTATGAGTATGCATGTTTTCCAAGGAACCTTTATGTGTTTATTATGTTTACGATATGATGTATTGTTTAATGAATATTCGACTCTTTTTTGTATATTTTTATATTTTTAACCATTCCAGATGATGATTTTTATGAGGTTGAAACTACAAGAAGAGACTTGGTCCAGGGAGATGAAGCAAGGCTTACATAGTTTATGACATACTCAATTTTATGATTTTCAATTTAATAAGTTATTCTTGAAAAATACTTAGGAGAGTTGGTTAATTTTCATAGGTGCTCATTTGGATTTGAAGTATTTTAAAAAAGACTTAATTTATTTATGATATATTAATTTGTATATGGCACTTCATTAAGAAGAAAAATTTTTAAGTCAAGGTTAGTATCACCTTGGTTCCCCAGGATATCTAAAAATAACCTTATTCTTAACCCTACGGGAATGGAGTATTACACATCACATTTATTTATTTCAGTTTACAAATTTTCTTTTATTAGATACCTTTATAGATGAAATATTTATTTATTAGAAAATGAAATGTTTCCACCAATGTGAGTCTCAACATGATATGCTTGAACTTTTGGTGTTGTGTTCCTGACATCTTCGTTGGGTCAGTTCATTGTAAGTGGCACAACTTAAGTTCTACATTTATAATTGGAATAGACTGTAATATCATTTATAACACTTCAAAAGAGGCCTAAGTAACATATGGATCTATACTCCAAAAGAATCAGTCAATAATACAATTGAAGTCTTATTATAACATTATAATGAGCAAAAAATTTTCATTTTCAAATAATATGGGGATTCCATACATCTCGTAGTCTTATCACAAAATGAAGTATCACAAATAATCTCTCTACTTAATTAGAAAAAGTTCTTTTAAGTTTTTAAACGCATTATAATTGGGGTTTTTTTTTTTTTTTGTTCTTTATAATTGGGTTATATCAACTGTGAAAGACTTAAAAAGGATATGATGTCATATATAACTACAAGAAAATTGGCCTTTTCTAGCGCCAAAAATCGTCCCAAAAGACTCTCAAAATCGCTGCAATAATTTATTCCTAGCAATTTTTACTGCGCCAAATGATAGTCACATTTGTCTACTCACTTATAAATAAACATAGCGAAAATAAAAAATCGCTGCAAATATTCAATTATTTGCAATGATTTTTCAAGTTGTAAATAGAAAAAAAAAATCGCCACAATTACGCTTGCAATTTAGTTGTAAATTGCTAAGAAAAGTATTTGCAATGACATCAAACTTTCAAAAATAACATAAATTTTGTTGTAAATAGTGTTCATTATTTGCAGCTATTTTTTAAAATGTTGTATATAGATTATTATTATTTTCAGCGTTTAAAAATTTGCTGAAAATAATAATTTTTTCAGCGTTTTGAAACACTATGAAAAACAATGAGGAAACATGCATACTTGACATTATTAGTGCATTACATTTGCTAGGAAAAAAATTGACAAATTCAATGACTGTTTGGGGCAATTAAAAGTCGCCACAAAGCCCTAACTTCTATTTATCTTGATGTACAGGAGTAAGCTGCCAATGACAATAGATGATAGTGATGATAGTCATTATATAATAATATAACCTGAATATGCGTAGGCATCATACCAATTCATTTAGAAAAATTACACAATATACTTCAACCCAAGACCAATTCAGATATATCCTCTTAACATCTAAAGCCCACACCATCATATATTCAAATAGAAATTGAACTAGAGCTTGAAGACCTAAATACTCCAAATTTAATCTTCTTCGTGATTTTTTTTTTTAAAATGTCGTTTTCTGACAAAAAATATAACAACACAACATCACTCGTTTTACAAATTTAGAACATATCCATGTTCAAGCAGTTCAAGTTGAAACAAAACAAACAACAAATTGCAAGATTGGGAGGCCTAATGCCAACCAAAAGAAATCACCTGGAAATCCTTCAACAAATAGCTTCTTATGTGAGTAGAGAATGGGGGAAGGAAAAGAAGAGTACGAAGTGGACGGAAAGGAAGGGTCTAGGTTAGGGTTTAATTAACAGAAAGGGGCACCAAACATGCTTAGACTTGGGTTTTAGCATAACGTAGTTGAAGGTGATGCATTAGTGTTAATTAAGGATGTGATGAGTGAAGAAGATTGCTAAACTTGGTATGCTTATTAATATTCAGGCAGGCCAAAATATGTTACAATACATTATAAATACATGAAGCAGATTAGATTTAAAAGAGGAAAAAATAGTACAATAAACACTATAATCCCAACAAGGAAACAAAAAAATCAGACCAATAATACAAATATATATATATATATATATATATATGGAGGAATATATCTATCACAGGCTCTACCATATTAACCTAACCAAATTGAAATTGAAAAAAAAAAAATCAAATCTAGGATTCAAATTCTAAGACCATGTAGGGTCAAATCTTAATATTTTGGCACATCTTCTGTGACGCCCCCAAATTTTCATTTGGGATTGGACGTACATTTGAAGCGTCGAAACATGCAATACAAGGTTATCTGCCCTCGTTCATGACATATAAGATGCAATGTTCCTAACATGCATATAACATTATGCAATATTTGCAGCGGATAAATTTTTCTTTAACAATACTATGTACCAAATTGAAAATATCACAAATGCTTAAAACATACTTCATATATAAAGACCCATTGAACAACTAAGATCATAACACTAGTCCTAAATGCTTATAATCCAAAAAGTACTAGAGATTTAACTCCATCGTACAAGTAGTAATTTACGTTAACTACTATATTAACATTGATATCGCACCATCACTTAGTCAACTGTATCTAGTTGGTCAGCTCCTGATTCTCCTTCAGGTCCTGTAACAAGATCTACCATTCGGGAGAAATGGTAGTTGAGACTACCAAAGTGAGATTTGATTACAAATCTCAGTAAGTTAACAAAAAACTTCCACACAGGCTAATGATGCATGGATGACAGTAAAAGCATGAATGCTTAATCAAATTCATAAGTAATTAAAGTATAATTTGACGTACAACATAGCATAACTGACATAACTTAAATTAAAATGTGAACTGAACTTGACTTGACATGAACTTGATTTAAAACTTGACTTATCATGAACGTGTTCTGAAACTTGACTTAACATGAAAAATACATACTCCATAGTTATTGTGGGCTCATGTATTCTACGTGTAAATACATACTCCACAGTTGTTGTGATCTCATGCATTCTACACATCACAATGCAGTTAAATACATACTCTACAGTTGTTGTGGCTCCATGTATTCTACGTGTAAATACATACTCCACAGTTGTTGTGGTCCCATGTATTCTACACGTCACAATGCAGTTAAATACATACTCTACAGTTGTTGTGGCTCCATGTATTATACAAAAACTTATTCTTTAATTGCTTAAATACATACTCCACAGTTGTTGTGGCCCCATGTATTTTACGTGTCACAATTGCTTTATCTCACGTAGTGTATGCATCACAATTGTTGTGACCCCATACATAAATGATCAAGATGAAACGTGACTAAAATACGAAAGGACTGAAGCTCTGACATAACATAACGTGACTTAAACATAACTTGAAAGACATGACCAACTTGAGATAGAAATATTTCGTAACATGACATATAATAGACAACATATTTAATATGACATACTTGTAACAGTGAATATTACATGACTTGACATACATGTAATAGATGGCATACTTAACATGACGTACTTGTAATGTATAGCAATACATGACAGAATATATTATATAACAATTTTCATATATATGACAGAATATATTATGTAACAGATAAAAATTGATGACAGAAGTCACAGAATAAATTCTATGTAATAAACAATTATGTGATAACTTGGCATGGCATGACATATATGATAACACACATATATATATATATATATACATTGTAGTTCCTTTACTTAACACATATACATAGTAGACCGTTAATAAGTTAAAAATTGACTTATCTCGACCTCCGCGTTTCTTATAAAACCTCAAGCACGATCACGAGAAAATGTAATTAGTGATTCTAAAAGTTAGCACGAAATCATTAATAATTTGAAATATGGAAAATACTAACTTAAAGAGTAAAATTTCCATTTTATTCTCTACATGTAGGAAAATGACCGTTTTACCCATAACTTAATGATTTTGCATACTAACTCCAAAAGTCACCAAAATTTACATGCCTCATGTAAATTTTATCCTCAACTCAAATATCAATTTAGAAAAATTTAAAACTAATCACAACTATTAAAAACTCCATAGGGCCGAAATTTCCATATGCTATTTCCATTGATTTTTATTTTTAACTTGTTTTGATTAATCTTTTGATCTATGACTTATAAAGATGTGATCTTCAAACAAAACTATCACATGGTTAAAAAAGATATCCTAAAACATATATAAGTTTCTAATTCAAGATCACATGGTTAAACATTAACCAAAACATAAATTAAGCCAATAACATCCACACTTTGGCCTATCAGAATATCTCTTTGCATAAAATTTCATATCTTTGAAACTAACATCAAATATCTTCAAAATAATAATATAACATGTATATAAGATGCTTACAATCCTCCAATAAAATCATCAAAGTCATTGGAATAGGTTTAGACCACTAAAGAGTTAAACTTTTTCAAAACAGAAACTGTTTTTCCTCTTCCAGTTTCTAAGTTTCTAAATCTAAGAAAATCTTTCATCAAAACCTTTAATCATGCAACAAATCCTCAACCAATAATCATATACACATGTTAAAAATACATGTTAAAAATTTCGGACCAATATCTATCCATTAGCTTGGTCAAAAACTCTAAATTATAATATATTCTCCAGTTTATCTCCCAGAATGATCTTTTTATAGTTTACACAATATTTGACTGACCAAATGATCTTCAAATGGGACAAATGAGATATTCACGTAAACTAGACTAAAAAAGAAACAACTTATATGAAAGAGACTTTATGATAAAATACTTACAAAAACTTCGAAATGGGTGTGCAAAAAAACTCCTAAAAGTTGTTCGAGAGAGAGTGTTTTGTATTTTTTTAATGGAAAGTGTAAATAAAGATAATTTCTTGGGGGGTGGCTAGAGATACTTATGGATGAGATATGAAAGAGATGAGACTAGAATGAGAGTTGAGTGTAGGTCTCTCTTACCCGGAGTGAGAGTTAATTGTAGGTCTCTCCTACCCGAAGTGAGAGTTAAGTGTAGGACCCTCTTACCCAATAATATTTACAAAAATCAACTCAAGATATTTTTATCCAATAATATCTATGAAATTAGTTTAAAATATTTTTATCTAATAATATCCACAAAATTAGTTCAAGATATTTTTATCCAATAATATTTACAATTTTGAACAGACGTTTTGTCCAAACATATGAAAAATAGTTATTGCGCCATAAGACCTTAAATAACCTACCGAGTCTAATGGCACAAACTATAATACATTTAGACACTTCTAACTATCTCCAATAATCAAAACACACTTCTGATATCATAATGAGTAATAACACTAACTATGTAGTTAGACTAAAACCTATATGATTAATGGATTCGTGAAAACTTATAATATTCACGAGGTTCCTAAAGTCAATAAAAATTCTACAATTAAATTTCTAACGGGCTGTTACATCTTCTGCCAACATTACTAAGTGCTGCCCATGAGGCCTGCACACATATAAATTCACAACTTAAGCAATGAATTAATTGAGTAAGAAACACATTAAGTCTACAAGTCCCACCTGTCAACAAGACGAATGATGTTTTTCAGGCTCTATATTTTGAATTCTGTTGTACACAACTTTTGTAGATTTAGAAAAATCCATTTCACCAGCAAAATACGAAATAATTAATGCAGATTATAACAAAGCTTGGCATACTAAAGCAGTTGGGGCATATAAGCAAACTAAGTTAACACTCCACTGAAAACAAAGCAAGAAACAAAAACCCTCCCTTGAAACCATTCAAAATTTTGAAAACCCTATTTTGTACATATGCATGAGTATGTGTGTATGCATTCATAGATAGAAAAATAGATAAATAGAACAAGGGAGATAGCTGGATGGTTGGATGAAGAGAGAAAAATATTGTCCAAAGCAATACTTAGAACAATGCTAACTTACATAAACATTGGAACATGATACATAGTTAGGCAAAAACCAATTATTCAACTACGATACATTAAATAATTACTCACTCAAAACTAGTGAACACTAGTCACTAGATTATGCAGTGGACACTAAAACTAGTTAAACTTCCAACATTAGCTAAAATTAACACAAAACTAGTTAAACATCTAAAATTCCAAGTGGCCCTTTGTTATAATTCTTTTTACAAATGAAGAGACTATAATAATACAAACCAAACTAGTTTCAGGTTCCTCCAATTTTTCCATCCATTTTTTGAAAATTTAGTAATTGGCAAACCAAAGAAAGCACGACCTAACATATGATCAAACATTCAAGAGATTACATTCAGGTGCCAATATGCATATATTGTTCCAATGATCCATATATGCCAAACAAGTCCAAATCTAAAATTCCATTTATTTAAAAAATGAAGGTATGCTTTTTCAGTATCAATATACCCTGTCATCAGAGGAAGAATAATAAGAAGAAGCAAATAACATGGTTCAAGGAGACTAGAAAAATAATAAGAAGAAAATAAGTTAAGTTAATAATCATGATCAAATAATAAGCAAATAGATCTGATGAGAACAAAAATGGAAGAAAAATAGAAGGGGAAGAAGCAAATAACTGAGATATGGACCTTGTTATGTAATGCAATTATATTAGGAATATGAAGATATGTAATGCAAAAAAGATGAGATCCTGTGAACTGTCTCTTATCTGTAAAATTGCAACAACATGGAAACATTAATCTATTTTTTATTGCAGCAACAAACCATTTTTATTTTATCCCTAAACTGTAGAAACAAACTTCAACAAACTAGAGATGAACTATACCCAAGCTATACTTCATATAGATACCCTTATATAAAATATATGTATATATAACTCTTAAAATATAATTAATTCACCTAAATAGTGTAGAAAATATAAAAACTAGTAAGGAACATGCAAAATAGCCAAAATCTCCATACCAATGTTGGAACCAAACAAGTAACCAGAGTGTGAACAAAGGAAACTATAAAAAAATTGTACATTCATAATTAAATTACCTCACACATTCCAGTGATCTAAAGAAATATATATGTATATATATATATATATATCACAAAAGACTAAAAATACAAAATGTTATTCGCTTCATACGCATTAGAATCACAGTAAATGATCTTCCTAAGCAAAAATACAAAAGAGACCTCTTTGCCATACCACCCAAATTTTAATGAAAGCATACTTTGTAACTAGAAATGAGGGATGAAGTGGATAGCAGACAGACATGACAACACAGTAATATAAAGTCAGAAATTAACATCATAATCTGTAGTCGCTCATATCTTTCCACATGAATAATGTGCTTGCAATCAAATTCATGATTCTACTTCTCAACTAAGGTAGCTTTTCTGTCCTCACTAATGACAAAATTATTTCTTAAATATTTTTGGCCCCCTGGTACATATGAACCATTTAATCAATATGAGAGTTTAGAAAACCAATTTTACGATGATTGAAAAGAGGTGAATAAAAAAATAGCTAGCATTGAACAAAAATAAACAAAAAAAAGGTAGGGTGGTAGCTAGAAAGAAAGATGAATCAAAATAAAAAGAAAAAAAATGAAAATTATATTTTATTTTGGAGGCAAATAAAAGAAAAAAATGCAAAGAAAAGAAAGAAACAAAGTCCATCCCTAAAATTTGACAATATAATAAGAAAGTGATAAAAAAAAAAATACATATAGCTACAAAATCCACCCATTTTTCAATGTATGCCTATATCCTACAATTAAGCTGAGAATCGCCACCTGCACTTGAATATATGAGGGTAATGAATGAGGACAAAATATGCATGACAACATATAGTTAACATGAGACCACCCCTTGCCTGCTAAGGATCTAATATAAGTAGTAAAACATCAGTAATATATTGATATATATACACACAAAAAACCTCAATGCATGGTACAATGAAACATATTGAGCAAGACACTATACCAACATAGCCCATATACAAAAAAGTAGAGCTTTATACCTACAACTGTTAGCCATTTACTAAATCCTACAATTGAAAACAGAGCTTACATACAAAAAAAGAAGAAGAGCAAAATATGAGGCTAATCATTTCTAACAAGATGAGCAAAACATGGGGCAAAAAGGGGAAGCAAAAAAATGACCAAAAAGATGAGCAAAATAGAGCTTAATTACAAGTACATAACAAATCATTTCTAAAGTCCAAGAGTCATCATGATTACAATAGGTGATGTCAGTTTACCATTTCAAAAAGTTCGTTATAGGATAGTATTTATGTATATGAGGAAAACATAAGGAAGAAAGGGAAAAACTAAAAGTTTATCAAGCATTCCCGTGGTCAAAAGAAACTTGTGGTTCTCCTTTGCATTTCCAGTTGTATCCATCATTCCATTTCCATTCCCTTCCTTAGTACAACATAGTGACTCATAGCAATGATCATAACAAACTCCCACCAAATAAACAATTAAAAAATTAAACATACACTCGTGAAAAAAATCACAAAAAGTTCTTTGTTAAGTTTAACAAAGACAAAGAATGTCAATATTGCATTATCACCTCACCTCACGTTCCAATTCTTATTTACTTGTTTACTTGAATTTTCACTAAACATGATAATTATAGAGATTGAACTCGAATACCATTATCAAGGAAAGAAGTAAAAAGTGACCTTAATGTTTCCTCAAACTGAGAATTAAGTTTAAGCAATTAGCATACCTAAGATAATCTATGTTTTCTAGAAGAAACTATGCATTAATTGTTAGAGTTAATTAATGACATCTCAAATGTTCTTAATTACAATTAGCTACCTAGAATTCATCATGGTTCATGTACATAATTTCTTTTCCTCTTTCGATTACAAATATTATTCGCGAGGTTTTTTATAGTGGGGTCTGATACCTATCTAATTGCAATTGAGAACCACACTAGAGACACAAGCAGGCAGGCATACAACATGCAATCTGTTTCATTAACAATATCTTTTAACTACTTTAGCCAAACAATTGAGTAAAATTAATGTTAAAAATATATACTAATTTCTACTTGACCTAAACGCATTTATAAAATCGAAAAAAACAGAGGTTCTTACCACAGATAAATCATTGCAACCGAGTAGAGGAAAGGAAGGGGAAGAGGCGATACCAAAAACCCTTTGCCACCAAGAAAAGGATCGTGCTGCAACAATAACATAGCGGATTAGGAGAACAAAAAAGGAGAGCTTTTTGTGAAAAAAATCGCAAAAGATTCTGTCAAACATAGGGATTGGTGTTTACTATGCTACGAGGAAATGTAGCAAATTCCTTGCGCAGGCACCAAATAGGTGGAGGCAGCGAGTTAGTGGTCATTTTCGGTGCAGGAACACAGCCATGAAGGGGGAGTGATTATGAAAATTAGAGGGATTAGAAAATATAGCTTCACAAAGAAACTATGACCTGAAAATTAGTCTCGATTAACAGCAAAGTGAAGCCCAACTCCGCGAGCTCCCAGCTGAATATAGAGGCACTGTGCCCTAATACTCAATGAAGAGGGAGAACTACTTGAAATTGAAGTGAGAAAGCCACGGAGAAACACGAACTAGGGGGAGAATGGGGTGGAAAAATGTGACTCCGAAAAGGGAAAGAGAGGTACGTGAATGTATGTGCCTTGTGAAGCCTTCAAGCTGAACGTTCCGTTTGCACCAAAACAGAGGTGACCGTTGGGATTTGTAGGTGAAAGTAGGGAGAAAAGGTTTTGCCGAAGAAGATGTTAGGGGAATTGTCTGAACACAGGGGAAGGAAAGGTATTGTTGGGGGAAAAATGTTGGGGGGAAATAAAGAGATGTTTCACATTTCGGCGCCCACTTGAATCCCGACGTAGCTCCCAGCATTGTAACAAAACATTTTTATTTGTAGCGCCATTAATTGCTGCTACTATAGGAAAAATCACTGTAACAAATAATTAAGTGAAGTCAATCCGGAAAGTTGGGGTTTGTGTTAAAATATTTTTAGTGATGTGAAAATCGTTGCAAATAATAACCATTTGCAACGATTTTCTTTGCAACAAATCAAATAGCACTGGCTCAAGTGTATTTTCTTGTAATGTTTGGAGCTATAGGATTTATTTAGCAAGAATCATGCCCAAAACTAAAAACATTATAAAGAGGGCTGTGTCAAATTTTCCCAAAGTTCTTGAATTGGCCTATACCATGTCACACAATTAATTGTGAATTGAGATGAAAACTATTGAAATCATATAATAATCTGATGAACTTTTCTTTATTCTTAATTTTATTCTTTTGATTTCTTATGCATAACAGTTGACCTTTTTGTAGAATTTATTGGGTTTGAGAGAACAAAAACTGAAATATGCAGTCAAATAGTACCTCCATTCTGTTGAAATGCTATACAGTCGACCACTAATTTGGACATTTTTTAGTCATTCGAAATGCTATGCAATATTGGATTTTGAGCATTTTTTCAGTCACTCAAAATGCTTTGCAAAAATGATTTTGGGCAATAGGAAGGTGCTGGGTTCAGTTGCTGGATTCTAGATAAATGCTTTTTTCAATCATTCATTTTCCTTTTGAGTTTCACTTCACTCGCAGTCCTTTTTCCTTCTTTTTACTCTAGGTTTCAGTCGTTGGGTTCAGTCCAATACTTTTTCTCGGCTTTTATTTATTTATTTTTTTTAAGAAAAATAATATTTATAGTTATAATTATACCAGCGATATGCAGTCACTTAAAAAAAAATTAATATGAGATTCAAATAAAAAAAATTAATTTTTTAATCATAAATTTCACTCTTTTTTAAAATGATTATGCAACGTTTATAATTCTACAACTGTATATAGAATTATTATTTTTTAATTTCTTTCAAATTCCATGTCAGCAGGTGCACGGTGATTCCGCAGGCACGATGGTACGTAGTAGAATTGAAAAATAATATTCTATAGTTTCAAAACAAAAAAAAATAAAAATCTACCCTCTCAAGTGAGGTCGACCGACATGGTGCCGTATGACGTGGCATGCTTTTGCAAATTACAAGCAAAACCGCCACCCAAAGGCAGTATAGCGAAGTTGCCCTAAGAATTAAACAACACACGCTCTCTCTCTCTCTCTCTGAAGAAGAAGGTAGTGTGAGTGTCGGACATGGGTAGCTTCCAAAACGGCGTCGCGGGCGGGGATCGTAGCGCCACTGCGGTGGACAAGGGCGTGGATTTTGCCCAGTATTTCTGCACCTACGCCTTTCTCTACCACCAGAAGGAGATGCTCTCTGACCGGGTCCGCATGGACGCTTACTTCAACTCCATCTTCCAGAACAAGCATCATTTCCAAGGAAAGGTATCTCTTTCTCTCTATCGCTATGTGAGCTTGTTTGATTTGTATGTTTTTGTTTGGTAAAATTGGGTTGGAGTCGCAGAAACATTGAAGCTTTGCTTAGCTGATTTTGGCTGGACAAGTAGTCGTATAGGTTTTGCGGTCTTGATCTGGGAAGACTACTGTAAACACAAGACGTGTAGCATTGCTGCTTTATTTCTGTTTTTTTGGGGGAAACTGAGGGTTTAAGCTTGTCGTCTCAAACTCAGGGCTTTTGTTGAGAACTTAGTTACAATTGATATTCAATAGCGTTTTAGCCGTTCTCTAGTTGAATGCAATCATATGGAACTGCAATTTCACTGTACATAAAGCTCAACCCTTAATTAGGATGGTCTTCATTTGTAAATGTGTGCGCGCCCTCTTATTGTTTTATAACAGAACCCATGGGAATCATACCTATAAAAGGATAAAAAAAAGTTTGGGTTCTTGGCTTTTCTTGGGAGTAATGGTCCTTTTTTTTTTTTTTTTTTGAAGTATTACTTCTTTTAATTGTAGCATGTCGTTGCCTTTGGGATATATTTCTGATTAATTTGGTGGATTTGTGGAGAAGACTGTGTTGGATGTGGGAACTGGCAGTGGTATTCTTGCTATTTGGTCGGCACAAGCAGGTGCAAGGAAGGTCTATGCAGTCGAAGCAACTAAAATGTCGGAGCACGCACGTGTACTTGTAAAAGCAAATAACTTCGAAGATGTGGTTGAAGTGATTGAGGGTTCCATGGAGGAAGTCACTCTACCTGAGAAAGGTTAGTATTATTAAGTAATTAGTTCCCCATTTACCAATCAAAAAATGTTATTAGTTCCCCTTTAAATTCAAAATGGGTCTACCCCTTTTTGTCTTATATGCCATGGGTACAAATTCAGATATTGTTTGTTGTGCAGTTGATGTGATTATCTCAGAGTGGATGGGATACTTTCTTCTGCGTGAATCTATGTTTGATTCGGTGATTTGTGCACGTGATCGCTGGCTGAAGCCAACGGGAATCATGTAAGTGTCTTAATTCATTTAGTCATAAAAGAAGTGTTGCAACTCATTTATGCATTCTGATTTTTTTTTTCTTGCTTGGTTCAAACCTTGCAGCTGTCCCTTTCTTGACTTTTTCTGTGTCATACTAACGGCTACGACAGCTGCCACCACACTTAAAATGATGTTTCTTTTGCTTAATGACGTGCCTTACCCACTTTTAAAAAAATGCTCCCAACCGATGTATTTTAAGACACCAGCCATTGAAACACGGTTGCCTGTATTTAGGTACTCATAATTTCATGATAAGCAAGCTTGCGAGACTTGCATTCTGAAATAGATAAGAATTTCTGGAAAAAAAAAAGATCATACATCCCTATGATCTCAGATTAGGTTAAGGTCACACATATCCTGTGGTGTTTTTACCTTGCCATGTGTTCTTCTGTCCTCAGAGTTTGTGGAATTTCTATATTAAACCAAGTCATTTATCATTGACCTACAAAATACTCATAACTATGTTTGTACATTATTGCCATAAGGCCATAGAGCCATTTGTGGTAAGATTTATTGCTAATAGTAGTGTAGTCCTGTTGGACTGTGTTATATGCTGATCCCTTACTTCACTGTTTGCTTGCCATTTAGTTATATCTATCAATTATGCTTTATTTTTATCAATAAAATTTGTTTACTTATATAAAATTAAATAAAAATTATGTGCTTTTGGCATAACTTGTATGCTGTCTTAAAAAATGTTCTAAAATAACTAGGATTGAAAATGGAATGAATGAAGTATTGCACCAGAGATGCCTGTACTTGATAAATTTCTAATCAAAGAAGGTTATTTGAATTGAGGTTGTTGGGAGTGCTGTGATATTGTTAATTATCTAAAAAACACTTTGGATGGTTCAAAGTGATATATGTTGACATGACCCAGGAAACTTTGTTTTCATAGGTATCCTAGTCATGCCCGGATGTGGGTGGCCCCTATCAGGTCTGGATTGGTAGATCAGAAAGTGAGCGACTATCAGGAAACTATGGATGATTGGTATAATTTTACAAATGAAACAAAAACTAACTATGGTGTCGACATGAGTGTTCTTACAAAGCCTTTTTCTGAGGAGCAGAGGAAATACTATCTTCAGGTTTGCTCTCTATTCTTGGTGTCAATTTAATTTTTATTCTGCTTTAGTCCATCAGTGACAAATCGACGAGTGATTCTTTTCTCACATCTTCTGGTGCTGCATAATTGTGAAATGTGAATGAACTTGTAATTGAACCTCTTCTATTGCTCCTACGCCCAAGAGATATGGCGATCATCCTTGGGGATGCAGCAAGGCATCTAAGCAATCATTGCTTTGCATGCTTGTCTATATGGATATGCTTCTTCTTGGGTGTCCTACATCTTCAAATGTATGCCACATTACTTTTGTAGACGGCATTGTGGAACAATCTTCATCCACATCAAGTTATAGGGACAGCTGCTGTAGTAAAGGAGATTGATTGTCTGACTGTAACTGTGAATGACATTCTTGAAGTCAGATCAAACTTGTCATCTTCAATAACTCTGGAAGACACAAGGCTCTGTGGGTTTGGGGGATGGTTCGATGTTCATTTTCGAGTGAGTTGACCTTCAATGTCCCTTTTGGTTATGACATGCTAGGACTCTAAAGCATCTGAAATTCTGAATGCTAATATAATATAAAAATACTTTTTTTCCTGCTGCATTAGGGAAGAACGGAGGACCCAGCTCAGCAAGAAATTGAGTTGACAACTGCTCCTAGCATTGATAATGGGACACATTGGGGCCAACAGGTCTGTGCCACAAACAAAAATATCTGCCTTTTAATTTTGATCCCCTTGAGAGTATATGAAAATAATAATGAACTTCGGTGTTCTGTTAGGAAGATTTGGAAAAATGTTGTATACATCTTAACAAATCTTCAATAGGCCATTCTCTGCATGGTCTGCTTTGTGATTATATTGCCATTGTGCTTATTTTGGGATCATGGTTTTTGTCAGTTAGTTGGCTATTCAGTAAATTGCTTAAACTTTGGATCAGTAGAAAATGTAACGAGAGTGAAATTGTCCACTATCCTGCCGTCTTGGGTTTATTGTCTTCCTGTCATCGTTTTTTAATGCAGCATACTCACAGGTGGGGTTGACTTAATCCTTTTTTTTTTTTTTAATGAGTAATAAGAGATTTTATTAACGCAAGTAAATAGGCATAGCCCAAGTACATGGAGTAAACAAGCGGAAACACCTAAATACAAGCTAGGGACTAGGAGCTAGGAAATGCTAAAAGAAAATCATTTAGATTTTTTCCATTCAATACAATTACTTTTGCCAAAATGGTGGAGAAAGGCATTTTTAAGTTTCATAATGACATTATTAGGTCCATTTGAATGGTCTTTAAAAACGTCCATCTGTGTTGTGTTATCTATTTGCCTTGAAGTTTTACTTATGTTGGAGTACTTATTGTTGGGCTTGTCCATTTCATGCATTACTCGTACTATTATGATTCTTATTTTATCTTTTCTAAATTGCACACAGCTTTAGTAAATTACCCATTAATCTGTCTATCTTCTTGATTATTGGGCAGGTTTTCCTCATGCATCCTTCAATTCGAGTCTGTGGAGGGGATGACTTAAATGTTTCTTTCTTAATGAAACGCTCCAAGGAAAATCATAGACTTCTGGAGGTTGAGCTCAGCTGTGAGATCAAGCAGCATACTGGCAAGCTGCTCCCACCTTTGAATAAGACGTTCTACATTGAGTGAGAAAGAAGATAGATCACATAGTTTTGATCTAACATCAACACAGGTACATCTATGCATCCTTGATGTAACATCGATTGTGACACAATATGCTTATATTGCCTTGGCCCTAGATTGTCCTGGTTCTTCCAGCCATAATAAGCTTCCTTTGGATGCATGAAGAGGTTCATGCATGCAATTGGATCTGGTAGTCGATTTGTTAGAAAACTGCTTAACATGCTTAACCTGGTAAATATTCTGGTAAACAATGTTCAGTAATCCAGTTTAAGAATAACCCAGCTTTTTACTTATAAAAAAAGAACAACTCAACTTTAGGAATCTCACTAGAAAGGTTGTCAATACCTATGATCCAGTGCAAGGTGATTTTATCTTTCTTCTCTCCAAAATTTCCACCATATGGCAGTACAATTAAATATTAACAATAGTTGCCCATCCTGAATTCAACAACTGATTCTGATGGTTATATGCATTATAGTTGAATAATATTGGGTGCTTCTAGACCTGTCTGCATGAGCTTGGGGTTCAAATTTTCTAATGTGTTGTGCAATTATACTATAATTTCATGCCTATAATTTGTTCATTGGCAAATGACAATCTAGATATGTTTGTCTGCAGATGCGCTTGTGAGAATTACTGGAAAGAAGTCCGTAGTCCTGTTACTACAATATTTTGCTACATTCCAATTCTTGGATGCAATGAACGTGTCCAATATATTTGACTGCCGACTGGATGCTCAGATTTGGCTAATTATAGAAATCATGTCTCTGGGTTCCTTTAGGAGTTTTGCAGCCATTTTTGGCCCGGGTTGTTTTTATTTTTTCGGTTCTAATGGATTCAAAATGACGAGTGACAATTCATGTTTCAACTTCACCAGGATTTTGTCTCTACGGCATTATACTAAAACCGTTATCTTTTTGTGTTTTTTATGTGTATACAAATGTTCATAGCAGAAAGGGAAACGCGTTCTTGCAACTGTCTAGTATTATAGTTGGAAGAAACTTTCTTACTGGATTGATAGAGAACTTGTGGTTCTTTCTTCCATGATTCAGGCTTACAAGCTCTTGCGACTGTAAGAATTACTAGTATTTCCAAAGCAAAAAAGGATATAACATGGAAAACAAAAGAGTAAATACATATCCAGTTGCAACTTGCAATTTTGTTTATGATTCTAGAGCTGAAAATGACTCGAGAGCTGCAACTTGACAAGTCCAATCCTTTATGATTAGAGTTTGTGCACGTTCTTGGCTTGTCTATTTTGATATTATATATACACCTAAACTATTTGGTTCGATGTGATGGCACAGCCATATGGGGTGGATGATTTGTCCATTTGATGCTAAGTGATCTCAAGAGTCAAGAATAATATGAATTGTAGGTAGCCCCGTTCCTTGGTCCCAATTTCTATCCTGCTTTTTGCAGTGGAATAAAGATTCCTGCAATTGCCTAATCGAATTGGAGGTTCAAGTCTAAAGATAGACATAGTGCGAGTTCTACATTATTTACTACTATTTGTACAGGACTTTTGGGCTAAGTGGAACCCATGACTATTTAATATTGTGTCTATCTTTCTCCGCAATAGATCATCCAATTTCATCAAGGGATTAGGCGGTGGGTGGATCCATGCTTAGACAACTGCCGAATCCTTTTACAATCTTCTGCCACAGCAAGCATGCCACTAAGCTGCTTCTAAAGAAAGCTTACGGCCAAAAAAGTATGACCGATTAAACTCAAAACATAACATACTCTATAGTTAACTCAACTATGCCACGCCCTCAACCTCTTTCAGACATTTTTGGCCCTGGAAGTTAGGTTGCATCGCCTTAACTTCAGGCTTTTATTCTTTTCATTGCTGGGTTTTCTTTTTTGCTACTCGATCCTTCTATAAGATCTCGTAGCTCTTGGCTTTTCTTCCATCATCTTTCATAGCTGCTTGATTCCATCTTATTCTTCTCGATAATGTACAGGTCATCGAGCACGTCTCGAGCTTCCGCTGAGTTTTTGGTCAACCTGTTGCCTGCTGACATAGGCTCCCCACCTCTGAAAGCTGCAGCTTCCGATGACTTGCCGATGTACAATTCCATTTCTGATGCAACCAAAAAAGATGTTGCTTTCCATTCTGGGTTATCTGGAGAGAATGTCATTCACCTTATTCCTGTTATATTAATTCTCTGTGGTTTGATTCTCTGGATTTTCTCCCATCCAGGTAAGGTATAACGAAGCCATACATGTAACTCAAATGTGACCATTTTCTTTCTTGCTTTGCTTCCTCTTCTGCTCAAGTAGAGCTGATTGATTTTAGTGTTGTAATTTTTGGTTCTCAACTGTGTATCGGTTTTGAATGTAATTGTTCTTGTAAGACCTATTTGTTTGTATGAACAAGATTTAGAACGTAGAGAGATGCAAGATCTGGGGTCATGCTCACTGTATGCGCAAGTGAGAAATATAAGATGGAGGGGCGCCCACATGGGCCAACCCCTCCCATGCTGTAACGGACCACAGCATATAACGCATTAAGCCATGCGTTACATGCTTCTGAGTAAAAGTGGCAACAGCCACTTTATTTCGGTGAATAAAGGCTGGCCTTTAAGGCCAACCGTATGAGATGCACAGGACCCCCCAGATGATTTTTGGTTATTCCAAAAAAGATAGAATCTTTCTTCTTGTTTTCTCTTGAAAAAGTATCTAGGCTGTGGATCTTTTGAGTGTTACTCTAATTTATTCTATGTAGTACACTTCACCACCAAGAGGAGACATTTGAGATTTTCTGGATTATTTGTTTTGGTTGGATAGACTTGTGGAGTAATTCAATAAGATGTGCTTGAAGTATTCTGCTATAGTTTCTAACAGTTCTGGATGTAATGATAGGAGGTTTCAAAACTAACTAAATAAAATGGAAAGTCAGAACCAAGGATATAACTAATTAAGACCTATCTGGCTCTGGCTCATCAAGTTCTACAATATCTGTAATACTAGTATTCAGTAAACAAACATGCCCAAACTCAAATATGGTTTTAACATATTCCCAGTCCCATATTTTCCGATCGCTTCCCAAGTATATTTAGGTATCCCTTAATCCCCCAACCTAGTGAAGGCAGCTCTTGATGTAAAAGTCTGATATTATATACAGTAAAAGGTACTATTCTACTGTCACCAAAAGGAATACGTGATGATCTTTATAATTGTAATGTATTTATAGTAATGTGTTTATACACTGACTTTTAAGTAAGAGAACTCGTTTGCCAATATTAGTGCATAGACAATATCAATGCTTATAAATACTTGGCCACAGTGACATTTATTGCAAATCAATGTCATAGGGTCAAACAGCCAATTAGAGTTGGATACAAGTCCTTGACATGGGTCCTTTATATGAAATGAGATGAATGAAGAAGCTTTCCATTTGGCCCAGGAATCTGTCATATCATGTCTTTCTATGTTGATTTTGATGATTCTAATATCTTTAAGATTGGAATGATGAAAGAAATGAGGTTGTGGTTGTGCCATTTTTCCCCTAAACGTGTATTTTGCTTCCAAGCAATGTGTACAGATAAAAAAAATATTATAAAAAAAAAGGGCTGGCAAAAGCGATATTTGAGCTTCAAGCAAAGAAGAGTATTGGCCTGTAAAAGAAAATGGGATATCTTGCAAGAGAAGACGTGTATATTCCAGATTCATGCTTTTTTTTTCCCCAAAAAGAGATGTGCTAGTAGAAAAAAGGAGATAGTACCAAGAAGATGAATTATAGAACAAGAGGAAGAACGAAAATTAAGTTAGGTAAAATAATAAACTTGTATACCAGCGAAAAGTAAGATGAATTAT
Organism: Carya illinoinensis; assembly: GCF_018687715.1. Classification (NCBI taxonomy): domain Eukaryota; kingdom Viridiplantae; phylum Streptophyta; class Magnoliopsida; order Fagales; family Juglandaceae; genus Carya; species Carya illinoinensis. The sequence continues at coordinate 49,877,666 of NC_056754.1, read as the reverse complement.
AGATTTTTTTTTTCTTTTGTTTTTTTTGGTGTTTGAAATTTTTGGATTGGTATGAAATTAACTTAGGAAAAGCTTGAGAATGGCCTGTCCAGACTTTTTTAGGTTATATATTTTGAGAAAAATCTATTTATCATCTACTCAGCATCTCTTGATGTAGCATAAATTGATGGATTTAATAGTCGAGTATAACAAATAGTATGCAATTATTCAATACCACATCATAGAATGATGAAATAATGATTGATTATAAAATGGATGATGAGTAGCACTACTCTATGTATTTTTTCTTTAAAGTTTTGTGGGGTTCCTTGAAGCAATTACTAATGTAAAACCATCGGTTCAACAACAGTGAGAGTCCTTATATATGCATTACAAGTTTTGAGTATGTTCTGCAAAAGGAAATGATGTGTTGAAAAGAAAATTATGAAAATTATACATTGCAATATGTAAATTTACATATATTACAAAGAAATTCTAGATACCATAGATTAAAATTTTAAAACAAGAAGGGTGTGAACAAGTCTATAACCAATGGCATTATCAACACTGCCAAAAGCACTATGCATATATATGGATGTTTCCATGATAGCATTGTAATTCCTATCCACTGAGACAACATCATATAGCATTAAAAAGTAATCGCGTTCTGATTATTTTTGTTTTAACGATAATAGATCCCACTTTAAGTAGTATGTGTTTATAGGTGAACTTATGAATAACAATACTTGATTTTGGAATTGCAATGTTAAATTTGAGCCATAAAATAATCACAAACCATCAAAATGCATAAAATCCCAAGTTCTATACAAAGACTATATTTTAAGAATCAAATTAGTAATTTACTACATGATCATATTAGTTTAATCAAACCTTTTACTTTTATTTATTTATTTATTTTTATCAATCATTCAACTCTTTATGACCCAAGAAACAACTACTTCAGCCATTATAATAGTGTATAGCCTTTCTAGCTATATTGTATAGGCAACTCCATTAGCTAATTCTTTCCTAACATGTCTTGCAATCCACATTCGCATAGATCCCTCATGTTTTGTCTTCAACCCACATTTGCATACATCCCGCATATGTTTTGACCTTATTATATTAATTCCAATTTGATGGCAATGGAAAAGCATCAAGATTAGTGTTACTTTCGACAAGGTTCTCTGGACCATATAGCATAAGGTCTAGTCTCCAAATAGGAGAATCACGTCCGGACCCCCTACCTCCTATATTAGTAATACTACATACAGTCGTAAAGTGTGTAAATATCGTATAGTCATTTTAAAAAAAGTGAGATCTACTATTAAAATATTAATTTTATTTTCATGTGAGGCTCGTATTTATTTATTTTTTTTCAAAATTATTGTGCATCACTTGTACACTCACGATTGTAAGTACCATTTCTCATATATTTATGGTTATAATCTTTTTTGGTGTTTCATTATTTATTTAGTTGGATGAACAAAAAATTACAAAATATGCGTGTTAGAATTATTCAGAAAGCCCCAGTCAAATAGAACAAGTACCTGGTTGGCTGCCATTCAAACTACTAACAATTTCCAGACACAGTTTTGACCCTTGAGTTCTTTAGGAGACCTTAGACAAAACTCCATGCGTCTTGACTCATGTTTAAAATAAATAAATCCATCATTTATAAAATGGAATTGCAATAAATCAAATACATAAACACATATATTTACTAGAAAAATAAAGTTTACATACTGATATAGTTTAATGTGATCTATTAGATTGTAAAATTTTTTTATTATAAAATAAATCTTACGTATTATATTAAACACGAGAGTGTGTGAACTTGTATAAAATTTGTATATAGACCTAACATTGTTCTAATTTGCCGATGAGGGTTGGAAATATTCAAATTCATTAAAGTTTTAGAAGTCATGAACCCAAGGAAATAATGATTTAGAAGAAATTAAATACTTGGTGATTGCTTAAGCGTGACTGAACTAATCCTACACTCATCCTATGGTATATAATTTAAATAAATAATACGCACAAAATGCCCAAGAAACCCAATCGCTTAAGGCTTTGGCTTTTTGAAATTGATAAAAGTGATTGTGCAAATCTAGTGTATTCTTTTGAAAATATAGGTAAATATGAGATTTATATGAAAAAATTATTTTTTAATAATAAATTTTACCTTTTTTTAAAAGAAATATACGAAACTTATGCATCCTAAGATTATATCTAATATTATTTTTTTTTAAAAGAAAATATAATCTTAAAAAAAATAGAGAAACAATTTATACAAATATCGAATAGATAAAATCCGTGCAAGTCTTTGTTAAAAAAATAGACCCTACATTAAAAAAGTGGAAAAAATTTATTTTTAATAGTGAGACATATTTTTTTATAAAAAATTTATATCAAATTTATTTATTTAAGACTTATATATATTATTAAAAACTTTAGTCTTTAAAAAAACAAATGGAAGGTTGGAGTGCGTGTAGTTCAAACACTGGCTTGCCAATAAGAATGAGACAGGTGGCAGTTGGCAACTTGGCATTGAAAGCATACCTTATTCGTTGTTTATTAAGCTAATTTTCCTCTTTAATAATTTAATATTTCCAAATCCAAAAAATAAATATAAATAAATATTCAATTAGCAATAAGCAATAAAGCTTGTACAACAACAACAACAATAATCTCAGGGAGACTGAAAATTTTGTGTGATTAAAGAAGGGGCTCTGAGAATCGAGAAAGGTCAGTGAAATCTCTTCCTCGCTGTTATTCAATTCAAGTAATCTTGGATTTTTTTTTTTGGATTTTTTTGGTCAAATTTTTCTCTGTTTTTTTTTTTTTTTTGGGTATAAATATTATTGTGTTTCTGGGAAGTTCTGATTTTGGATTTGGAACCCAATTTGATTGAGTCTCCGTTTGTTTGCTGAGAAAACGGAGGAAAAGGATAGGAAATCCTCTGCCTTTAAAACATTTTTTCTGTTAGCATTATTTTGCTGTTTGTCTGTACCTTAGATGATTAATATAAAAAACCTGAGCAGAAATTATATTGAGCTTACTCAGTGAAATTTTATCTTTTTAAATTATCAACGAGAATCTTGAAATTTGATATTCTGAATTCTCGTGCATTTTCTGAGCAGCCAAACATAGCAGAACTTAAGTTTCATTTAATTTTCTGATATATATGTGTCGTGTGTGTTGTGAGTGAATGTCATGTGTTTGTTCTTCTCTGGTCTCTTGTATTCTCTGTTAAATTACAGGAGCTACAGGTGTATTTATTCTTGATACTCTGTTTGGCTACAGGAGCCACAGGTGGATTTCTCTATTAAAAGGTAGGAAAAGGAAAAAGATCAAGATTTTGAATCTTAGATAATCTATTGATACGGACCCGAGAAATCCAATAACATACCCATATAATCTGGTTCTTGTGTTCTTTTAATCATATATGACAACATAAATCAAAACAGGAGGAATAATAAGTTCGTAATTTTGTTTGGGTAAATGTGTATTATAAATTCATAATTTTGTTTGATAAACTATGTACTCCGTGATCAATTTTTTTCTACCCTTTCTTATGAAATTGTATCTTGCTTTCAGCTCACAATTTAAAATTTGAATAATGTTAGTTCTGCCCAGTTTCTTGCATTCATTGTATCGTTGACAATAGGCGTTCTGGACTGGATTTTTTCAGAGTAAACCTACCGGTGATGAGGTTCAAGAAAGGGAGTAAAGTGGAAGTATTGTGCAAAAAGGAGGTACCTTCAGGCTCCTGGCGTTGTGCTGAGATCATCTGTGTTAACAGTCACAACTACACTGTCAGATATGATGGCCGCAAGGTTGCCAATTGTGGGATCTTTGTAGAGAGCGTATCCAGAAAGGCCGTTAGGCCTTGCCCTCCTCCACTTGAAGTTTCTGAGAACTGGGTTGCTGGTGATGTTGTGGAGGTGTTTGACAACTTTTCCTGGAAAATGGCAACTGTTTCACAGGTTTTGAGGGAAAATCACTTTCTAGTCAGGTTGCTTGGATCCTCTCTGGAATTTGAAGTCTTCAAGTTTGACATCCGGGTTAGACAGTCTTGGCAAGATGACAAATGGGTTGTGATCGGAAAGGTAATTTGGCACCAATATATTTTAATCTGCCCTTTCTTCTCCAATATTTCAGTTGAATGCATTCAACAGTTTAGTGTGTTCCTCAAGTTTTCGTTGCATGCATTTTGTTTCCAATTGATTTGTGTTTTTGCATTGTAGCGTCTGCTAATATTTACCAGAAAATAGATAATTTTCTGTCTCATAGAGAGTGTGAAGTTGAGCTAGATTTCTCATTCTCAAATACGGAATGAAAAAAATTGGCAAGTTATTTACTTTAGACAATCTTTGTTACCTAGCAATCGATGCACATTTTTCTACAAGTGAGTGCTGGCCAACAGGGCTTTTATATGTGTTTTATGTGTGAATTTGTGCTTCTTTTGCTTCTGCATGCAGGGTTCTGGCTCTTTTGAAGGTGAAAAACGTGATAAAACTTCAACTCTGAAGTGCAAGCTAAAATTAAGCTTTCAGAATAAAAGCACAAGGACAAATCAACGTGTAAAAGATGATCATTTCCCTGTTAAGAACAGATTTAATTTCCAGGAGTCCCATGTTGTTTCTTCCAAAACTTTGAAGAGAGCGTCACCCTATTGCTATTCTCAAGCTGAAGAGTATACTGGAGTTTCCCTGAAATTTAGAGCAACAGAAAAAGAAGGCAGGTGCCACCGAGTGGAGGCTGCTAATTCGTCCACTCTGCCCCTGCAGGTAGATGCTGTTGCTTTCCCGAGAAACATGCAGGGTGAAAACTTCAAAAATGCTTCCCCTAACAACAGAACAACTGGCATTCCTGAAGTGGATGTTGCAACGAGGAGACAAACTGGCACTGTGGGGTGTTCATTTGCAAACTTAGAATCAAATTTTGCTGATGATGTTACATGCTCTGTTGGTAGTTGTAGCATTACTAGCAACAGTTCCTATAAGGTGCCCCATAATGTTTCTACAGGTTGTATTAAGGATGGTGATTGTCATTTTAGTGATGCTGAATCCTCTTTTTGGTGGAAATATGAGGAAGGAAATTGTCTCCTTCCTACAAAAGGGGAACTAGCAGCTGAAATACATAGGTTAGAGTTGCATGCCTACCGTTGCACTATAGAGGCATTGCATGCATCAGGACCTTTAAGTTGGGAACAAGAGGAATTGATGACAAATCTTCGTCTTTCACTCCATATATCGAATGATGAACATTTAATGGAGCTAAGAAACTTAAGTTCTTCTCCCTGCATTCGAATTAGATGACAAGAAAATCTGGGAAACTTTTTTTTTTTTTTTTCATTTTTACTTTCTTCGTCTACTGTAGGATCTAATAAACATTTGTTTTAATGGCCTCACTTCATTGTAAGAAGCAAGATGAGATATTTCCCATTTTTGTTTTGTTTTGGTTTTATAATAAAGAGTGGTCTAGTTTGAAGTGTATGTACCACAAACTATGCCAAGTAATAAATGTTTCTATGATCATCCTTGTGTATAAGACTTTCTTTCGTTTTTATTGTGTGCTTGTTCTATTAGGCATGCTATTATTTCTGTGTTTGGTATCTTCTATGTTACCAAAGAAGTATACCATAAAGCTGCAAGCAATTGGCAGATAATGAGGATTGTATACAAAGAGATGCCAGATCAGATTTCTGCTTTACTATGTGAATTTATAGTTGACATGTGAACTAGACATATGATTTTTATTTTTATAGTAGGATCTTATTTTCTCACTAAGGGCCTCTGAACATTATGCTTATGACTTTCCTACACTTTATGCCATTTTTCTCATTAAACTTTATTCCATATAAAGGGGTTAATATGATTGTTCTCTTCCACGGTTCCTTGAGTAGAAAGAGAGCTATTCCTCACTTTCTATGTTTATATGACAATGTCATGGGATTTATCATTTGAAATGAATCATCGCTATACCGTTGGCATTAGGCAGTGTGACAAATTTCATTTGGGGACATTATTGATGCTTCCCCTGTATTTTCCAGGGCCGAAGTAGGAGGCTTGTGCACCTCACTCCTAAATTTCTAGAGATGATCCTGGGGTTTGCTACCTTCCTCTCGGTTTTTTAGGACATCTGATGATGATCAGCTGATTTTGTTAATTTCTGCGGTCACTGCATTCTTCCATTTCAGGCCATCTGTGAGCCTTAGATATCTGTGTTGCTGAAGGATGTAAGACCAGAATCTTGTGGCTGCCACGGGATGACCTGATATGTGGATGCTTGAAGGTTTTATTTCTAACTTTTGCTTCAGCTTGTCTGCATATGTCTCACATGTAGGTTTCCTACTTTTTATACCTGAGCCTGAGAGTACTTAGTTAAAGCCTGGTACTTGGATTGATCACATATACTTTGACATGGGGGTAAATTCTATATAATTGGCAGTATTCTCTCCTTATGCATACACTGAATTGTCAAAAAGAACACAAGCTATATGAAGCTTGTAACTTCAATTCATTAAGGTTATAGCCTTAAAAGTTTGGGAGATTGAATCAAGACTCCAGTTGTTGTTTATCTTACCTATAAAAAAGAAAGACTTCCATTGTGATGATATTCCCTCCTCCAATCACAAATTGATGTTCTAGGTGCCACCTCTTATTGCTTGCTATTTATCTGCTTTTTGGAACATATTCCAAGATGCTTGTGAAAGTCTTAAAATATAAGCTTGACACCAGCAATTACATCATTGAAAAATAACAAGTTTTCAGACTTATATTATTCTTTCTTGATTGTCTGAGCACTTTTTTGGTTCTCATTCCTCAAGCTGTTGGCAATGCTAACTTTTTCCAGCTGGGGTAATGCGTAAATTTTTTAAGCTGTGTTCTTATGGATCATAGCATACTTTGATGAAACTGATTAATGGAAATGCTCTGTTGCTTTGGGAGACTAATATTAGTTGAGTAAAGCTCCCAGCCGGTCGGGTGAATTCCCCAGTTTTACATCAGCGAATATGGATCTGCCATGTAAGCATTGCAGCAAACACAAGTTTACACCCAATGTAGATTACACTTTTAGTATTTGCTTTTTTATCTTACACCCACCCCCCCCCCCCCCCCCCCCCCCCCCCCCCCCCCCCCCCGCGCGCGGGTTCCCTCTCTCTCTCTCTCTCTCCCCAAGCTAATACTCTGGTTTTGGTTTCCACTTACTGAAAACCAGGTCAGTGGCCTCATGATCTGCCAGGATATGGCCATCCTCCCTGACCTTCAGCCATTTTTATACACTTCCTCAAGCTCCAAAGATCAAACAGCTGCATAATTTGAGGAGTTCTTTTACTTTTGTATGCCACCCCCCTAAAAAAAAGAAGCCCATTAAACCCCTATTTATACCCTTTTTGTCTACTTTGGTTTACTTTGGATGTTTTAGGGTATGATTTGGTTCGTCAATGAACAAAGAGTGGTTAGAAATTTGTGATTTGGGTATTCATTGTAAATGAAAGATTAGGGGGGCAATCGTGTTCGTTCTTTATATATCGAACAGAATTTCTGGGTTGAGCTGGGTTGGTTTGAAGTTCATAATCTGATCAAAGTTAATACCATGTTTGAGCTTTTGTTTGGTTGCTTTAATCTTCTGCTTTATTGTGCATATAACGAGTAAAATGATTCTTAAAAGATGGGCTTTCCTTCTTCCTCATTCACTTTCACAAAACTTTTTATCTCATTTCATCTCATCTCATCTAATCATTACAACTTTTCCAAATTCTCATACAAAATAAAATAAACAATTCAACTTTTTCAAATACGAATACAAAAATAATATTAAAACAATATATTCTAATAATATTTTATTCAACTTTTCACTTTAATCTCAACTCATCTCATCTCATATCTGAAAACAAACAAGGTTTAGTTACATCTTCTAAGAAAAATTTTCAAAAAACTTCCCACCCCTAATTGTCGCTCTACCTTCTTTATTAGAGAGAGAGGACTGGGGTGGTAAAAATCTTGGAGGATTTTGTTGGGTCTAACATAGAGAGATGGATTGAGTTCTTGATTTATTTTTATTTTTCCAGGTTTTTATTCTAGAGTTAAGGGCTTTGGTTTTGTGGAGGGTACTCTCTCTCTTCAAGTATTTGCTTGGAGACAATCGGAGTCTGATTTTGGCAGAGGAGAGAGAGAGAGAGAGAGAGAGAGAGAGAGAGAGAGAGAGAGAGAGAGAGAGAAGAGGGGGACTTGCAGGTGACAGGGGTGGGGGGAGGGGGAGAGAGAGAGGGGGGGTGGAAGGGATCGAAATACCAAAAGTGTACTCTACTGCCTGTGGGTGTAACTTGTATTTGCTGCAATGCTTACGTGGCAGATCCTTATTGGCTGGTGTAAAAATGAGGAATTCATCCAACCGGCTGAGAGCTTTAGTCTGGGCCGGATAGATGTACCCAAATGGTAAATCCTCATTATAGTAACTCATATGAGCAGTCCTGTAGTTTGCTCCTAAGCAGGCTATGACTACCAAGGCATTTCACACAATTACCGTCTCAAGTTGTTTGCATAAATGAGATCCTAGCCAAGGTTGTATAAGCAGCTAAACAGGACTTTATATCTTTACTGAGTGAGTTATTCAGGTCTTTATATCGGGCTTGTTTAGGCCTGAAATCTGTTGATCTTCAACTCGGTAAGAGATTGGCCAACTCTCCTGGTGAAGCAGGTAACTATGTCATGTTTTCTTAAATGTTGTGGTGGCTTATGTCTGTTCGGTTCTTTCTACTGCAGCGTTCTGAATCATTAATGTTACATTTGATCTGACAGAGAGTATTGATAGTCCTCAATTTCTCTTTTCCATGTGTGTATATATATATATATATATATATGACTAAAGAACCCCACACCTAGCACACACACGTACCACCTTTCACTTTAGTAATCCTTTTTCTTTTTTTTTGGCTTGAACTTATTGTTTATTTTTGGATTGATCCATGATAATTAGCCAGGTTGAATAGTTTTTTGCTTGAACTAGTGTAGGAAAGGTTTGCTTCCATAAGGATTTAGATCAAACACAGAATGAAACAACATATGGTTCTGTCCTCATGGTGAATTGAACTATTTGGGTTGTAGTGCAATTCAAAGATTTACAACTTTGTTTAGAAGGCCTAATCTTATTTTTCTTTTTTTTATGGTTCCTGATGCAGTTGTTTATTGTTAGAAATATCACCTTCAGCTTGGTTCTAAATCAATGGAGTGTATAGAACTCATCACAAAGCTGTGGATGGTATTTCGCCAGGTTATCAAAACCTTTCGGTTTCCAGGTGGAAAGAAACTCTGATAACTGTCTTGTAGCATATGACTGTTTGAAAGAACCACATACAGTCTTTGTAATCTGAGAAAACTTTATACAATTGAAAACAACGATTATTTGGGATGTTCAGTGATGATTACTTAAATGTTTTGACTTTTGAAGCTGGCTGGCTGATCGTGGTTGAAGTCCCCCCTCCGTATTCTCACTGAAAAAAAAAATCACATCCTCTGATATGAACTTGAGCCCCGGGCTTAGGCCATTTACTTAGGCCCAGTCTCTAGCCCAATTACCACAACCTTGTTGACATTTGTGCCATTGCCGACGACATAAATTGAGATAAAATCGGACATTATGAAAACAAAAATAAGAAAACCATTAACAATCTGATTAAATATATCATTTCTCATTTAATAATTTTACTTTAATATAAATTAGAAATATTATTCGAAATTATATTCTTATCTTCTAAGCTTAACTCAATGATATATATTATATAATAATAAAATAAATGGGAAGTCTAATTTTCACATAATAATAATTTGAGCAATACTACATACAGTCACTTTTGCGTACTCTCTGCGCACTCCACTGATATGATTGGCTGGATTAATTTTTTTTTAATATCCAACCAATCATATCACTGGAGTGCACAAAAGAGTGCACAAAAATGACTGCACATAGAATTTTTGTAATAATTTTTCTACTTGTAAGCCAGTGTGTAAAGCACAACTTTTATTTTATTGACATGACAAGATTTGATTTGTAAGAGATTTTAATATTAAATTTCTCTAACAAATCAAATCTTGTCATGTCAATGACACGGAAAATGTGCATTACTGCTTTGACTTCCAAATAAAATTTCTGATGAGATGACTTTATAGAAGTTAGTATTTGGTCCGCATGACTAAATTGAAAAAAGAAAATTTGTAAAGAAATGGTTTGGTTTTGGAGTGGAGTTGAACTTAAAACAAAGCCGTCAACATTTTACATAGGAATCTCAAAGCTGTAATTTGGTCTAATTTTAGGTGAAGATTTGCCTACTTTTCAGCCACTTTCCGAATTTGTATCACTTCATTTTAGTCCACATAATCATTAACTTGCATTATATAACTCTTAATAACCTTGTGGACATGATTTCTCGTTGAGAAGAAAAAAGAAAACATTTAAAACGTTTGCTTTCAAAATATTTAAATTGCTGAGTACAATTGTGGCAACCGAAAATAAAGTTTTACAGCTTCTCTCTGGTTGGCACAAATCACAATGGTACTCAGCATCAGTTTTTCAATTTTTCAATGGAAATGAACACATCTAGATTCCTTTTTTTTTTTTTCTCTTCTTCTTCTGCAGATTGTAGTTTACATAGAATCCTCATCAAACATTAGTTAAAAGGGCAATGGCATCGGTGGCTTTGCCACTGAAGTGACCAACAAGGTTCCAAGCTGTCATTCATTTTGCAGTTGCTACATTCTAAATTGGCTCCACCAAATCCTCTGCCATTGTCTCATTTGCTTCCATCATGATTGGAACTCCCATGTGATCATGCCCCTTTCTGACTCTGAGAGAGAGAGAGAGAGAGAGAGAGAGAGAGAGTTGTGTGCTTAACAGTCTAAAATCCTGACCTAAAGTTCTTGCTGTTTCAACCCTATTAGGCCAAACCGCCCCACCAAACTGTTCCTTGACAGAAATTCACAAATACTTCCAAATTCTTTTCTTTCCACCAACAGAATGTTCATCATGGTATAATGTTTTTATCAAAAAGAAATTAAAGCACCTAACAAAGTAAAACTTTCAGAAGAAAGCCAAAAAATTGCCCTTTCCCCTGTTGCATTAACTGAAACTCTAAGATGGATCTTGTCAAATATTGGTTGCAGTAAATAGTTATTTTCTTAGGGCTTTGGACCTTTGGTAGCCCGGCCTCAAAGATAAAATATATCTCTTAAATGTGTGAATAGGAGCAAATCTTGGGATCTGCATGTATTTCTGTATCATACACTTCTTGTTAATGTCTATGTGAGAACGCCTCATTACAATTAGAATGAGCCATGAAGGGTGCCCTCATTATAACCTTTTCCCTAAAAACAAATGCAATTACATCTGGCAAACTGCCCAATACAACCAGGTCTTTCAATGATCATAGTCATCTCAGTAATCATATGGCATTAATTAAGACCTCTCTGCTAACAGAAACACTGGGATATGGATGCTGTGCAAAAATAGAGAAGTGCCATGCTTATGGGGCATAATTTGGCCAATCATGCAAAACAGAGAGCCCTTGCCCTTTGTTATATGACAGACCGACAAGGTCGCATTAATCAAGGGCAGACATTAGCCAGCTCAATTGCTTTGGCACAAGTGCAAAATCAGGGGACATTTGGGATTACTTTATGGTGGTTTTTCATTTGAGATGACTTTGCCTTAATTACAGGTTTTAAGTATTTGCTTTGGAATTTGGGCCATAATAAGGGAACAATCCATTTTACTTCCTAGGATAATGCAATGAGCTGGCACATGTCGGATGTAGATAACATGGACTGCCCTAGAATGATTTTCAACCAGATGGCTCTCAATTTTCAAGTAATGTCAAACTTTTTTCAAGTCTATTTTGTAAGAGTAAACTCAATAGTTTGGCTCTTAGCTTGTACATCCTTGGAGCTGAATCATATTGGTTTATATGCACCACAACTGGCCTTCCACTACTTCCGTTTGTCAACAGTGATTATTTCCTTAAAGTCAGACATGCACATGTAATCTGAATTCAGGACCTTCTATGGCACAAGAACATGCTCTGCAAATTAAAGAAACAAAGTGAAATCATATTATCTAATGTGCCCTAGATTCTAAACCATGTACTGTATATCTACAGACTTAAATCAAGAGATTATGAATTCAAAACGTTTTGCAAAAGAAGTTTTCCAGGCAACCCTAATTTGAATTTGTATTTGTATTCATCTGTCTCATATAAGAGGCAAGAGGACCACAAGCCGAAGTGGTAATCATTTTTAATGTAGCTTGACCTTTTGAGATATATAGACACATTGGAATGTAAACTTTGTCATCTAGCAAGTTGGAAGGAGACAGTGGCTATATGTTGATGTGGAAGCATGCTCAAGACAAAGAACAAAAACGAGCAGAAGCCTCAAACACAAAAAGGAAAAAAAAAGTAAGGATTGAGACTATGATATGAGGACATAGATTACTGCTATTTAGGAGAAGCGCGTTACACATTAACAAAAAATAATGCAGAAAAGAGGGTAGTGAAGAATCATGAGTACGTGAAACAATATTATATTCATTTTTTATGCAGTTGGGGTCCCCTATAAGGCAATGCTGTTAGCTGGCTCTTTAGGTACATGCCCTTAGGGAATGCCACAAGGACTCAAAGAAAGAAAGAACGATAATAACAACAACTTGAAATATTAATAGAAATCATAATTAATAATAATAATAATAATGTGGTTGTCCTTGATGCACGTTGTTCAAGATTAGGAAGCTGATAAGGGAGAATAAACAGGTTATGGTGGCCATTAATACCGCACGGTGTGTCTGCAAGGATAGAGATAAGAGGGAGAGAAAGGCCATGTACATGCCGAAAGAGAAGGGTAATAATTATTAGGTAATTCTAGATGAGATGGGATCACATGCTTTCATGGCATGTTGTTGATTCCTTTAACAAAAGCTAAGAAACACCCCCAAGTAGCAGAGAGAAGAGGTGGGAGATCTGACCACATGCTTCCTGGGGACCATAAAAATCAGAAAATCAAAAGCTTCTTCTCCCCACAAGATCGAGCATGAGAAGATCCCAAAAAGTAATACAAAACGAAATGTTGTTTCTCTCAAATCTTACAGCTTCTTACTATATTACATTAACTCAAACTACTCCTAAACCCCATAAAGGAAAATGTGTTTAAACAAATAAAAAGTGCATTTGCATGCTGGACTACAGTTATCTTTGCTTTTAATTAAAGAACATTTCATGCCTTGGTTACTGCATTTGTCCTTGCTTTTAATCTTGTAGTAACACAAGGCTCACTGATTTGGGTGCTCCTAATTGTTTTATTTTAATGGAGAGGGAACCTTCCCCCAAAGCAAGAGATTAGGGAGGAAGGAAACTTCTCTCTTCAGTGTGGAGAATCCCATCTGCATCATGTCCCATGAAATCTTTCTTTTTCGAAGAATGTTTGGGGAACAATTCAATACGTGTAAAGTTTTTTTTTTTTTTACTCTCTCATAGAAAAACAGAGAATATTAAGTGACCTAATTGATAGTTAAGGGAGAGAGAGTTTATTATTATTATTATTATTATTATTATTATTTTCATGGTTGTAGTTTGATGGATTAAATGTGATGGTCCAACGAAGTTGATATATTTCTTTATTTTTGAAGTTAGTGATAACTATCCTAAGTTGATAAAGATTGCAATTTGGCCTTTTGATAATTTTATATATTAAAAATGATATCCCAATTGAAGTCACTTTCCATCATTTCTAAAAATATATATTTTTAAGCCTTTAGCTATCATTATTTATTGGTTATTTTAAATGACTGATAAATTATTATTTTTAAAAAAAAATTGGAATGTGTTATCAAATAACTAGAAAGTGATTTAATTTTCTTATTTATCTATTAAATTTAATATCGCATAAAATGACAATAAATTATCTTATTATTTTTTATGTATTCATCAATAATTTGATATAATATCAAGAACGGATGAAAGTTAAAAGTTTTAAGAATAAATGGATAAGTAAATTGAGATAAAACGAGTTGAAATGAAAGTTGAAAGTTGAATAAAATATTAAAAAAAATCAAATATTATTTTTTAAAATTATTATTATATTAAAATTTGAAAAAACTTAAATTATTTATTATATTTTATATAAAAATTAAAAAAATTAATAAAATAAGATGAAAGATTTCTTATATTTAAATCGGACCTAAAAGTTTCAAGAAAAACTATTATATTACTTATTAAAAAAAAGAAAAGAAAAAAACCTCATTGGATAGTACTACCCTGTCAAGAAGAAAAGGGAACCATCCTAAATATTTAAATGCGTGGTTGGGCAACAAGTAGTAGTCATTAATTTGATTGATTTGACAAAACAAAAACCCATAATAGTACAAGTAATAAGCATATGTAAAAGAATTTTGTTATATATAAATAAAGTTGTTTATTAATCTGCGTATTAATATTAATTTTTTTATATTTAAAATTTAAATTAATACAGTTTTTAATAAAATTTACTTTTTTACCAATCACATTAAATTAGTACACATATTAATATACAATTATACTTACAACTAGATTTTTCTAATGCAAATTTATTGTAAAAAACCACTTTTAAGTAAATAAGGTTTGTTATAGTTTTACGTTTTTTTTTTTAAAAAAAAAAAAAGAGAAATTTCTTATTAAATAATAATTTTTCATATAAATTATAGGAGACTAGTTATGTATATTAATATTGTAAATATTATTTTTTGAGTACCTTTTCTCCTATATTCTAGTATTAATTGTTGTTTAAAACATAAAAGGAATAATGGTTAATTAGTACTTTTGTTGAGAACGGCATTATTTTTTTTAATTATTTCTATTACAATATTAGAGCAATTAATTACCCTTTGGGCTGTAGATAAATGATGAAGATCATAATTAATTATAAATATTAATGCATTAAATACTCATACTCATGTACATATAAAAAACAAAGGAAATTGAGAAGCAAACAAATAACTGATCATACGTGCGGGATTACACAATTCAATTAACTCGATCGTAACCAATTAACAAACCAAATTAAAGTAGTAATAAAAACATATAAAATAAACAATATCATCCCGGGAAACAAGCAAAGTTTTATGTGCACCATCTCAAGCAATATTATTAATTGTAAATCCCCACGTAATTAAATATATGCATAGATATAGCTAGGTTGTAACGTACTCCATTTCAGAAAATAAATAAAAAAAGGAAAAAGAAAGAAGAGAGCTAGCTAGCTAGCTAATTACTTTGTATAATATTAGGCAACAACTAAGCATGTAGTACGTCTTTGCTGTCTTTCTTAATTTGTTAATTTAGGTGGTGATGATCACAATGTGTACCTAATTACCATGCATGCATATATATATATATATATATATATATATATATATATCTCATTCATTTGGTAAATAATTAATGGAGTATTTTTTTTATTTTTTATTTTTAGTAATCTCTTCTTTTTTTTAACATTGCTAATTAAATGGAGAGAGAGAGAGAGAGAGAGATCATTACACGAAAAATGAAGCAGATCCAACACGTTTTGGTGCTTAAATATTGAAAGAGATGAAAGTTAAAGGAGTAATATATAGAAGTTGAGTGACATATAGATATATGTCCAACCAATTAATTAACATTCATGAAAACATAGTAATACAAAACTGTGTAGAAAATGTGGAAAAATATACAATACATACATAGGAGATGACTAGGAGCTAGATTTATACCTACAACTGTTAGCCATTTACTAAAATCCTACAACTAAAAACAGAGCTTACATACAAAAAACAAAAAAGATCAGCAAAACATGAGGACTTGGGGGTGCCGCCCGGGGTTACATGCCAGGGTGAAACATTCTTCTGGTTAAAAACGAAAACAAAAAACCATGGACATGGATGCCAGTAGTACTCATCATCATCAAGCAATACCAACAATAATATCACAAACATTTCTCCCTAAAAGATGATCGATCTTTAGCTTAGCAGCAGCAGCTCCTATATATATATATATATATATAATTCTGATCAGCTCGCTCCCTCAGGAATGCAAAGGCAAGGCAATCATGATGGGTACTTCTGCAGTATGCCCACTCAACAATATTAATGCACCTAGCATATATAGGCGTGCTCACACTCGATCGGGATGTTGGGTCTTTATAGAGATAGCAACATCATCTTAGGAGGACCCTTGATCTTTGTGGCCCTGATCAGGATGGGACAGGGACTGGAAAAGGATGGGTGCACCATATTGTGGGTAGAGTAGCATCAGGACCGTCGGTGCATGCTGATAGCTTGGGGACAACCTAAAGGAGAAGCGCTGCAATATGATTGCCAGCGTTAACTTGGCCTGCAATATGGCTAGATTTTGTCCGATGCATGTGCGGACACCAAGGCCAAATGGAATGAACGCCACCGGATGCTTCGCTGCCCGTGCCCCGCCCTCGGAGAATCGACCTGGGTTGAATTCGTTGGCATCGTTGCCCCACAGGGCTTGGTCATGATGGATGGCCAAGATCGGAACCAAAATCTCGGTCCCACATGGGATCTTGTAGCCTCCGAGCTCTACATCAAATTTGGCCCGTCTGATTGCTGCGATCGCCGGTGGGTATAATCGGAGGGACTCGTTAAATATCATGCTTAGCTGCGCATGAACAGATGAATATCGATCATGATCATGGCCCAGTACAAAATTAATTAGGAAACTACTTTCCAATTAATTATAATTTATTTATTTCGGAGGAGTGTAAGTACGTAACATTAACATGATCGATCTTTTGTAATTTATATATATATCTCTAAGGTGATTTAATTCATCAGTGTTGATCGATCTTCCTATGTAACTCTTTCAAAATGACAAAAATGCCACTAAATGTTCCCACCAAAACAAGCAACAATAAAAGCGAAAGGTGGCAGTTTGGTTTTTAACACGAAACAAACATGTGCTAAGAGACAAAAACATGATTCTTTGTCCTTACAAATATCCAACATACAAATACAATAGCTTACCGTCTTAAGCTTGACAACATCATCTTTGCTGGGTACATCACGTGATCCACACACCCTCAGGACCTCCTCACGTGCCTGTACCTGCCAGTGAGGGTGCATAGCCAGAAGAACAGTAGTCCACGTCATCAAATTGGATGTGGTCTGTTTGCCGGCAAAGAAAAAGCTCTTGCACTCTTCAACAATGTCATGGACAGTGATATTTGATGATGGGCAAGACTTTGAAGCCTGAATCATGAGGCCCAGCAGATCCTTTGGACTTTTCTCTTGCATTAATAAATCCCCACCAGAATTATTTTTCTCATCTTTCCGCCGTTCGATTAAGTTCACCACAGATTTCTTGATTTCCTTATCCAACTTCCAGCAATTCATGTTTCTCTTTGTGGGCAGGAATCTGTTCATCCAACCAATAAAAAGATCTTAACTTTCTTTTCATTCAGTTAATTAATCACTAATCTACATCTATACTTGTAATTTGTATATGGCATGTTAAGATAGGTGACCACCTGATAATGACTTGTACTGACATTGATTGATCATCATCAAGAACATATAAATCTTGATTTGATTAGAGGTACTGTAAGGTAGACCCATGACTTTCTTTTCTTTCTTCTTCTTTTTTTTTTTTTTTTTTTTTACCTGTAGCAAGGGATGAAAACTTTCTGAAAAACATCTGCAGCAAGCTTCATTTGCTGTGCTTGTAATCTGAAAACCTTTTTTCCATCTTCATAGCTGCTGCCAAATGCTGCTCTCGTGATGACATCTTCTGTTAGGGTTTGGAACCATTCCGAAACTTCAATTTCAACCTCTCCCGACTCGGACATTGCAACAAGCTGCCATTGCTCCAACATGTCCACCACACTCTTTGCCACTACCGGTATCAACAGCTAATACGTACACGACAACAAATGGTAAACTTTGTATCTCTATATATGTGTACCTTTCTCTTTTCTTTCCTTTTTGTAGTAAAAAAGAAACAAAAACATTAATTATATATAGGTTTTTATTTATTATTTTAGAAAAAGGTTGATGATCATGTATATGAACTTACTTTCAGATTTTCCATGTGGAATGTAGGGGTGATGATTTTCCTGTGGTGAGCCCATTTTGCTCCTCCTTTCAGACTGAGGAGGCCATCACCTTCGAGCTGTTTAACAAGTGGGTGTGCTTCAATCTTCTCATAAAACTCTGACTTGGAGGTGAAGATATCTTTGACGAGGTCTGGATCGGAAATGGTGAGGCGAACCGTGGGTCCTAACCACATGAGAAATGTTGCACCTGTAGAAATAATTAATGATACATGATAAGTTACTCTCTGGTATAATTAGTGTGATAAAAAAGAAAAAGTTTGAGAGGAAGTGTTTGGGGGGAAAGAAAATTATGTCTATTGGGTAGTAATTAGAATGAGATCATCTAGAACAGACACAGGCCAGGAAAAAAGCTAAGCTTTTCACGAAGTAGGGAACTACCACACAACCTTGAGTAGTAAGTATCAAGTTAGCAAAAAGAGGAATGAGCAGGAAACATGACAGCCATTATTCAGAGTAAACATGGATGGTGTAGACCCTACACAGACATACACACCCACAGAGGAGGCACAAAACAAAATAAAGATGGGAAGAAGACAACTAAAATTTGAGCCACTGCCGAAGACACAACCTCATTGTCAAAATCCAATCCTTTCTATTAAAACAAAACAAAACCGAAAAAAAAGGACAAAAGAAAACTGAAAAGTAAAAACGGAAACTCCACATCCAAGGGCCTCAAAGTCATAAAAGTTTTAACCATAAGGATTCTGGAGTTTGGTTCTTTTCATTTTTTTTTTTTTTTTTTGGGAGAGAAAAGTACAAATTGAAATCACTGCAATGTTAGAATGGTCAGAGACATGTATATAGAAAAAATCTTATTCCATAAAGCGTTCTTGAATTGCCCAGAGGAGGAGGAGGGATGGATGAAAAAAGAAAATGAGGAAAGAGAAAAGATAGAAAGAAGTGCAACAGTCCAAAATCTGAGCTTCAACATCAAGCATCTAAGCTCGGAAAAAGCCTGAAAAGTTGTGAAAAGAAGTACCCTAACTAAAAAATAAGCCTCTGAAAAGTCACGAATTCTGGAGGACTGATCGTGAAACCGGCTAAAGAAACATCATAACTGAAGGCACACCCAGAATAGGATAATTATCAAGTATGAGCCATAGAAAGCTAAGAAAGAGAAGGCTCGGAAACCCACATTAATACTCCTTAAACGGCTCCAAAATGTTTATTAAAACAATAAAACTCATTGTTAATGCAATGAACCCCTGCCATGTTAAGAACAAGAAGAAAAAGAATTACTGGTTTTGTGTGTCTGTGTCTGTGTCTGTGACTGATCAAAAACAAAACAAAGAAAAGCAATACCATAGATCTTTTTCCAGTGGTGGTAGAAGGAGAGGACTCTGGGGAGTATGTTGTGAGAGAAAGGCATGGGCTGAGAGGAGGCTTTTAACATCATCCCTCCGAGTTCTTTAACATTTCCAATGAAGAAACGGTATGGGGGTCCTCTGATCCCTTGCCTGGAGAAATGGTCTTCAATTCTTCTGGGCCTCCACCAAAGCGATACCACCACCTTCAGCACTAACACTAAGAACATCACCCATATGACGAGAAGCTTAAGCCAAGACAAGAGCTCCTCCATATCTTGTTTTAGCTTTGAATTCTTCTTTAAAATTACCTCTCTCTCTTGTCTGTTTGTAGCAGAGAAGCCTTATCAGTTGCTTCTTATCTGCTTTGCCTATGTATGCTGTTTACTTGTTGTGTAGTGTGCTGGCTTTAATACTACATAGATGAGAGAGAGAGAGAGATTTTAGTTAGGAGGGAGGGGCAAAGCAAGGCCAACGGCGTAGGGGCCGGCGCCATTGGAATTCTAAGGGTCAACGAATGAGGAAGGTGTTTTAATTTTTTAATCCTTTTAAGACGATATTACCCTTGTCTTCTTCTGTAACTATCCTTTTAGTTATAAAACTGTGTGTCTGTGTGTATATGATAAGCTTTATGAAAAATGTTGGCTGTCTTTCTTAATTAGGTATCTGAATTCCTTTTCTTTTCTCTCTAATTAACCAAATCTTGACTTAAAAAACTCTTTTTTTTCCTATTTCAGTTGTATATCCTTCCGTAACCTTTCTCTCTATTCTATATATAGAAAAATATTTTTAATTTATTTATGTTCTTTTCTAGCAATTAAGAGGATAAAGAGAGAATTAATGAGTATTAAATTGAATAAAAAATTATATTTTTCCAAGGGATGGATGGAAATTAAACTAAAAGTCGACTATTTTAAGGAGTCTGATTTGAGAGGATACTATTTAATTTGAGTAATACTAAATACAATCATAGTTGTGCAAATGTCGTGCACTACTTTTGATCAAAAAATGTATGGTTAACTATTAAAAAAGTAATCTTTTCATGTAAGTTTCATATTTATTCATTTTTTTTTTTTTTAAATGAATGTGTGTCGCTGACGTATTCTATGACGTTAAATAACATTTCTCTTTTTGAAAACTAAATTAGGATATAAATTATGGAAGTAAATCAAAGGATCGAGGACATCATAGAATATTATTGTAGTGAAAGGCTGATTTATGTGGCCAAGAATTAATGAACATTATGAACTAACCGATTTTCGATAAAGGTAAGTATTAATTAATTGCTAAAATACTGTCCAATTAACTTTTTTAATTTGGTATAACTGCCATATGATCTATTGATTCAAAAGATCAATCGAGTAGCATCAATAGGAGGTTTATACATTTCTCGTTTGGTTATACTAATACAGTTTGACTGAGATGAAATGATATGTTTTGTTAAAAGTTGAATAAAAAAATTTTCTAATTAATATTAGTTTTGTTTTGAAATTTGAAAAAGTTGAATTCTTTATTATATTTTGTGTGAAAATTTAAGAAAATTATAATGATCATATGAGATGAGATGAGATGAGATAGTTTCCAAATATCGAAAGGGTTATTCTTACTCCTATCTAAAAGATCAATTATTTTATTCTTAAACTAGTATGTAAAACACACTATTCACATTATTTAAATGATAAGATTTGATTTATAAGAGTTAAATTTTAAAATTTATCTTATAGACTAATCAAATTATGTCTTGTAAGTATATTATTAAGTGTGCACTATACACCGACTTGTGAATGAAAATTTTCATATCTAAATATGATCAATTAGTAGAGAAATTTATATTCTTAAATATGAATATAATTAAGTTAGATGATCTAATTGATCTAGATAATATAACATGTGCATTAAATATTGTATATATAGCATCACCACGCATATATGAATTTTTTTTTTTTAGTAATATATATAATTAAGCCAAAGGGATGATCACAACGTACTATGCATATATACAATGGAAAATCAATATTCTTTGAGTAAGAGAAATTAATTAAAAATGCTATAAAAATGAGTCTATTCTTGTCGTAAATAATAATTCTTATTACAAATAATTCATCATAAATACTCATTTTACTTATATATATATATACTCATTTTACTTTTATATATATATATATATATAAGTATCAAAATGGATAAGTAGTACTGATCTATATATGTTTCATTAGGAAAAAACGACCATATATATATATATATATATATTAATGCGTATGTATATAGCTAGCTGTAATTAGCAATGACCGATCATTTTGAAAACAAGTGCATTAATGTTGATGAAAAAGCTGATACGTACGTACGTGTGTGTGTGTGTGTGTGTGTAGAGAGCAGGTTGATGATTTACGTGCATGAGATGATGATCAGATTATGATGTAAACAAGCCAGGCCATAACGTAATTCATTTAATTACCCACGTAAGACACTACTATTTTGAGATCAATTAATTAATTAATTAATTCCCAATTAATTAAAACTCGCGACAGAAATGATACTGGCCGGAACATAATTAATCACGGCCATCATCATCATGTTAATTATGGGATGAATTAGTTAATTAGATCATCATCTACATTTAATACATATATATATATTTATAAAGGTAGGATAATTTGATGACAATTATTTATTTATTTTTAAAAAAAGAAAAATTTAGAAACTATTTTCTAGGAAACAGTATAAAGAGTACTTATAATAAAGAGAGCGATCGATCCAAGTAATAAGAAAAGGAGTGGGGACGCATTAAATTATGAATATAGCTATTGGTTTTGTGTATTGAAAGTGACAAAACTCATAATATTGCTGCAAAACGGTCCAGGCCAGGCTGCATTTATATTTATATAAATATATAAATATATATATATATATATATAGACTAGAGTAGTCAACTCTATGCATCAGCTGATCATCCATTCTTTCTTAATTCTCTACTTTCTTTTCCTTTTCTTTTCATCTAATTAAGAAAATGTAAATATATAGAAAATGGTGGGGGCTGTTCATCTCTTAGAATGCACTCTAGCTAGTCATGAAATTGCGCAGCTTGGAGGTAAAAAACAAGTAGTAGTGGGGATAGAAGAGTGAGAAGCTTGGGGGGGGGGGGGGGTGTTGGGTGTGGTTCCCAACAGCTAGCTAGCTAGCTTTCTTTGATCTCCTAGCTTGTTCCCGAAAAGATGATTTGGGAAGAGAGAGAGAGAGGGCACAAAGGAGGTTGTTGTTTTGGAATGTTGCTCTTAAATTTGTGCACATGGGAACAAGGCTGTCTATTATAGGGTTTCTTTGTGTGGTTTAGGTGGGGATATATGCTCCGGTTGACCCAACCATGGGGTGCCCACTTAGAGGCACCCTTCCTTAATCTTGTCTTAATAGGCCCAAGACATGTTGGGGCTCTGTGCCCCTCTCTTGGTCCTACCATTTCTATTTCTTTCTTTTATTTTTTTCTTGTCTTTTTAAACTTAAAAAAAAAAAAAAAAAAAAAAAAAAAAAGTGCCCCAGAGGAGTTACACTCGGAGTCTGCTTAACTTTTTCATGTATAAACAAAATCTTGTGCGCTTAGTGACTTTTAAGTGGCAACCTATGTTAAAAAAAAAAATTATAAAATTTCCTATTAATTATAAGGTAAACTTGACGTGGCTAGGGATCGGATGAGATCATCACGAGATGGCATCAGCCTTAATTATAATCAAGTTTCTCATTGAGATAACTGGATTTCACTCATAAAGGCTAAGAGTGTATAATATTGCAAAGTGCATAGCATGGTTTAGACTCAGCCTCATGCAATTCACATATGTATATGGAAAGGCTTATATATAAATATATATATATAATTTGGTATGAATTTATATTAATGATTCTGATTATATGGCTTTAGCATGCACGTCTTAATTATGCAAAAGATGTAGAGAATGAAGGACCTCAAGCACCACTTTCCAAATAGCACAAAATGATCTGTCTAAAGGGTCCTGAATGCATATTTGTGTGTGTGTGTGTGTGTGTGTGAGAGAGAGAGAGAGAGAGAGAGAGAGAGATCATCCAATTATTGTAGAGTTCCAAGGAAGATCTGAATTCGTCCTCCGACTTCTGTTCATGACTGTCTAACTTTAGTTAGATATTGGCCGATACAAACGAAACACTGAAAAGGGCCATGGCCAGGGCCGGGGGAAAATAAGAGAATCGGGATCGAAGGCATTGCCCTACAAATATTTTTTCTCTGTATAAAATAAAACAAGAGGACAAGCTTGAATATCCAATCACTTGAACCTGTGGTGGAGTTTTCGAAAGTGACCAAAATAATCCAACCAGGAAAAGCCTGCATCTCATTAGGCATATATGCACTCCCCTGCCCTTTGCTTTATTTCAGCAATTTTCATTCCCCTTTTCTTTTTTTCTTTTGATCCCTTTATGAAGATTTTGTTTTACACATGAACATCATGATGATGATCAACACAATTTCCAACCAGATGCTCTTCTATCAATCTGCTGAATGCTAAGTAAAACTTATACATACATATATATATATATATATATATATATTAATGGAGACTATTAATCTCCATTAATCACTAATTCCTTGATCTATTTATTGTAAAATATTGTTGTCATGATATGATAACTGGTGATAAGTTTGATCGGTTTCTGATTTATTTCAATCTAAATTTGTGTTGTTAAGGCTTAGCGCCCAATTAAAACAAAGTATTTATCATTGTATTTTACCATCATGCATATTAGTGTCAATATCTCATGATATGGTATCAAATGATTGACTCACAAGTTACACATAATAAATAATTTCTAATGATTTAATACCACTTAATGGGATGGTGGGAGAATAATAAGAATAAAATGGATTCTGGATAACATTACTAGCATATTATAAGCTTTTATGTTAAAGAACAATCAATTATTAGATAATAATAGAGTAAAATTGAAACGCAAGCTCATTTGGTCATACAAAACCAAACTCTCTTATCTTATCTTATATAATAATTACAAAATTTTTAAATTTTCATACAAAATATAATAAACAATTAAATTTTTTTAAATTTCAAAATAAAACTAATATTAAAAAATTATATTTTAATAATATTTTATTCAACTTTTAACAAAACATATCATCTCATCTAATCTGAACTGTGTAACCAAACGAGAACTCTTTTTATAGAATTCTTATGAAAATGATAAGAAATTGCAAATAAACTAACTTCAATTTATAGAATGATCTTATATAGAGTTCTTATGAAAATGATAAGAAATTGCAAATAAATTAATTTGAATTTATAGAATGATCTTATATATATGTTCATTGCTTATATTTTATGGAATAACGACCTCACATCTCATTTTCAGTTGGGTCACTTCGGAGTTTGAAAACTTAGAGGAATAATATAAACATACATATAATATATATATATATATATAGCATTTAAATTCGATTTTGATAATCAATTAAGCACCTATTTTTCAAGTAATGCATGTATGCCAACCACTCAATGGTTATCTCGAAGGAATGGTGCTGCTACTTAGTTCCATGAGTTTGCCTCCTCAAACTCATGACTAGTGCGATTGAACTTTTTATTTTATTTTTTCTTTCAAACAATTTTTAAACATCTTTAAAAAAAATTAAAATAAAAAATTAAACAAATTTATTAATAATCACTTCTTTAATTATTAAAAAAATAAAAATAAAATAAAAGACGTGAGCGATAACCAATTAAGAGGAGGCAAACTCATGAGGCCAAGTAGAAATAGCTAGCTGAAATTCTATAATTTAAGCAATTAATGCTGTCTTATATGCCTTGTATGATGTATATGTAATTTCTATAAATAGACGTTGGTCACTTCGGAATATAAAAATTAAGTTGTGAATGCGAGATATAACAGAAGTCATCGAGAAGAAAATTGAGTTTGTCGGCACTAATAAAAGCTTTATATTTTACACCCAAATTATTAAAATTGACACATTGCGCTCTTCAATCTAAATATTTATTAATTTAAGATAGTTTTTTTACTGAGAAGATAAGTGAAAATGATGTGAATTAAGCGATAGATGTGACACTATCATCAAGATGGTCAATCCTAGTGGAATGTTCAATGTGTCGGTTTTGTGAAAATGTCTTTAAATGTGTAGCCGCATTTAATGCTATTCAAGGATATATGCAGACAACGAATTCTGCGTGTTTTTTTTTTTAACATGACAGAATTTAATAGTTATTTTATATTAAAAAAATAACGCAATTAATTACATCAATTTATTCATAAAAAAATATATAAATGTGATTATATATAAAATTTTTGTTATTACAAAGATAATAATATTTTATCTATATATATTCAATCATAAATCTTAAAATTTGATCGAAAAGTTTAAAATTTATAATCCGCAAAGTATAACATGATAGGTTGAATAATTGAGAAGAAATGACTGAAAACAGTCGTATACAACTAGAAGGACATGATGAAGAAATCTCTCTCTCTCTCTCTATATATATATATATATAACGAGACTTTCATTTGGACCTGCTTAATTCCATGAAAATATAATTGATAATAATTGTAGAAGATCAAGAAATAATTAAGAAACTTTAGAAAGTGCGTGATAAAAGATTTAGTTGGTGAACATTATAAGCCACATAAGAGCAGCAAAAAAGGGGATATGTTCTTAGGATTTGTTGGCAAATCCCTGTCCCCACGTTATGATCTTTTATTTTATTTTATTTTATTTATTTCCCACGATTTATTAGTCAAAATATATATGATCATCTTTTACCTAATTCAAACAACGTCAAAAGATATATACTATAAGAAAATTGTTTATTTGTAGTCAGTTATTTCTTACAAAAATAATTATTTCTTACTAAAATGAATGTATTTTTGTCGTAAATAGCCATAATTATCGTAAATAATCAATCCAAGTGGCTCGTTTTTCTTGTAGTGAT
The DNA here is from genome assembly GCF_018687715.1 of Carya illinoinensis. NCBI lineage: Eukaryota > Viridiplantae > Streptophyta > Magnoliopsida > Fagales > Juglandaceae > Carya > Carya illinoinensis. The sequence continues at coordinate 49,851,266 of NC_056754.1, read as the reverse complement.
AAGAGTATTTTCCTTCCTTTTCACAAGAAGTTAATTCGTTGACCTCAACATGCACAAAATAATTAATATAAAAGCTAGCTAGCTCTAGCTCTAGCTCTTGAAGAATCCATGGCTACTCGATGCCAAATCCAATTCAATGAGAAATTGGATCTAAGTTTTGATTAGTGGAGATAATGGATAATGCCAATAGTAACAACTACATACATTTTGCTTAAAATATGCATATATTGTCAATCGATGATGGTGAAGACATGCATGCGCACTTTGAGATTCAAAATCAACATTTAAAAGCTCAATTTTATTTATAATTACCACCAAAGTTTAGCATGCGTACGTTTGTTTTGCGCGCATGCTTTTGCCAAAAGCAAGCTAGCTACCTAGCTCTCTCTCTCTCGGTTTGTGTTTGATTTCGAGGTCAACTTAATTAGAAGATCCTCTTCCTACCTTTTCAGTACCATATGTAGTGGAGAATGATGTAAGTTGATCTTAATTTGCAATCCAGTATCTCTCAATTGATTACACAAATTATAGACAAAAACGTCAGCTCAAGACTAGGAAATTAAATCAAAGTAGAATAAGTGATTCGACATGATTTGGCAAATAAGAAATCACAGGATCAGGTCATGCTTCTACCATGCACAAGGTGCATATATAAAACTTGCATCGATCCATTAATGTTCTTATTCATCGACTTGGTGGAGAGCAAGCTAGCTAGGTATCATGTTCTTAATGTTTTTTTTCTCCCTTTGTATCATTACATGCATTACATGATCCTAATTAATGGATCGATGACAAAACAAATCATAGACCAAATGTCAACTCAAAACTAATAAAAGCAAGATCTAAGCGATTCATGATTATAACATCTTCTTCATGACTTAGAAATGATACCCAAAAGATTATCAAAACAAAACGATTTTCCCACCCTAAAAAAGTATGATTTTTTTTTTGGATTGAGGATTTTTCAGATTGAGTACTCAAAATCGTATCCTCCATGTCATTGTGTAGTTATATCAATCATAAATAATTTGTGTAAATAACATGTCGCATTTAACTTGATCGTGTGCACAACGAACAAACATAATGTATAACCAATTTTCGCACACACAATAAGTGTTACGATGAGTCATTCATATTACTACACTGTATCTCTTTTCTATGATCCACAACTTTGTGAAATCAAGTCCTACCATGTGACATTCAATGGTTTAACTTTCTCACCCTTTTGTCCAATATGCATAACTCTTTGTTCAATCAACTCAAGCTTTGGCAAGTCCTACAACAAACCAACACTAGCACTTGTTTATTTTCTTCTCCTACTTGTATTTCCCCATCTTAACTTTTTCTAACTTTTACCCAATACTATAATTTTACCAAAACAAAAGTTCTATATTTCTCTTTTACTTTCATCTTTTTTCGAAAGCAATACGATGATTATTCATACCCATATCAGGCTCTTAAAATAAGAAATATGGATTGAGTTTGGAAAATCATACCCTAAATCAAAATTATGAATACTTTTGTAATACCTCAATAGAAAGTCCAAATCACATAACCTATACTCCAAAAAGATAAATCAATAATACAATTAGAGTCCCATTAGAACCTTATAAAGAATAAAATTAACTCTTTGTTCAATCAACTCAAGCTTTGGCAAGTCCTACAACAAACCAACACTAGCACTTGTTTATTTTCTTCTCCTACTTGTATTTCCCCATCTTAACTTTTCCTAACTTTTGCCCAATACTATAATTTTACCAAAACAAAAGTTCTATATTTCTCTTTTACTTTCATCTTTTTTCGAAAGCAATATGATGATTATTCATACCCATATCAGGCTCTTAAAATAAGAAATATGGATTGAGTTTGGAAAATTATATCCTAAATCAAAATTATGAATACTTTTGTAACACTTTAATAGAAGGTCCAAACCACATAGCCTATACTCTAAAAAGATAAATCAATAAAACAATTAGAGCCCCATTAGAATTTTATAAAGAATAAAACATTCTGATTTTCAAATAATGTGAGATCTCATTCACCACATACCCTTATCCTTATCATATAGGATATCACAATTTCATTTTTTTTAATGGTGAGTTGTATTACTCCGAATTAAATATAGACGATTTCAAAGTAAGAATAACTATAATTTTGACTAATTCTTTTAAAATATGAATACAAATGCGACTTGAACTTTCCTTAAATACTTGTAAAAACTAACTAAAAAAAAAAACACATGTTAAAATTATCCAACTAATCAAGTTATGTAACCTAAAATAGGTGTTGTAACATGACTCATGAGATCCTTTACTCGCATATTCCATGTCAAACAAAGTTGGAGGTGAATCTTGATGCCATATGGGTGACAAGAGAGACTGGCCTTGTCTATATTATTTTATTTATATTTATTAATTGAGTGCTTTTTTTTTTTTCAATGAATTCAAAGCAAGAATCACTTGTGACCTAGCTACTTAGGTACTAGGCAGGAATTTTATCATGCTATAGAAAAACGTTAAACTTGTAGAGGGGGTGTAATGAGTAACGGTATCTTGCCTTTTTTATCTCTTTGGCTTTTTATTATTATTAAATTAAATATCAAAAGGTGTTATTATTTCCTAGATCTTCCTCCATAATTAGGAGCTACTCATCTCTCCCCAACTTCGTAATTTTTGTATGTGAGTATAGAAGAATCCAATAATCTTACTCTCGGCATAATTATCAAATACATTTATTTAATTCACTTACAATTATGAAGTTGTACAATTTTGTATAATATACTTATAATTTTTATTTCTATAATTTATTTCATATTTAATTAGTATATTTTACAATTCAATTTTACCTAATCACCCTCTATTTAAAATAAAATTATAAAAAAATTCGTGTATATATAGAAAAAATTTAATTATAAATATAATTGTATATTAATATGTATATTAATTTATTGTGATTGAATAAAAAGTAAATTTTATTAAAAATAATATTAATTTAAAATTTAAATATAAAAATATTAATATTAATATATAAATTAATACGTAATTTTATTTATATATAATAAAATTCGAGTATATATATATATATTTTTATAATTTTTCAGGAGTTCGTAACTTGTGTTTATCTCACTAAATTATAAAAAATATTAAAATAGGAAAAGAAAAGGAAAAAGCTGATCTGTATCTGATATGTGTAATGATGAAATCATGAGTTATTCCCAGTGAATTGTGCCATCCCAATCTTGAATGACAAGGGCATTTTGGGAACATAAAGGAGAAAAATCACATAGTTCCAAAAATCTTCAGATATATATAATAGAGAGAGAGAGAGAGGGGCAGCAGGCAGGGCAGGGTCAGGTTTGTTTTTGAGTACAAAGATAACAACCTCTGGCAGTTGCAGTAATATATAAGAATCAGAGGCAAAGGAAATTCCGTACCTTTTTTTAAATTTTTTTTATTTCAACCACAACCCTCGTGAATCGAGGGTCAGTGTTTTCACCTTTTCAGTTAAAAAAAATAATTAAAAATTAAAAAAATAAGAATAATAATTCTCTCTCTCTTCTTTATTATTTGTTTGATTTACAATTCACTGCCACCTATGATGACTATTTTACCTTTTCCTTCTGACTTTGCCCAGATTTTCTCAGAAACATCGCCACTTTGTAATAATTTAATTTATTTAAATAAAAAAGGGAAACTAAACACAATGTACTACATTTCATGTTGTATGTTTTGTCTGTTTAAAACCATCCTTGTCCATTTATGTCTCTCTCCAACGGCCATGTCTTCTCACTTGTTTAATAATAAGCGTCTATTTTTTTTTCTCTTCTTTAATAATAAATACTCAAGGGAAAGTTCGTGTATATATATATATTAAAATAAAATTATATTTTATGCTTTTTAAATACATTGTAATTTTAAAAGTTAAATTATATATTTTTTAAATTTTTTAGTAATTTAAAAATATAATATTTCAATTAAAAACTTTTTATTTTAATAAAATATAAGCATTTTTTTCCTTAAATAATTTTTGCAAAAAACAAAACTACCACTCAAATATGTGGTGCAATATCATTTTAATACATATATATGAAAGATACATATATCCTAAAAATGGAGAGCACAAAACGTTAGTGGAAGAAATTAACAATAAATTCTTAGTGCTGAATTTGATATTCTACTAATTATCTGATTTTTTTTTAAGATTATTGTTGAGATATATATATTAAATCATAAAATGTTCATCTTTTCACGAGTTTAAACTTTTAAAAAAAGTAATGATTTCACATAATATTAGAGCAAATACCTTAATTTTGAACTCTGACTCTATAATTCATCTCATTTAATGATTTTACAATTTTTTTTTTTTTGTTTTTTTTACTCATAAACACTTAGGCGTGAACACTTGCAGTCATATGCATATCCAAAACTGATTAAAAGGTGTAAGAAAGGAGGATTTTGTATCAACTTTTAGGGGAATACAGCCAATAAGTATGAAGGCCAAATGAACGTCAATACCAAGAAATGACAGGAAATATGATGATATGCTTTATGCAGAAAAGCACAAGCTTCAAATCCAAGCATAAATTCTCTAACTGGTTGGAGTCTTATACAGATCGTTTCTTGACATGATAGAACGTCTTGTATTTTCTTAGCCCAGTCCCCGAAACCCTTTTCCCTTCATCTTCATCTGTTCCATAATTAATAACGAAAAACCATTATTGCACTGTCATTATATTGGTAAAAAAATTGCAGTATAATGTCTGGAAAAATTCTTCAAAACGAGCAGCAATACATCAAATACTCTTTATTCTTGTTCTTGTATAGCTAGCTGCACAAAACATGGGAATGCAGCCCAAAAGTCTTATGTATAAATGAAATAATGCTGCTTAGGCATTCTGGGATCATCTGATTAGGAAGTAATTGCAGAAAATTCCTTGTCGAATACGTAGACCACCCAGTATCAATATAACAAAATGAAGAACGTGGCTTGATTACTTTCAAAAAGAATGAAATAAATGATGGTGGTCGAGCATTTTAGGTGATAAATGAGGTAGAAAGAGTGAAAAATGAAAATCTGAGGAGATGATGATGGGCAAGCAGGGTGAGACAGAGACGGAGAGGCGAACCTACCAGTGTTTTGGACAATAAATTCAGGTTTCCCTATTCTCAAACTCCCATCAACAATGCATGCATATGGCATAGACAATGACAGTTGCTTCCTATCCTCCTATTTATGCCCCCTTTCCCCGTTTATGTGTAGGCACATGCGCTCTTTTCAGAACATGTCCTGTTTCAAGTTTACATGAAATACAGGCAACATTCAATTTCTTTTGTTTTATTTTTATCTTTTCTGTTCATAATGCTCCCTTTGCCCTACCATGACGACTATTCCATATTTATGTTCTGTTCTGTATTTAAATTTCGTATATTCACATGATGGGCCATCTGATGACAAGTCACAATCTTTCATTAGTACTCCTCCTCCCCACTCTTTTTTTTTTTTGGTTTCTTTTTTCCTTCCTTTATGTAATGTATACACGTTATGTTTTCTTGTTCTTTCTTCCTTTTTTTGGGGACAAATGGTTTTGTTTGGTACTTAAGTGTATTTGGGACAGAAAGATCTCCAATATCATACCCATGAGAGACTTCTAATTTACCGCCTAAATTAGGTGTGATGTCATATCCATCTGCCCCTCTTTCTTGGCATTATTTTACAGTAAGATATGCAGAGGAAATACACATGCACATACGTATACATTGAAAGAATAATAATGAAATCTTCGACCCAAAAAACAAAATCCAGAGGGACTTAAAAAATAAAGAATAAAAGAAAGGAGTTATCACCTATGAAGAAGAAAAAGAAAGAATAGCCATTCCACCAGAAAAGAAGCTAGATAGGAGGAGGGGGATGGATGGTCAGAGCAAAGGGAGCCCATTGAGGATAATAGCAATAGAAACTGACTTTTGAAAAGATTTTAGAGAGAGTATGGTTTTTTTGAATGATTTGGACCGAGCCCAAGCAAACTCCTCCGACCACCCACCGACAGTGAAAGCCACAGTTTGCTGCATAATGTCTAAAAAATTTAACCCCTGCACTCTTATGTATGGGGCCTTTTTGTTGTTTTAGTGAGAGGTAATAAGGGTCCTGAAATTTGGACTGGGATCCTATGGAGAAAACCCCACATAAAAAAAAAATTAAAAAAAAAATGGTAGACAAATGCTGGCAAGGGCTAAGGAACAGCTTTCACATGCCCCACTCTTGGTTGGAATGATGTAGACGAGTAGTGGGCGTGCATTGAGTGCAGTGTCCACAATGATCGCCCCCAAAAGGTTGCATCTAGTGTTCTTCGAACCGACACCGATAAGGACAAGTCCAAATGCCAATGTGGGAGAGACTGACTGCAACTCATGTTTTAACTTAGGAGGGGGAGAAGACCTAGGTCGAGGGAGCCCATTTTGTTTTTGGTGCCAATGGGCAATGCAGCAACAGCAGCATTTGCATTGGCAAATTGGATAGTTTTGAGACATTTTTGTGGGCAAGTGGGTGCTCTTTGTTTTTGTGCCACCAAAAGAAATGTAAATACATATATATATATATATATTTATGCAGTAAGTACCTTATGCCCATGTGAGATTTCACATGTGAGTCAGGTTTTTGGCCTTGGTGTTGTTTTGGTACATTGAAATGTAGTCAGGTTTGTGCCGGTTCTGACTTGTTCAAACTACAGACACAAAAGAGAAAATGTCTTTGAAGACATTCATTCAACCGTAATACTTTTTACCTTCGGGCTCAGATATTTCGGCCTGTCTGACTCGAAAGGCATCCCCATATATTGTGGGTTATGTTAACATTCCTGGAAGCACCCGGACCCAATGCTCTCTCACTGCCATTGCCTAACAAAATAGGCTACAGTAAAAAAAATTTAATACCCGACTCCCACTGGTTTTGTTTCATATTTTTTGATACGACTGTTTTGGGTCTTCCAAATCGAATCAATTGATAAGCTGGATCTGCTCGAGCTTCACTGGTAAAAGTTAATATTATATTCCTCCTGCCTTTTTTCTTAGGTAAATTGCCAATTAAAGTTTGGACGGGCAGAATTTTCCTTTAAACTGGATTTCCCTCAATCCATCTATAAGAATGACAAGTTTTCATTTTAACTCGTAAAAATACATGTTCTTCTTCCTCACATAGTCAAAATACACTCATGGCAATTCCTTAAATAGGTTGAAACTTCCTCTCAATTTGAAAGTAAACTCCATCAAAGCTCGAGTCCTGCTAGTTTATCTTCATCATCAAGAAAGACACACAGGATTTCAATCTCCAAGTTGGGCCAAAATAAAGTCGCTTCATAAGTCCTTCGCCCTCCCTAAAAAAGAGGTTCACTCATGGAAAAATGATATAATATTCTAACTGGTTTGGTAGTAGGCATACAGCAAGGCATCGGGTGATATATTCGATATGTAGCGAGACGGTTAATGAATTTAGATTCATAAACTGCTATTTAGTTCGGTAACTCTCAAAACACCCACATGAGATTCCAATAATAACAAACTAAAACCAGCACAACCAACAACGATATAACAATAGCTCAAGGAAAAACCTAACTAACATAAGGTCTCCATGAATTCTAAACCCTGCCATATATATTGCTGAAAAATTCGAAGGGGAAGGGGGATAGATAGGGCACATATAACGGCAGATATAAGAGAGACAAAAATAAAGGATGGATTCAAAGCCCTCTCCAAGATTTCCAGCTTCACTCGAATGTATCATCATCGTCATCAGGAAGAGGCTGACTGGCTGCAGCAGCAAGCTCATCTTCATGCCTGTAGGAAACAGCACAACTAACCGTGAGTTGAGAAGAGAAGGGGCAAACTACTAACTATTTGCGTAGATAAAAAGTGATTAAATGATTTTACACAAAAACCTCAGTACAAACTTAAGACTGCCCCAGGACCTTCACAACTCAAATACTTTAAAATACCAGAATCAATTAGCTTCTGAAGAAGGAGCATTTGCTTTAATCAAGTTGTGTTAAAAAAGAATTTGTTAAAAAAGAATTTCAGAAGACTGTTCAATTGAAAATAACCAAGTGAAGTAAAAGTATCAACGAGAACATGCACGTGGAGAACATTCTAGTGACCCCAATTGCTTTCTGTTAGGAGTAGCTTTTAACATATTCTTGTAGAAAGGATAATGGTCCCACAAAAGTAAAAAAATATTCTACGCCAAATCAATAGAAGGCAAAGGGGAAATCTATACTGTTTCTGTGCCGCCAAGTCAATTTGTACTTCTGGAGGAGCAAGAGCAGGAGACTCCACAAAGTGGAGAGTAGAGTCCCTAAATTACAAAAGAAGTCGTCAATCTCAAGTTTCAATCAAAACCTTGCAAACTAAAAATAAAATTATAAAACTATGATATTTCATTACCCAGCAAGCTTTCTGGCAAGATATAGGAAAGGCTTCTCAAAATTGTAATTGCTCTTTGCAGATATCTCATAGTACTGCAGATTCTTCTTCCTGTGGAATGTAACCTGCTTTGCCTTAACTTGCCTGTTCTTCACATCAACTTTGTTTCCACAAAGAACAATTGGTATATTCTCACAAACCCTATGAATGAAATGCAGAAGCCATGTAAATACATCACGAAATGAGAAGATAAAAAAACAAAAATCTCATTTAAATGGAGCATTTTTTAACTCACCGGCAGAGGTCACGGTGCCATGTAGGAACATTCTTGTATGTCAACCGGGCTGTAACATCAAACATAATTATTGCACATTGCCCATGAATGCTGCAAAAAATAAATAGAAAATGTAATGTGAGACCAACCTGGCAGCACAAGGGAGCCATCAGAGAAATCAACATAACCAACCAGTCATATCAACATTGTAAAGCAACTACTTACATCGATATTGGAGAAATGAAATTTAAACTTTTTGACAAATGAGAAGAAATCCTTAACACAAGTATTAAACATCATATATCAAACCATAACTAACAAACAAAATAACCTCCACTGGTTTTCTGCTCCTCTCCCTCTCTCCCAATAGTAGAGGAGTTCAACAATGTTCTTTCTACAGGTTAATTCTCCTTTGAATCTTGTCTATCCTACCACAGCATTATCAAATTTATGGATATCCATCTAGATCCACAAATCAAAATTGATTTGTCATGTTTCAGCTTGCATGACGAACAAGAAATCCCAAACCCTATTTTCCTTCATACTTCACTGGAATCTGCAGCGAATTGTTGGAGCTAAGCTATCAAGAATCCTGTTTTCATGCTATTAGCTATTCTACTGATTCTTCTGATACCAGAGAAGCTCCGGAAGGTCAGACATTATACTTTGCTATAACGGGAAAATAACAAGGTAATCAGAATTTATATCTGGCTAACTGAATGCAACATAAAGAATAGGAACAATAATTCAAATATGAAAACAAAGGCAAAAACAATATCATGAATCCAAAAAGATTTACTCACTAGTATCCATCTCTAAGACCACCAAATTTCTCTTGGCCAGCAGTGTCCCAGCAGTAAAACCGGATCTTCCCGCAATTAGTGAAGAAGTCCAATGGGTGAACCTCCACGCCAATAGTAGCTATTTGCCAAAAAACCAACTTGTTACTTAAAACACATTATTACAACAGTGATCTTAGAAGTTAAAATGTCCAAATAAAAAATTCAGACATATCAAGCTCCATGATATCTTCATATTTTGAGTACTCTGATTAAAATTAACTAAAAGCAAGGCACCATTCAAGACATACGTTCATATTTCTTCTCGAACTCCCCGGTCAAATGTCTCTTCACAAAAGTTGTTTTCCCTGTCCGGTTAAAAAACATTCAGCTTAATCAATACCACAGGGCTTGAGATCAATATACATATGTACAAATATACTTACATGGCATGAGCTGCACACCAATTCATAAATAACGACATGCACATTGATTATTTATTTCATTTCATTTCAAAATGTAATGACTCTTTAACAGTATCAAAACGACAGGAGAAATCACCAAAAAACATGAAAGACTTGTTGCCATTGGCATATTTCTCTAGTTTCACCGAGAGCATGTGGTCACCTTTTTCAACAACTAATTCATTTGTGAAATAGTGTACCAGTTTACAGAAAATATGTCCAGAAACAACTCTCTTTCGAAAGAAATAGAGCCTATATTATTTTTTGTACAAGTAAAATGAAAATTTTATTGATACGAATGAAGTAGGCAAAGCCCAAATAGAGCCTATATTATATAGTACAAAGAGTAGAATTATCAATCGAAACCACCATAGCCTAATCAGAATTTCTTATCAGTGGTAGAATCAGTTTAAATGATAAGACCACGTACGAGTAAACTCCAGTCCTACCTTCACAAATTGCTACAAAAAAAAACATAAAAATTCATAATTTTCAATAAAAAGTAAAAGAATATATATATATACCAGTGCCTCCATCACCGACGATGACGAGCTTGAAACTAGGGTAGTCAACAGTCTGTTGATTCGGTAGAGCCTACAAAAGAAAATTAGAAAAGTAAAAACTTAATTGGAAAAAAGAGAGAAGGAAAGAGATCGATGAGCTAAAACCCTAGACCCTAACCACGGGAAATGGGCATCAAACTCAACGATCAGCTGCCAAACTCCGAGAGAGAGAGACGTACCATTTGATTTACGTCGGAGCTAAGAGGGAATCCAAAACTTTAGAGAACAGCGAAGTGACAGAGGAGACGGCTACAAGTTTTGAGGAAATTATGGGAGGAGAGGGGAGGGAAGGGGAGGGTGGGAGGGCCTTATAGGTTTTCTCACTTTCTGTGGGGCTTTAATTTTACGCAACTCGTTTAACCATTGGATTTGATTACTTTCTTTCTGCTCTGTTCTAGAAACTCTTTGACCGTCCGATTATTGTGTGCGCTTTTGCTCTTCATTCCGTTTTCTTTTTAAACGCTAGTTTGCCTCGAACCCCCCACAGATCACTCTAAACGTGGTTATTAATTTCAACCCAACTTATTTTAAATTAATTTTTATTTTAATTTTTATTAAAAATTAAATCCATCTTAAGATATTTTATATATTTCAATTAAAAAAATTAAATCTATTTTAATAAAATTTATAAAATATTACTATTTATAATTCAATTTAACTCATTTCAATATTTAAAAGCAATCTAACGACAAAAGTATAGTCTTTTTTTTATTTTCAATGCTAATTTATCTCCCAAATTACCTCACTTTGAAAGTGTTTTTTATAAATTTTTTAATATTTAAAAAACATTTGCTCAGGAGGCAAAGTGGAGCGCTCTGGGAACATATTTATAGAGTAAGTGTCACGTAATTTTTTAACAAAAATAAATACATATACAATATTTATCTAAAAAAATTAATTGTTAATAATAAATTTTACTCTGTTTTTTTTTTTTTTGAGAAAATTTTACTCTGTTAAATAAAAATAAGCAACGATTTATACAACTTATAATTCAGTAGGTTACGAAAAGTCGTGTGTTTATCGTTTTTTAAAAAATAAAAACATAGAAATTTATAGTGTGCCCAAGCGCCAAGCGGGTCGCACTTCGCAGCATCGCACACCAACTTTGATATATTTTTTTCGCAGTCGTACTGCACGGGCAATAGAAGGCCGACCCTTCTTCAATTTCATCACCGTCATGGCCTCGCCGTCCGATCCTTCTCGCCAGTAAGTTCCTTAACAACAAATCAAACGCCCACGTCCATTTTTTTCTTTTGAAGATTGATCTGTAAAACCCATCAATCTTTTAACTATTCTGGCAATTTGTGTGCATGAATTTATCAAAGGGAAGCCGCGATAAAAAGGCAACGAAAAGGACCCCCAATTAAGTTTTTGCTTCCACTTATCTATGCCCCTGCCCTTCCTCTCAGTAAGTCTCTCCTTTTTTTTTTTTTTTTCATCTATTCATTTGTGCAATTTCAGCCTTTTCAAATCGATAATAGTTACAATACGGTTTGTGGGAATTTTGATTTTCAGTCCGACTCTCTCTGAGGAAGAACCCGGTTTTAAGGGACCGTTTGTTTACGCTTGTGCTGGCCGGGGCATTTGCTCATGGCATGTATTTGGTGTATCCTTTTCAATTTGCATGTATTTTTTGTGTTACTATGCTATCTGATCCTGGGTTGCTTTTACCAATTAATTACATTGCGAATGGATTAATTAACTTTTCACCTTGTGTGTTGTATGCCATATGGAAATTGAGAAACTCTTTATTTTGATAGAAATTTTGTTTTTGTTGTACTGCTTCACTAAAACCACTCTTCAAGCTGTGTTAGATTCGTGATACAATGACTATAACTATTATGTCTCATGAAGTGAATATTGTTGTGGTAAAATGAATTAAATTTCCTGATGGTTCCTCCTGGACTTCGTTTATGACCAGAGCAGGTTGGCACTTCGCATTGATAGTTTCTACTACTTTTTATTTATTGAATTAAATAGATATATCTTTCCTCATAAAGCTGGGTGATCTTTCTCCTTCTGTGTTTGAGGAAGGCAACTGTCCCAGTTCTGGAGATTGTATCCCTGCATGTTTGCACGTGAAAGAATATTATTGAATACAAGTAGTTGGGTAATTGAACAAGTGGAATTAATTTCTTCGTATTTGAAGCACTTCCCAATATGTACATATATTTAGAAATTTCCTAGTTTCTATAGTTATAAATGTGTCGCTTTGGTGATTAGGGAATAGAGTTCTTAGTATAAAAGCATATAATAGATCATATCTTCATGTTTTTATTGGACACTATACGATAGCTATAAAAAAATACCCATAAAAAATATTGGACACTATATGGTAGATAAAAAATAAAATAAAAACGTATGGCTTTTTTTAATAGCTTATGAAGCATGGCGTAATGGCATTTGTACCGTCAAAAATGCATGGCTTGGAAGAATTTGTATTCCTTCTTAATTTGTCTAGGCTCTAGCAATTCATAGTGGCTGTCACTATGACGGTTCATGTTGACATTGAAAGAGTAATTTCTCTTTCTAAAGACTAAAGATTTTCAGCATGTCCATCTCCTATAATGTGGCAATAATGTGATCCTTTGGGGAGTTTTGATGTTTAAGAGTTGGTAGGTCCTTGTAAAAAGGCTTTTGGTTTCACAAAGATATCAGGAGCATTATCAGTATGGGTAGGATGCTTTGGTGAAAGCATGTAAAACATATTTGCCTGCTGAAGTCATGGGGATGTCATCTGCATGATTATCCTCTGCTCTCATAACCAAAAAAGGAAAAAAAACCATGAGTTTCGCATCTGAACTGCTGTCTGTATGTTATTGCAGTCTAATGTATTTTCTCATCATTCATGATAATTGAAACACATTTAACTGGGATGATTTGCTTTTCATCTTTTGGAGTTTGAGAAGACAATTTCACCAATAACCGGGTCATTTATTTTGGAACTGTCCAGAAGTAATGGCATTTCTTGAACCTCTGGCAAATATGTGGACAAGAGTTGGTTCCGATATAAACTAGACTGCAAAATTGACAACTTTGTTAAAAAATACCATGCAGTACTATATTCATCCCTGTGACATAACTACTGACCATTTACAATTGTTGGGATGGTTATGCATTATTGGCTTTTGGTTGCATTTTAATTGGCTTTCGACCAGTCTTTCTTCATTCTTGCCTTTGGTGGAAGTAATTTGGATTTGGCTACGATGTTCTTCTCACCCCTTCATTTTTACTCAATCTTTAAAAGATCATATTCCTCCTTGCAATTCTTATTCTTTTATTGGACTGGCTTTCTTATATCATCCGGACTCAAGTTGGCAAATAAGTTGCTCTGAATTATGTGGACTACAACTTTGTTTTATTGCGGTGTTAATTCAAGAATTTGTTATTCTATGTGTTCTTGGAACCTCTCTTACTGTTGACAAGGACCTTATATTTTTTGTATTATGTATGTTTTATTGTTTTCCCTAATAGACATACTCAGAACGGATCAGTACGATATAGAGAGCAAGTGAAAGCTTGGAGCATGGATTTAGATATTTGATTGCCTATATTTCTCCCGTTCAATTGGTTTACTGATGTTGTGCAGCTCAGATAATCTATTAACTTGAGGAATAGATTACGGAAAATGGAAATTTTGATTGTATTTTTCTCATCGATTAAACTATAGTTGCTGCATCTTGTACTTTTTTTCATTTAGCCAAACATTTGAGACCTGCAACGTGTTGCATCTCATGTTGCAACTGAAATAATTGCCATATGCCAAATGGTGAAGCTGCTTTTCTTTACACAAATTTAATATTTTTGGCACATATTAATGAGGTTTGAGAGGAAATGTGGATCTTAAATCGGTTGTAGTTTTTGCTGTGGCAGAGGGGTCCTTCAATTTGAGTTTTAGAATCTCATAAAACATTATGGTTGGAGGAAAGTGCTTGAATGGTGTGTTTAAGAATGAACGACACAAATGCAGCTAGTTTTGCCTATGCCATGGTGGAACTGTCTACCATGGGATATGAGGGGTGGAGAATTTTGATCTCTAGTCCAACCAGTCTTACAAACCAGAGCAAAAAAAATAAAATAAAAGACAAACAGGAAAAATAAAATAAAATAAATGTCACCCAAACTCTGAAAAGGTTCATAGCGTTAACACTTCGACTTTTTTAGCAAAAATAATACTTCTTAAAATGCCAATTGTCTCTAGCAACAATGTCAAAAACTTGACTCGATCTCAAATATGTGCTTCCAAACGTAGAAGTGTCAAATTATACCAAGAGTAAATCTAGGATCGTATTCCACAGGAATAAAAAGAGTATTAACTTAACTTTGAAAAATGTTATGTAAATTCTTTTTGGACTTTTTATGATTGCATAAAAATAGATTATATGTAAAGATTTGAGTAATCTAATTACAAATACAAACTGTAAAGAGTCTTGAAAATAAGGTAAACAAACTAAGAAAAAGAATGCGGCAAAGACCTAGTCAGAAATACTTGGAATTTCAAAAGAGAAATTTTAAAAAACAATTTATCAAATACCTAAGTTTCACGTTTCACCATTCATGAATCAAAGTTGAGTATTTTTTACATTCATTTTTACTCAATCATTTACTCATTCAACGAGACGATGACTGGAAGATAAAATAATTTTAGTTTATAATTTATCTAAAATTTCATACTGAATTGCAAAGCAAGTTTGGTCAATGTAAGATAAAAAACTTATGAAATCTTACATCACAATCAAGCATTAGTTGTGCTTTATATCAATAACAAATCAATATCATCAAGAACTCCGAACTTCACAAATATAACATGTTTCACAAAGCAATAAAATATAAAAAAGAAATCAATAGCTGAAATATGAGAAATCAACTCTAATCTAAATCTGGATTACTCTCTAAAACTTAGGTTTAAAAATTTAGCCTAATATCTCATAATAGATGGCCTCTTTAAATATTTTTGAGTCTACCTAAAATGAACTAAAAAAAGAAAAAAAGACACAGGAAAAATAAACCAAAGAAGAAGAACCGAAGAAGAGGAACCCCTGGGCGTCTACAAGAACCCCTTTTATTTTCCTCCTTTCCGCGTGCGTACGTCCTCCAGGCACAATTCGTTTCCTTAGTTTTCCTTTCTCGCGTCCAGCATTTCGTTCCCACTATGCACCTGCGTCTCACTTTCTTTTCCGTATCCGTAGCGTCACGCTCGAGGCCTTTCCTTCGTTTCATTCCAACCCACAAGAGCATTTTTATTGAATTATCTAAATATAAATGTAAAATTTATATAATATAATATAATTTTATATTTAATTATTTCATTCAAAACTTATTTTTATATTAAATTATTCATCTATTAGTTATAATAATAATAATAAAATATTATAAATTTAATAATATTTTTTAAAATAAATTAAGAGTTTATATGGAAATACATTATTATTTTTTATTAAATAATATAGAGAAATAATGCAAAAAAAAAAAAAAAAAGAGAATGGAGAGGGAGAATAAAGAGAGTGTATAAAGATATTATTTTTTATTTATTTAGATGTAAAATAATAACAAACAAATTTTGTTGTAAATCTTAATTTTATTGTAGTTAAAAATTAAAAAAAAAAAAAGTTGTAAAATGTAGACTATTTTAAAGTTTTATTAGCTAAAATTTTTATTAGATTTACATTTACTTAATCTAACGAGGATGCTCTTTGGCTTGCTCTGCGCTTTCCCTTCGTTTTTGTTTGTAGCTTCAAGCCGTGCGCTGCCCCTTGAGTAAGTCCCTCTCTTTTTGTCGATTCATTTTCTTTTCGGTCCAGCGCTTTTTTTCTTTCTGCACCAGCTCGTGAGCCCCTCTTTTCCATTTTCGTTTTTCCTAGCCTCAAGCTAGAGGCGTGCTCTGCAGCAAGTTGCTCTCATTTTCTTTCATAAATTCCCTGTATCATAATACAAATATTTACTATTTTAAAAGCGAAAAATAAAATATCGAACAAATTGTTTTGTAAAATGAGTTTTGAGGATGATGGCAATAAGGAAACAAGAGACAAGAGGGGGAAGAAAAGTCTGGTCAAGAGTGTACGCTTTTGCTGACCCACTCACAGCCAGCACTTTTCTCAACGCCCTTATCTGCTAAGCATTATGATAATTGAGGATTGATATGTCTATAAATAAAAAAGGAACAGTAACTAATTTTGATATGAAAGAAAATAAGATATTTTTTAGTTAAAAATTAAATAAAATATTATTATTTGATATTATTATTATTATTATTATTTTAATAATTGAAAAAGTTGAATTATTTATTTTATTTTGTGTAAAAATTTAAAAAAATTATAATGATAAGATGAGATGAAATAGTTTTACTATTCAATGCTGTAGAATAATTATATATATAAATTTTAAGTATTTAAGCCTCGCTTGGTCTTTTATAAGAAAAATTTATAAAAAGTGTGAAACTTTTTTTTAGAGTGTACTTTTTTAACAAAATAATTACTTAAAATTTGTGCATTAGGGTTTGGGACATCTCTATTATTGAAGGTTTGTAGTTTATTATTTGCTTTCCCAACTGTTGACCGAAGTTGACGTTCCTGTTTCTTTTCTCCATAAGACTCCAACAAAGAATGATTATGCAATTTTTTTATTTCCAACTCTTTAACCACCGTTGCTTTGAATTTAGGTTTGAGTAATTTCCCAACCTAATTAAACAAACATTCTACATTTTATATCCTAAATTACTCAAATTATCAAAAGTTATAATATTCATCTTTCATCAAGGTTTTGTGGAATGAAAATGACACATGAAGCACATTCGTCTTTGGATGCTATTCTTGATTACAACTTGGAAATAGTTGCAGGATGAAGTCGAATTAGCATAAAGCCATGTCCATGGACTATGATCTCATGCCTACATGACATTTCACAGAGAGAGAGAAAGCAATAATTGAACCCTGATCCAATTGTTATCTGCCAATCTGCTCTACGTTGAATCATCTTTGACAATAAGAAAGCAAGCTCTGAAAACACCATTGTACATATCTTTATCCATAAATTCTACATCGTCGTCTCCATCACGCAATTAATTAACAGCATTAACTACGTAATTACATCACCTACCATTAACATTTTCCACTTTTCCTTATCTTAAATATTGCAAGAAAAAGGTTAAATAGAAATTTAGAAATATAAAATTCCGAAACTAGGGATCTCCAAATATGTCCTTAGCTCGCCGCAGGTCACAGATCGGATCGTTTCTTGAAATCCGAGGCTAGGCGGGAGGCGATGGCGGAGTGGTACATGACGTCGTGAAACGACTCCGTCTCCATCGTCATCATCCGGAGCTGTCTCGCCTTCTCCTTCGTGAAGGAACCCGGGGCGAACCTGGTTCGGGAAGACTTCGGGTCGAGATCCTGGTTCGATTTATCGGAGCCGTTGTGGATCTGCTTGTTGCTCCCGGAGTCGATGTAGTCGGGTTCAGCGGACCATCCGAAGATCGGGGTCCACCAGTTGGGCGACGAGGCACTTGTTGGACGGTTCTGGTCGGGATTCCGGTGGTCCGACGTCGCGCAAGCTCGGATCCCTGATGGCCGGAAGGGGATGAGATTCGCAGCCATATAGAACGGGTTCGGAGAGATAAAGCTTAAGATTTTCACAGAGAGAGAGAGAGAAGAGAGAGCGTGTGTGAGAGAGAGCTTTTTTGGACAGCGACAATGGAAAAGAAGGTGGGAGAGATGGTGGCTTAATAGTTGGGGGTTTACTATTTTTAAAGGATGGAGCCGGCGTGGAGGGATGGGAAACGGATAAGATCGGCCACGTGGCGGTTTGATATGAGGGGGTTGTGGGTTTCCTTTCGCTTTCTTAATGACCTTTTTACCGGCTATTCCGGTCACTTTTGCACTTCTTTGAGGTTTCAGGGGTCCCGCAACGACATCTTGCCGGCTTTCAGATATGATTCCTCACCGACTGATGGCAGGAATTTGTCATTTAGGGGAGAATAATATTGCATTCTTATTTCACTTTTCAGTTTTCAGTTTGTTCTTGAATCTAGCAAAATAGATAATTATAAAAAATTGTTGGACATGTATCAACTATAAGTATAATATATAGTACTGTGACAAAAAAAAATTATAATATATAGTAAAATTCTTTAATATTAGAGTTCAAAAATATAATATTTAGTTCTGTAAATTCAAAATCAGTCTTTTCATTTATTTTCTGATAAAAGATTTAGGACTTGTTTAAACATTTAAAATAGTTCATAATTATATGAATAATAATAAAATAGTCTATAAATAAAAATGAATAAAAATAAAGAAAAATAGATATTTTACTGAGTTTTGAGATATGAGAAAAAAAAGTTTGAATAAAAATAATATAAAATCAAAAGAATTATTTGAATATAAATTTTTAATATAATTTTTATTTTAAAATTTAAAAAAGTTATATTAATTTTTGTATTTTATTTTAAAGGTTGTAAAAGTTGTCATGATTAAATAATAATTATATGAAAGTTAAAGATTTAAAATTAAAAAAATATTTTATATTTAAGTAATATTTAGTTAAAAAATTATAAGAAGTTTTTGAGAATTTCTCAATCTTACCTCATTGCCTAAACATGGCATTAACCGTAACATCATCCCATTGATTTATATGTGTCAAAGACTCCCCCAGTTTGCGTTATTAATTAGGGTTGATACCCAAAAAAAAAAAATCATACACGAGTTTTACATCTTTTATAACTTTCTGGCTACTTCCCTCAGTTGCAACAGTCAATAAACTGATGAATTGCGACGGGATGTGGGGCAGCAACATCCAATGTAGTGGTGCTGCTGCTGGTGTAGTTTTGTGATTATTCTAACACTGAATGTTGTGGTTTCGGTCTTGAAGGAAACTCGTAACATAAATAGATTATGGTAGTCAGAACCATCTTACTGTCAAAACTTGTTTTGTATGAAAGAGGTTGAAAGGGAGAAAGAATCATTTTTAGGCTCTTGTGCAGTTCAAGCTTGGATTAGTGTCGTTTAAAATGCCCTATTGTGGTTCAGATCGGCAATACGATGTCCATACGTATGATCATTTCAGTAAACAAAAAATATATATAACAAATATAAATAGAGAATGAGACGCACATATTTATGTAGTTCGGCATGCAACCTATGTTTACAAGTCATTTGAAAGATAAATATATTATAAATAGTATATTTTACAGTCTCTCATAATATCTTATAACTCACTATACAAATGGATCAGTGACGTAGAAAAAATAATAATAAAATTGAAACTTTCTATTAGAAGTTGAAGAAATTCTCTTTTAATTACCTCAAAGTCCCTAACTATCTAATTTCATATGGGTAGTGATATGGGTACTACTCTATTACTACCCATCTACTATCCAAGTTCATTTCAAATTCTTTTATTTTTTTATCATTTTCTTTTAAGTATTTTTTTAACATCCTTAATCACTAAGAAAAAATTAAAAAATATATATATAACTTTACTAATACTCACTTCCTTAATCATTAAATAAAATTAAAAATTAAAAAAAATCAAATACAAAAATAGTAATAGATAGGTAATAATAGGATAGTAACCCTATCATTATTCTTTCCTTTTATTGCACGTTTGTCCTTGTCCTCAAGGGCGGATCTATGTTGGGGGATCCCCCACTCCCCCCTAAAAAAAATAAATAAAAAACAAAAAAAAAAAAGAAACAAAAAAAAAAACGCATTTTTAAAAATCTCACTTAATATTTAGTTGTCTAGGCTTCTTCTTTAGCATTTGCACCTGATTTTTTGTGATTAATAAATTTTCACATTCTCAAACCTTATTTTTCCTAATTATTTACACGTTTTTTTTAAGTCTTCCATTAGCTAGCTTCTTTGGATAAGTTTTGTTAATAAGTACATATATACTACCATTAACAGGCATCAAGTTAACAATTAGGAGTGAAGGCAACAAATCTCACTCAAATGCCCATTTCTATCTAGAAAAAATATATTCATTATCTATTTTTTCATTATATTCTCATTATCATATGATATGACATTAAATTATAGACTCACAAGTGAAATATAATAAATAATCTTTAATCATCTAATATCATATTATGAAATAATGAGTAGCATTATTCTTCTATCGATATTATAGAGACTTTACAATACTCAATCTTATAACAAAAATGTTTATTTTTGTTTAATTAATTTTTATCATTTGATTATGCTCTTATAATGTATTTGTAGAATAATATTGACCTTTTTATTATCCTATTGATTTTGAGTGAGTGCAATATCAATTTTGAGCAAGACTTTAAGTCTCATTGGTTTTCGTAACACTTGTTCACTCATCTCATCTAATCATTACAATTTTTTTAAATTTTCACAGAAAATAAAATAAACAATTTAACATTTTTAAATCTTAAAACAAAAATAATATTATAATAATATTTTATTCAATTTTTAACTTTAATCTCATCTTATTTTATCTGCAAAAATAAACTAGACCAATTGGAGTGGTGGCCACTCTAAGCCGATATGAACCTTTGCTATTAGAAAAAATTAAAACACTTTTAATATAAAGGTAAAATGATTAGGTATCACAAATAAAGTAGGCAACATTTTATAACCTTCTAAGTCATATGGTAGTTGTGGAAATGGTATTAGTTAGAAGTGCTTGCTTCATAGAGTGTTTATATAAAAATAAATTCATAATTATCTTATATTCATATAATACGTAAAATTTACTATTTTTCCTTTCCAAATAATCCATTGCAACAAATGGGATTCTTTTTTCACTTCATTTCCAAATAAGTCGTGGTAGAAAAAAATGAAGTCAGATGAAGTTCAAGTAAGAGATTCAGATAGACAACTTTAATGATTTAATTTATCTCTAAATAACTACCATATATGGTTGATGTTTCGATTATAATTGATTCCGTAAATTAATGTCTACTTCTAAGTATGGCACACTTTGCTAATCTCCCAAATTCTAGTTCCGCCCCGGCATCTCCTCTCATTTTTCATGCTTTCCTCTCACATCTATATTTTTTTGTCCCCTCATTTTATTTTTCCCACTTGCTTCTGATACCTCTTGTGGTGGATTGGGGCTGGGATGCTCGGGATTATAGAGATCTGCAGGAACACGTGTGGCGCACACGAAGATCAACGATCAATCTAGGAGCCACATCTTAAAGAGGAGAAGCAGTTGAGTTTGGCGGTGCGACTCGGAGGATTTTACGGGCATTTCACGGTCAATATTTGATGCCAAATGAAAGTTTGGAATGGGGAGGAAAAAATTCTATTACAGGCACGTGGTATATGTGGAGAAAGCAAGGTGGCCTTGTTTTTGTTTTGGAGGTATATTATATATCAAGGTGTCACTCCGAGAATTTTACATAAACGACACCTATGAATTGTAAGTTTCGTGAAAGCCGGCCCTGTTCTGTTCTTTGTCGTGTGCAGGGGAAGTTGGGCAACTTTGAACAGGCACCGCGTCCATGTCCACGTCCGGTTACTTTCCTGCCCAGAAAGCAGCCCCCTGTGAGTCCATCACTGTTCTCCCCTACAGCTGGCCATGGCCCACGCGATGGGCTCATTCATGTTCCACTGGTCTAATTCTCCTTGTTGCGTTGCTGCAGGCATGAAATGCTGCTGTAAAAATAGAGAAACCAAATTTCATAGTACCCATAATTAAACTTCAAATATATATATATGAAAATATTTTAGATTATATAAAAATAAATTTATAAACTAATATGACTTGTTGTGATACGTCATATTATAAAATTATTTTTATTATAAAATAGATATAATATATTTCATAAAATTAAATCAATTTGTGAACTTATTTTATATAATCTTTTTGTATTCGTAACAGTCTTCATGATTTCATATAATATATTTAGATATATTTTATAATAAAAATAATTTTATAATTTTAATATATCACGTCAAACTGATAAATTTACTTTTATATGATCTTTTTATAGTTAAAACATTTCTCTATATTATAACTTATTTCATTTCATAGAATAATTGGGCTTTGCTACATACAGTCGGCAAATGCAGTCGGCGAGCAATCGGTTGTACGGAATGAATAAAAAAAATTATAAATTTTTTTTTTATATTCAGGAGGACCTACATGAATAAAAAAAGTTATAAAAATAATTTTTTTTTATGTAGGTTCTGTATTAATTCATTTTTTTACAGCCGACTGCACGCCGACTGCATCTGCCGACTGCAAAAAGTATTTCTTAATTGGCAAAAATCCCTCGCTGAGTCTCTAGTCTCAAAACATCTGGTAACAATAAAACTTCATTTCTATTGTGTTGATTCGGTTGACGGTTTAGATATAATTAAATTTTTTTTTGACGGTTTAGATATGATTTAGTTGTTGGAATGCTTTAAACATAAGATTTATAATTTTTTTTAATTCAACATTTTTTTATACGTGAAATTTATTATTTTTTTAACTTTTTATAAATAATATTAAATTAATTTTAATATTTAAATATATTTAAATTCATCTGAAATAAATTTTACAAAATTCATTCTATCTTCTCAATTTATTATTATTAATAAAAAATTAAATTCAATGTAATTTAACTCAACTTCGTAACCTTAAAAAAAACAAAACTAACAGAGAAATTTTCAACCGACGATGCTCAATGCATGGTGGTAACATCACCATTACACGTCAGTTCAACCGAGCGAAAGTACATCCAGACCATGGTTGACCAAGTATTTCTATACACCAACTAATTAGGACGCGTGATCATAAGAAGTTAGAACAACTTGACGAGTCACTATCAATCATCAGCCACGCCTGATAGAATTCCATGACAACTCCTCCGTCTCACACACACACATATATATACACACACATACCAGTAACGGACACGTGCATCAGTTACAAATATATAAAAACTAAAATTGATAGAGAAATGAGAAAGTGAGGAATTTTTTTTTATATTATTATTTTTTAAATCAAAGAAATTTTTATTCAATTAACATGCCTCTTGACATGAACAATATCTCAAGAATCAAAATGAGTCAAAACCTGCTTAGCATTTTATAACAGAACACTTAAGAAGTGAGACTCAGAAGAATCAAATTTTAAGTTGTTAACTACATTCAGTGCATCCCTTTCTAGAATGATCCTCCTCAAGCCTATTTCTTTTGCAAAACATACAGCTTGAAATGCTCCTTAAGATTCTGTTGTGAATGCATCAGTAAACATAAATTTCTGTAAGCTTCTAGATGCTATTACCCTTCTTTCAAAATCCCTTATGACAATGTCAATGCCAACTTTACCAATTTCTTGCTTAATTGCAACATCCCAATTTACTTTATAAACATTTGAGGGTGGAGAAATCCAATTCAAGTTGCTACTTGCATATGGATATCTAAAAACATGTTGTAGCACTTGACTATCTTGGAATTCTGTCAAAAGTTGCTGAGCCTGCTGCAGAACCTTCTTAGGATGGATGAAAACTTCTTCAAAAATGAAAGAGTTTCTCCTCTGCCATATCTTCTTTCGCTGTCATGATGAACTTCTCCAATAACTCCTGCTCTAATAATCCATCCGTGAAGATTAACAGCTACATAAAACCAGAACTAGTGAAACTGCTTTTTTGAACTTGCCTTGAGAAATCATTCCAAACATCCTTAGCTATTGGGCAATCCCACAAGACATGAACAACTGTTTCTATATTTATCAAACACAAGGGACAGGCTGAAGACTCTACAATTTTCTTTTAAACAGGAGGGGATGAGAAGGGTGGAGGAGTTACAGGGGAGGTAGGATTTCTGAGTGGGGGTGATGAACTGAAGAAGTTGGGTAGCTCCACTCCTCTTTGTGCTATTCCACCTATTCCAACCCCTAAGGCATCGGATTGGGTGCTGGAAAAAGTGTTAGAATTACAGCAGTGGGTTGGGATTTCGTGTGAAGGTTATGAGGAGCAATTTAAGACCATTTTAGTGGCAATCGAAGCAGGTAGATCAATGGCTATGAAGTCAGCGGTTAAAAAAGATAGGGAGATCAAAAGATTGGTGTGCACTATTAATTATGACCATAAGGAGGGTAGTGTTGGGCGGGAAAGGGTGAAGGGGCGGGGGAGCTGTTTACCTTATGCATACTAAAATCTTATCGTGGAATGTTAGGGGGATCAACGACGTCAATAAGTGACTTTGCATCCAATCCCTCCTTCATAGTTGGAAAGTGGATATCATTTGTTTTTAAGAGACCAAGCTGCATTATGTTGACAAAAATATCATTCCTAGCTTATGGGACTGTTCGTTTGTGGGGTCTCCTTGGGGGCCTCAGGTGGAGTGTTGTTGATGTGGGATAGGACAATGGTGGAACTAGTAGAGGTTTGTTGTGGGAATTATTCTATTATGGGGTATTTTAAGAACATTGAGGATGGGTGGGAGTAGGCTCTTGCAGGGGAGTGTATGGGCCTAATGTTGATAGAGACAGAAGTTATTTATGGGAGAAATTGGTGGGTTTGTATACTTTATGGGAACTCCCTTGGGTGGTGCCCGGGGACTTTAATGTTGTTCGTTTCCCTTGTGAAAAGGAGGGGGCTTCCTCTTTAACAAGGGCGATGGAGGATTTCTTGAAGTTGATCTTTGATCTTAATTTGATTGATCTCCCCTTGCATGGGGGGAGCATTACTTGGTCCAACAATAGAGGGGAGTCAAGGTTAGATAGATTTCTAATCTCCACTTCTTGGGAGTCTCAGTATCCAGATTTATGTCAGAAGTGATTGGCTTGGGTTTGCTCAGATCATTTTCCCACTATGTTAGACTGTAGGGGCATTCAAGGGAGTAAACGTTATTTCAAATTTGAGAATATGTGACTTCAATCAACTGATTTCGTAGAGAGGGTGAGGAATTGGTGGGCCTTTAATTCATCCCATGAATTTCACGGTGGCTAACAAATTAAAAGCTCTTAAGCTTGACTTAAAGCAGTGGAATATTGAGGTATTTAGACACACGGATGAGCAAAAGAGTTTTCGCTGGGAGGAGTTGAATTCTCTAGAAGCAGGGGAGCCTAATGAGGAGAACTCTTTGAGGAAGGTTGAGGTGGTGGTGAAGATAGAGAGGGTTTTGTTGTCGGAAGAAATCTCTTGGAGACAAAAATCTAGGATGTTATGGTTGAAGGAGGGAGACAAATGTACCAAGTTCCTCCACAAAATGGCGAACTCACATAGGTGGAATAATGTTATAGAGGGTATCCAATCGGGAGAGATGTTGTATCAAGCAAAGGAGGATGTTCAAGAACATATAGTGAGTTACTATGAGGAGCTTCTTAAAGAGTCGGCAGGATGGTGCCCCAAATTGGATGGTTTGTTTTTTTGACCAGCTAGATGATAGTATTGCTAGGTGGTGGGAGAGGCCATTTGAGGAGGACGAAGTGCATCAAGTGGTGCGTAGGATGTGTAAAGACAAAGCCCAGTTCTCGATAGTTTTTCTATTGCTTTCTTTCAAGAGTATTGGGATGTGGTGAAGGATGATGTGATTCGGGTTTTTCAAGAGTGTAAAGGCAAAAGTTGGCTAGGATTAGATGACTAAATGATAAGGTTTATCTTATCATTATATTTGTAAATTTTGGATGAATGTAAAATAATAATTAATTTATCTTTAAACAATATTGAGTCTATCTAGAAGCCTTACAGATTGTTTAGATAAGTCATTGAGGTAAAAATCGAGTCCAAGAGAATCTACATTTATCCAAAACAGAAGCTAAACAGAAATCAGTCACTGCAGTAGAGAGTTATCGCGAAATGTTAGAAATTCTTCAAGAGACGTTGTCGAGTTTCATTTTTGTCACAAGTTCAAGAAGTCCCTTAATGCTACTTTTATCGCTCTCATTCCAAAAATTGCAGGGGCATAGAGTCGAAAGATTTCTGACCCATAAGTTTGGTAGGAGAGATTTATAAAATCATCTCGAAGGTGCTAGCTAGTCGTATGTGTTTGGTGATGGATAATATAATCTCCAAACCTCAGAATGCATTTGTTTGGAGTCGTCAAATTACGGATTCAGTTTTGATAGCGAACGAGTGTTTAGACAGTTGGTTGAGAGATGGTGCCCTGGGAGTCCTTTGCAAGCTGGATATGGAGAAGGGACCATGTGTGCTGGGATTTTTTGCTCTATATGTTAAGGAGATGCGGATTTGGTGATAAGTGGTGTAGCTGGGTTAAATATTGTGTTTCGACTGCTCGGTTTTCTGTGCTAGTCAATGGGGAACCTTGTGGATTTTTTCAGGGTTCAAAGGACTTGAGACAAGGTGATTCGTTATCTTATTTTCTTTTTGTTGTTGTAATGGAGACATTGAGTCGAATGTTGGAAGCTGCGGTAAGGGGTTGGTTCTTGGCTGGTTTTTGGGCAGGAAATAATAGTAATGGCTTATCTATCTCTCATTTGCTGTATGCGGATGATACGTTAATTTACTGTGATGCAGAGAGCAGTCAACTTAAATCTTTAAGAGATGTACTCCTATGTTTTGAGGCAGTTTCGGGTCTCAAGGTCAATTTGGGAAAGTCAGAATTGGTCTTGGTGGGAGAGGTGGAAAATATAGATCACCTACCTGATTTGTTGGGTTGTATAGTGGCAGCTCTTCCTTTGAGTTATCTCGGACTTCCCTTAGGAGCCTCTTTTAAAGCAAATTCCATTTGAGACAGGGTTGTAGAGAAGGTCGAAAAAAAGATTGGTTGGTTGGAAGCGGCTTTACCTTTCAAAAGGTGGGAGAGTAACTCTTATCAAAAGTACCATTTCAAACCTTCCAACTTACTATCTCTCGCTTTTTCCTTTACCGGTGGGGGTGGCCAATTGGATTGAAAAACTCTTTAGAGTGTTCTTGTGGGGTGGTTTGGGTGAGGAACACAAATTTCATCTTGTGGGTTGGCCAAAGGTATGCAGTCCAAAGGAGATGGGAGCCTTGAGAGTGCGTAATTTGATTACTTTCAATAAAGCTTTATTGGGAAAGTGGTTGTGGAGATTTCAATCGGAAGAGGATTCGTTGTGGAGAATGGTAGTGGAGGGAAAGTACGGATGTGATTCGGGGGGTTGGAGCTCTAAGGAGGGTAGGGGTACTTATGGGGTGAGTCTTTGGAAGTTTATTAGAAAGGGGTGGAAGGTGTTTGCAGCTGGTGCACTGGAATCTGTCTTTTTTCATAAATGTGCAAGATTGGGAAGTGGAGGAGTTAGTAGGTTTCTATAGTTTTCTTTACTCCATGAGGATAGGAGGGCATGAGAGAGATAGAATGCTATGGATACAATCAGGGAACACAAATTTTTCTGTCAAATCATTTTACAAGGTGTTGCAAGACCAGATTATGAGTTCCCCTGCAAAATCACTAGAATTTTTCCCTTGGAAGAGTATATGGAGGGTTCCAGTGCCATTGAAAGTTGCATTTTTTGCCTGGACTGTAGCTTTGGGTAAGATTTTGACGGCTGACAATTTAAGGAAAAGGGGGATGATTGTGTTGGAATGGTGCTACCTGTGCAAGAAAAATGGCGAAATGACTAATCATATTTTTCTACATTGCGAAGTGGCGAGGGTGCTTTGGGATGGCATCATATGTAGGGCTGGGTTGAAGTGGATCATGCCCAAGAGGGTGGTGGATCTCTTAACTTGTTGGAAGAGGCACCATCAAAGTTCACAGCTGGCTGCGATGTGGAGGATGATCCCTATGTATTTACTGTGGTGCCTATGGATGGAAAAAAATACGAGATGCTTCAACAAGAAGGAGAGAACAGTGGGGGGAAATCACGAATTATTTTGTTTTTTCTTTGATCCAATGGTTTTCGGCTATTGTACTAAATGGATGGGACGTTCATGAGTTTTTAATTTCCTTTCATCTTGCTAGAGTGTAATTAGGTGTCTCTTTTGTATACCCTCTGTGTACATGGGCTTTGCCTAGTTGCTTTCGATCAATAAAGTTTATTACTTATAAAAAAAGAAAAAAAGAAAAAAAAGAGAGAAAATGATGGCCTCTGGTTTTGCATTATAACAGGATCTATTGGTCAAGAAAAATGGAGTCGAATAGGTAAGTCTGATCTCCCAAATCTTCTTTAACTTTAGATGGATTCCTTTGGGGCTGAAACATATGTTATGATGTCCAGGATATAAAATATGCTGACTGAAAACATAGGAAGTGGTTGCAGGTTGTAGGAGAGGCAAAAACTGGTGATGTCTGTGGAGAGATTGGAGTACTTTGTTACAGGCCACAACTCTTTACAGTGCGGACCAAAAGGTTGAGCCAGCTACTACGAGTGAACCGTACCACATTCTTAAATATTGTTCAGTCCAATGTTGGAGATGGGACCATAATCATGAATAACCTGCTTCAGGTCTGTAAACTTAAATTAATGTACCCTTGCTGTGTTTTCTAACAAATATGTAGAAATTTTAAATTGGTTGGTGTAAACCTTTCCCATTTTCCGAGTCGTCAATCAAATTTAGCATATGTTGGTTTTGTAGAATACAAGCATTTAGCTAACGTGAAATAGTTCAGATCATATTTACAATAAAGATTAACATATTCTGCTCTACATGCCTTTTCTTGTTGGTGGGCAGCATTTGAAAGACCTTAATGACCCATTAATGTCTGAAGTTCTGGTGGAGACTGAGAACATGCTAGCTCGTGGCAGAATGGACCTACCTTTTAGTCTATGCTTTGCAGCTCTAAGGGGGGATGACTTCTTGTTGCATCAGTTGTTGAAAGGGGGTCTCGATCCAAATGACTCGGACAACAATGGCCGGACCGCTCTGGTGTGTGCTTTGCTTCTACTTCTTACTTCATTCTCTTCTTGAAATGAGAATGCTAATATTTTATTTTTCAAATGTCGTCATTGTTTCTTGTAAAATCAGCATATAGCAGCTTCCAAAGGAAGTGAGAATTGTGTTTCTGCTACTTGATTATGGTGCAGATCCTAACAGTAGAGGTACCTTCTAACAGAAGCATGCCCATAAACATGGCCATTGTGCTTAACTATGCAAACGTCATTATCATCACTTTACCTTTTGCTTGTCCTCATTTTTAAACCTTTCACCATCTCGCTCTATTTTTTTAAAAGTGGTTTTTGAGTGCTCCATACTTGATTATATGAAAATTCGACTATGTTCTAACTCCACTATTTTTTTCCTCTGTACTTGTCTCAAAAGGTTTCGTTTTAGTAGATCTAAACCTGAAACTGCTGTAACTTTTACCTATGATTACATTCACAAACTTCTTCAGGTTGTTTTTTTTTTCAATTCCCTTCTGTTTCCCTCTTCAAATTTTGGAAGTTTCTCTCACAATATTTCATTTTCAGCCAAGGATCCAAATATTTCTCTAAAAAGTCCTTTATATTTCTCAACCATTTGAATGTCTACTGAGGTCTTACTAAAGTCAATGCCAATAGTGAAGCTGTTATTATAACGTTGCCCCCTTGGGAGCATTATTTTAGTCCAAAAACCTGTTACTTCAAACCAAAGAACCTGCCTAATATTTTAGATAAATAATGCAGAGATATGTTGACTTTTGGAGTGCTTGTGTGAATTTAATTGGCAACTGAACCTTTGTATTATAATACCATTAAAGAGCACAGAATATATTTCTGGGCTTATGTCACAACTACCAAACCAAACACCTAATATATAAAGAGTTATTATTGGTATAAAAACTGGTGGATAATGATTTGTTGTAACATTTGTGGGGATATTTATTTGTGCAAATCTACATGGGGTTTGTTTCACCGTTTTTCCTTTTTTTGGTAATTTTTTGTGTTTTTATGGATGTTATCTTTCTTATTTCTATTTCCATTAATTTGTGGATTGTGTGAAGAGCCAAAAGGTTTTGCACTACCGGTTTCTGTTGGCAGGTATTACTGTGTCGTGTATATTTATTGGTTGTGATATGCAATATTTTTTGTACTCTTATACCGTTAGCTGTTCCGTACTCTTCAAAACATGATTTGTGGCATACCCTCCAAATTGAAAGAAAAGCCTTCAAATACAACTTCCAGAGGCATGCACGTGCCGTCTCTATGACTTTGATTGTAGATAACAACATAGCTAGAGTTCATTATTTAAATCCGTACCAGGGTTTATGCAGGTCGTTTTCTTTTCCCTTCATACCATGAAAATCTAAAGACTCCTTCCACTAATGAGTTTAAAGTTGGTCGGATTGCCAAAATCCGACATATTATAAATTATCTCGAAATGGAAATCAGACTTGGAATATTTGAAAATGCAGAACTACATGTGAATATTCCCTTTTTAAGAATAGATGATCACTAGTGGCTCATATCAGTTGACTCTCCTTATAAAATTCTGTGATTAGTTGATGAATGCCTAGACATGGCCCCCATGTTTGAACTTGTACAGTATCAGATATGGTTTTTCATTTCGTGAGGTCACCTTAATTTCAATCCCTGTCTGAGGTCACATAATCAGATATGCCCCCATGCTAAATTACCTTTCATTGCATTGGAGTTTTGGAATTAAGGTTGTTATCTAGCATGGATTGCTCTGCTGAGTGATTCAATAAGTATAAAAATAATGAGTTTAATGTAGACTCTGACGGGAATGTGCCACTATGGGAAGCATTGCCAGCTGGTCATGAATCTGCGATCAATGTGCTACTAGACAGTGGTGCAAATTTACACCACGGAGACCTTGGTCAATTTGCATGCACTGCTGCTGAGCGAAACAACTTGGCATTGCTCGAGGAAATAATTCGTTATGGAGGAGATGTCACACTTCCTAAGAACAGTGGAACCACAGCTCTTCATGTTGCAGTTTGTGAAGGCAACATTGAAATAGTCCAATTCCTTCTACATCAAGGCGCTGATATTGACAAGCCAGACCCTGATGGTTGGACCCCAAGGGATCTAGCTGACCAACAAGGACATGAAGACATTAAAATCCTTTTCCAATCTGCTAAAGAACCCAGAACTGAATCCATTGTTGTGATTCCTGAGCGGAAAAATGGCATTCGTTTCGTTGGGCAATTTACGAGTGAGCCAGCAATCCGTCCATCCCAGGAGGGCTCATTCACTGGTACAACCGATGGATCGTGGAGCCAATCCCGTCCAAGGCGCAGGACTAATAAGTTCCACAACTCACCATTCGGTATAATGTCCTCTGCCCACAATGGGGAGAAGGACCTTCCATTCTCTGTTAACATGGTGAGAAATGGTAAGGACCGTGGAGAATCTGGAGATAACCCTGCTAGAGTGACAATTAGTTGTCCAGAAAAGGGAGAAGTAGCTGGAAAGCTTATGCTACTTCCAGGGAGTTTTCAGGAGCTACTTGAGATAGGTGCTAAGAAATTCGGGGTCTCGCCAAGTAAAGTCCTTAGCAAAGATGGAGCTGAAATTGATGATATAGATGTTATAAGAGATGGTGATCATCTTATTTTAGTCAGTTACGTTGGAGCTGAAGAATCTAATAGCTAAAACTCTCAAATAGATGGGTATCTGTAGTACTTCTTGTACATCTCTATGGGTGGAATTTCATCTTATTTTAAAGCGAGTTGTAACGTGCAAGTTAAAAGAACATTTCATTCTTTATACTATTATTTAAAATATAATATTAATTTTTTTTTTATTTTACATATTAATTTTTATGATATACATTACGTCAGTTTAGTTATTTTTTCTTCATATCTTTAAATATTATATTTTTTAATCTTTTTATTCATTTTACATATTTTTTTTAACTATCAATGATATTCTTATATTTTTTTATATTTGCAATATATCCTCATATACAATGTCATATAATTATCTACTATTTTAAATTAATCCATATTTATAAGCTAAACCAAAATTTAAATTAATTTAAAAAATAAAAGAGATTATATTATGAGAATATTTATTTTCGATAATTATCATTTTATTAAATAAGTGATATATGAGACTCAATTTTATTAAAATATTACCACTAACCAAAAAATTGATATCCACATTATTAAAAACATCACCATTCCAACACTTGCCTAGACATGGCAATCTGATGATGTAGCCTCCATGCTAGGTTCCTCCATATGTGAGAAATGAATAAAAAACGTTTACAAGCATGAATAAGTTCCTCTAGATGTAGCGGTTTTCCTGTAGCAAAATTTAAAGTCTCTTTAAAATAGAAAATCCAATGGAAGGCACCTTTAGGAGTATTTCTTTATATTTTAAAGAAAAATGCATTATAGAACATCCATTGAGAATGCTCACAACGTGCCTGCCCATCTTAGAGGCTGAGCGTCGGGCCTGACCCGGTTGAAGAGCCCACCATGGGCAGTGGTCACCTGGGATCTCAATGGCCAATCGACTCCTACAAGTGGGTGCGAAACAGATGACTGCCAGGGCTTAGGCAGCTGGGCATGTCCGATAGTGGGCGTGCCTAGCCAAAGACATGCCGCATTTAATATATATCAGGGAGTCTGGACACACTACAACGTGCTGCCTGAGGCATCGTAGGACAGCACTACCTCAACCTAACACACTGCCATGGCAGGAGGCTAGTGGCAAGTCAGACTCGAGTATGACCTGACACCTCAAGATCTCCCTAGGCAACAGGGTCCAAGCCAAGTATAAATACCCCAATCCCAACTAGGAGGAAGCTCTCTGAACTCTTATTCTTCTTGACTCTCTTAGCAATCTTCATCATTCATAGACTCTCTACTAACTTGGGCATTGAGGTAACCCCGGACCTCACTAGAGCCCACTCATCTCCTTTATTGTAGGCCTTGAGAGTTAGGGCCGTGATACTGCTTGGACGGCGAAACATGACATCAACAATGATGTTGTCTGTGAGATCTTTCTTATAGAAACGTGTACTTTGCATGTCGGCAGCAACATAATCCTAAACCACACGGAGAGAGGAGAATCGAAACGGAGCAATGGAGGCAAGACTTGTAAAGATCAAGGAGACAATAAAGAAGATGATAGAAGAAACGGGAACTCTCAACCAGGAGAATGCATAACTCAGGCAAATCAACAAAGAGCTGATTGGAGAAGGTGAACCTAGCAGCAATGAGCATGTTGAGTCACACATCTCTTGACAAACACTGCAGCAGATGAAGAGAGGCACAAGGTGCACCTCAAACTCTGAGAGCTCGGTGACAAATATGCGGAGATGGCCAAGCAGATGGACACGCCGTCCATTATGGATCAATTGCTTGTCAGTATCAATCTGCCGTACAGTGGAGGAGTTATGGCGGTGCCTCTCTTGCTCAAGTTCAAAATCCCTTAGATGGAGGTATATGACCGGTCCAAAGACCCTTTGGAGCAATTGGAAACTTTTAAAGCTCACATGACCTTGCACAGCTTCTCGGGAGAGATTGTCTGTCGAGCCTTCCCTTTAACTCTGAAGGGAGTCGCCCGGACTTGGTTTGGGTCCTTGCTGCCCTGGACTATAGGGAGCTTTGACGAACTAGCCCGCCTCTTCATGACACAGTTCATGTCAAGCCGAAAGAGGAGACGACCGGCAACTTACCTCTTGACAGTGAAGCAACGAGACGGCAAGAGCTTGAAGTCATACCTCTCCCTGTTCAATAAAGAATGCATGACCATAGATGACCAAGACGAAAAGATCACCTTAGCGGTCCTACTAGGTGGAATGTGGCCTCGGAACCCGTTTATGGCAAGAATAGCACAAAGAACTCCCACCACACTAAGGGAGTTCATGGACCAGGCAGACGGATTCATCAATGCCAAAGACACCCTCGAGATCCTAACGACTTCGCGACGATCCGAGATGGAGAGATGGAGCAAGTGGATCAAAAAGCGACTGGACAAAAAGGAGGTCACGGCTGTGAAGGGGGAAAAGGGGACTGCCAGACCCAAAGAGAAAGGGAGAAGCCCCAGCTCGGCGGCGCATTGGACCCCAGGCTCACTCGAGTTTGGCAGTAGAAGGGAATCAAGAACCGAACCAATAAAGGGAGCTAGGCCGAGGCAAGGAGGGCCACCAGTACTACGTGGACCATATGACTGATTGGTATAGCACCAAAAATTGCTATGCCCTAAAAAGAAGAAGGGAGGAGGACCAAAGGCGTCGGTCGGTTAGAGGACAAGCAAGATCGACTCGAAGGTAGGCGTCTAGGCCCCTAGAGGGATTCAAGCCTAGGAAGGCATGGAGAGAGGAGGAAGGCTCGAAGAAGCCCACACTACAAAAGCCCCCCAAGGGCGGACAATTCAATCAAGGAGATATGCACAATCGCTAGGGGATACGCAAAAGGAGGAACCACTTCGTCAGCCCAGAGGGCACACACCCGGAGAGCACTCTAGGAAGAGGTGTTTACCATTGGGAAAGCCTCTGTCAGAATCCGGTGGCACTTTGAAGGCACCACAATAAGCTTCAGCGAAAATGATCAAGAAGGCATCCTACACCCGCACGATGACGCCTTGATGGTAATGATGTAGGTTGCAAATTTTACAACCCGGATGATCATAGTCGACAACTACAGTTTGGCAGACATCCTATTCTAGGAAGCTTTCGTTAGAATGGAGATCATCCCAAAACGGTTACGCCCAACCCCTATACTGCTCAAAGGTTTTATGGGCAACATTGTTCAATTGATGGGGGCCATCACCCTGTTTGTCTTAGCTAGGAAGGCCCCCAAGATCGTTGCAACCATGGCTGATTTCTTTGTGGTTAAGGCCTCTTCCTCGTACAATGCAATACTAAGATGTCCTATCCTGAACAGTTTGAAAGCAGTGACTTTCACCTACCAATTCAAAATGAAGTTCTCCACGGACTTGGGAGTAGGAGAAGTCTATGGAAAACAAGTCCTTGCTTGGGAGTGAAGCACGAGGTAAAGGTAGTCGCGACAATTGGAAAGGCCGAGGAACGGCCGGGCCGCCTTCACCACCCATCCTGGCCAAGTGGGATGAAGAGGTTCGAGATGAGCAAGCTCTTCGACAGGCCAAACCCAACAAGCCCCTAGAGCTAATTCCTATTGACCAATAAAGACCTGAGCAGACAGTCCGAATTGGGATCAAGCAGGCTC
This sequence comes from Carya illinoinensis, assembly GCF_018687715.1. Taxonomy (NCBI): domain Eukaryota; kingdom Viridiplantae; phylum Streptophyta; class Magnoliopsida; order Fagales; family Juglandaceae; genus Carya; species Carya illinoinensis. The sequence goes on along the minus strand of NC_056754.1, from coordinate 49,815,807 downwards.
CCAAATTGAGACAAGCTTTGAAACGTCTCCCCATTGAGCACCAAGATGTGTTTGCGTGTAGTCACGAAGAGATGCCCGGGATAGACAACTCCATCATCGAGCATCGGCTCTACGTTGAACCAGTGACTTGAAAGGTCAAGCAAAAACGATGAAGGTTCAGTGCAGAGAAGTATGTGGCAATAGCCAAGGAGGTAGACCGTCTCCTGGCAGCAAGGTTCATTCGACAAACTCACTACCTAGAATGGCTCTCCAACATGGTCTTGGTGAAGAAGGCGAACGGGAAGTGGCGGAGGTACGTTGACTTCACCGACCTGAACAAAACTTGCCCAAAGAATAGCCTTCCATTGCTACTCGTCGACCTGATTGTGGATTTGACAACAGGACATCCTCTCCTTAGCTTCATGGATGACTATTCTGGATACAACCAGATCAAGATGAGCCTAGACGACGAGGAAAAGACAACAATTGTCACGAACTGAGGGCTTTACTGCTACAAAGCCATGTTGTTCGGCCCCAAAAATGCGAGTGACACTTACCAACGGCTGGTCAACCGGATGTTCAAACAGCAAATTGGCTGGGGTGAATTCATATGGTTACATGAGAAAACATTTTTAAATTATGAATTATACTGACAGATTCTTGAAAAACTTTTTGTTTTAATTTTATCTTCTTTTTCACTAGAAGATAATTTGTTAGATCATTAGCATTAGTTTCTCTAAATGTATATTCAAAATCACATCTTTTGAAGATCGATTTTTCATATCAAGAAAAACTTCCACATTGAATTATGCATATTTGAATCAAATAATAATAATATTTTTTTATTTTTTTATTTTTTCTTAAAATTATTATTTTTATATATTTTACAATTAGCACAATGTGCTAAAAAATACCAATTTTATATAATGACCAATTTTATCAATAAATATTAATATGTACTAAAAAACAGTTAGTATCATCAACTTAATATAGATTTCATATATCAAAATATCTTAATACAAATTCCACAAAGTTGATTTTATTGGGTAGGAGAGAAAAAAAAAAGTAAAATAATGTTTGAAGAGTAAATAGCTCTTCAAATTTGAAGAAACGCTACTCATAACCGTGCAAAATTTTGAAGATACATAATCTAATATAGACTAGTTTAGAGATATATTATGCAAATATGAAGATGAATATAAAGATGCATAAGCCATTGTCAATGCTTAATTATAAACATTCATTCATAAATATGTTAAAAAAAATTTCAACATTCTATAAATTTTCAGAGAAGGAAAAAATTAAAATGTTCTAATATATATTAACACATTCTAGACCATATTATTCAGTACTACAAATAATGATTTAATCCTTGTGTTACTCCGAAGGCAGTTTAGCTCTTAGTTTAAGAATGTAAGCCAGATCATCTTAATTTACTTCAAAACTTTCATAACCTTTTTTTTAATATTACTAAAACAGAAGCACCTTTTTATTCCCAAGTTCTAACAATTCATATGAAAAATAATCAAAATTAAAAAATATAGTGTGCTCTGTATTGTTCTTATTTCATTCATTGAGGAATGTTTCACTCATTGATGCCAAAAGGGGGAGAAGTATTAGATTAGAATATTAACATTGTTTAAATTGTTAAACTTATTATATATGCTTGGAATTATATTTATACTTTTACTTGAAAAACTAACGCACATTCTCAGGGGGAGCTTAAGTATCAATACAGGCTTCAGATTCTATCAAGTATTTGTCATCATAAAAAAGAGGGAGATTGTTGAACCCAAGATTTCAAATTTTGTGTAATTATAGATCTACACATGAATTTTGATGATAACAAATGAATTCAAAGAATAAAGAAGTCTCAAACTCAAGTTGTCTACACAATAGAGTCAAGCACATCAAGGAAACAAGCATAAGCAAAAAGGAAACAAGTTCACATTAAAGTTATAGAGTAATGTTGTAAATCTCTTCAAAATTCGAAATTATGATTAATACTCAAAATTAATATTTTATCATAAAGCATTAAAATATATTTTCCAAATGTGCATGAATATTTTTGAAAATTAAATTTAAAAATTTTGAAAGATGATTGATTGTCATCTTTCACATGTGCATGTTTTATTTGAATATTTTCAAAAGTGATTGATGTTTTTTTAGACTTATACAAAAGGTAGATGATTTTATTTGAAAAATTTGAAAAGTAAAGTGTGCTCCTTTTGTCATATACAAAAAATAAAAAATTAGGTTTGAATTTTTTGAAAAGGAAAGTGTGCTCCTTTTGTCATATGCAAAAAGTAAAAGATTAGGTTTGAATTTTTTGAAAAGGAAAGTGTGCTCCTTTTGTCATATGCCAAAAGTAAAAGATTAGATTTGATTTTTTTGAAAAAGTGAATGATGTTGTCTTTGACATGTGAATCTTTTTAAATTTGAATATGAATTCTCATATGTCTATAAATAGATCATTTAAGAGCTTCACATTCGTAACACCAAGAGCATACAACATTCATTCAAAGATTTCATTCTCTCTTCTCTAAGCATTGAGCCTTAATTCTTGTTCATTTTGAGAGATATAGTTTGCTCTGTATTGTTCTTATTTCACTCATTGATGAATGTTTTCTGATAACATACCCACTATCAGCTCTTGTATCAGTAAAATGGTGTGTATAACCCTTGTGCGTGTAGAAAGTGTTCTACATTGAAAATAGTTAAATCACCACGTGTAAGGTGATTGCAAGTGTAGAGGATGTTCTACACGGATCCTTTGTAGCGGTGTTGTTCAAAGGTGTAATAGGTTTCTATCTCCACCTGAAGGAGGTTGAATAGTGAATTTGGGGATCCTCAAGGGGTAGCTTGAGGCGAGGACATAGGCAGTGGGGCCGAACCTCATTAACATACTGAGTTTGCTTCTCTCTTACCCTTACTCTTTATATTTATTACTGTTTCGTATTTTGTTTATATTTTATATTGTATATTTGATTTATAATTGTTATTTCTTTTAAATATAACTCAATTCACCCCCTCTTATGTTAGTCATCTGGGCAACATGAATGATGTGTTATTTCATGTTTGGAAATTAATGCTAAATTAGAAAATAATTAAAGATTCAATTAAATCTAATATTAATAATATTAAAAAAATAATATTTTATTCTTTAACTTTTATTTCAAATTAAAAATTTTTATCTCAATATCCAAACCTAACTGTGTAAAAAGATGTTAGTGCTTGTGGGATATGGCTCTCATGCTGACACATACACATTATATAAGAGCTTATGTGTAGTGCAAGGCATGTATATCTTGTTGAAAGTACTATTGCATTTGTGACATGATAGATATAATTTTAAGATGCATATCAATTAGAACAACAAATATGATAAATATAAAAATAATCATAAATCTATACAACAAATTTTAGAAATGACTATAATTATATTTGAGAAAAATGAAGGAAACAAGAAATGTAAGATTATTGAACACATAACAAATCATCTATTTAGAGTTAACTCATTATATTGAAATTATAATAAGACATGCATTGCTCCACTCATTATAAGACTAATTAGACATAACAACAATAACAACAACAATAAATTGTTAGTTTGTAGAATTATTTTTATGTAATTTTTTTGTGGTTAAAATATTTCTCTTAAAGAATTTAGTTGTCATTACGTGCATGCATCATAAATAAAGAAAAGAGAATATCAAATATTATTATCAAATCTTGCTACAAGGTCTAAGAAGATTTGAGTAGACTAGAAATGAAGATTGAAGTTGTCCTTTAATTTCCCATAATCACACCCGGGATACAGTAGTAATTTATGATGATGATAAAAAAAAACCTACCCCGGTTGAACCCAGAAAGCTCCAATATTCAAAGAGGTAGGTAGAGTCGATTTTGTTAAAGAGATCGATCTCCTTTTTTGAATAAAAAAAAAGGATAGGAGACAAGGTTGATCATAATTAATCAACCACATTGCTAGAATTGTTCTTTTCTTCCAAATTCAAAGAGGTAGGGTAGAGTCGATTTTGTTAAACAGATCGATCTCCTTTTTTGAAGGAAAAAAGGGATTATATCTATAAATATATATATATATATATTCTTATCACAAAATAGATTATTTAACAACTCCTACAAATTTTGCAATAAATGATCATACGTATAAACTATTTGATAATATAATAACATTCGAGATAAATCAAGTCAAAATCCACTTATATTTATTTATTTATTGAACCATTTCGTCCATATTTAAGACATGTTTGAGATTGCGTTAAGAGTATAACAAAGCGTTTAAATAGCTTCAAAAACCCTTTAATGATAAAATTAGATAATTTAATTGTTACATATTAAAGTAATTTTTAATAGAAAAAATTTAAACATGTAGGTTTCAAGAAAAACATCATTTTGATATTTTTCCTCAATTGTACTTTTTTTGGATAATACAAAATGTAGTATCAATTTTAAAGAAGACTATCAAAAGGTAAAAATACTCATACAACTTTTAAATAAGTACATCTCTATTTTGTAATCTTATTAACATTATCTCAAATAATAAATATAACATATTTAAAAATGCTTTAAACGTATGATTATCAAATAATAAATAATTTTTTTAGTTGTAGAGCTACTCTACTACTAAAAAAATTCAAGCTCTACAACTAAAAATTTTAAAATTAAAAATTATATTACCCACTGTAATCTCATAAATGCACACACTTCATAAGGCCACAAATAAGATATAAGGATAGCATATCATACTATCTATAGGTACAATAAAGACAATATATTAGTACTAAATATGAAGAATTTTAATTATTACGTTTTAAAGAAAGATATGTGAAAATATCTTATATTTTTCCACTTTCCTTTAAAATGAAGAGAAAAATCAACATTTATTATTTATATGAATTAACATGATCAACCCTTTTAGTAGTTCCCATATTTAGCCTCATTTAAAGTAATAAATGTTGATATAGCAAAGTTGATTTGAAGAACTTGAGATCTAAATAATTTCTCATATTGATTAATTTTTTAAAAAAAAAAATTCAAGCTGTCGAAAACGTTGAAAGTTTAAAATATTTTAGGGGAATTTTTGGGAACTTAACTGTATCAACTTGTAATTTTATTACCTAATGAATAGAAAAATGATACTTGTAGTTATGAGTATATAAGTATCGAGCAATCATTTTTAAAAAATAAATAAATCAGAATTCACATTAAAAAAAATTAACTTTTTTATAAGTAATTTTACATACAGTCGTGGAATATATAAACGCCGCATAATTATTTTGGAAAAGAATAGAGTCCAAGATTAAAAAGTTAATTTATTTTCCACGTGAGTCCCGTATTAATTTATTTTAAAAAAAAAAAAACTATATATCATTTACACAATCACAATTATAAATATTATTTTTCTTTTTTTATTAATAAAACTCTTATTTTTCGAAAGGACCGCATTTACCCAGAACGGAGCATTATTCGAATGAATATAATAATGACAAATGCAGCGTTTATTTAAGGTAAAAAGACAATTTTGAGATGAAAAAAAAAAAAAACAATTTTGAGAGTAGGCGGCAAAGGGAAATAGTAGAATAGAAGCAGGGTTTTAAGGTAATTGCAGAGCGAGAAGACACCTCACAGTAAAACCTAGACCAGACTCTTACATAACACATACGAGAAGCAAACAAAGAACCGTTGTTCATGGCATCCTTCCCGATGCGTGTTTACGTGTAGAAGAAAGAGATGGAGAGAGCAGAGCCTTTGCTCAGGCAACGAGAGTAGAGTGTTCTTTTGCTGTTTGTTTCTTTGGCTGTGTATCAATAATGGAGCCTTTGATGAACAAAGGGGTCTTTCTGGTTTCAATGCTCGGCAATGAAGAGATTACTGACCGTAACGATCTGATCTCTACGGAGATTTTGCCGCCTCTTGGAGCATATCGCCTTAGAGCCAACCTCAGGCTCAGGAAGTCAATTATATCGCGCTATGACCGCCGTTACAGGTTCAAACGCGATTCCTTTTCTTGGATTTTGTTTTGTTTTAGTTTACTTACAGCAATGAAATGCGCACAACTATTTTACACAGCTATTTCGTTATCTTTCCTCGATTATTTTGATTCTTGAATTATGCGCTTCATTGGTTTTTTACCTGTTATATTAATAAATTTTAACTGTGTTGTAGCCTCTCTCTTTCTGGGTTTGGCTGTATTGCCTGAGATTTGAACTACTGCTTATTTATAGTAGTAGTGTTGCACTTACAATTTACAAAGTAAACTTACACCTTGTCAGGAAAGGATAGCTTTACAAAACACGATTTTCTTGTTTGTTAGTTTGTTTGTTCTGTTGTTGTTTTTGTCTTTAAATTGTCATAATTCAGACCAGAACTGCACCTACTCGGAGGTTTTGAATGTTCTGGTTGTTCCCGATGGGAAACAGTCTGTAGCTTTTGTACCGTCTGTCTTTGCCTTTTCCTTCCCTTTCTTCTTCTTGTAATGCCAATGTGTATACTCTATTACTAATCGATCATCGTGTAGAAAAGGAAAATTGAATTTCCAATTTAATGGAGCTAATGTTTCAAACTCAGAAAATATGTAACGTACATGGCAGAATTATTCAAATTGGAAGTTTTCATAAGCTTAGCTCAGACTAAATTTGTCGTTGCAGGATATGGCAAACTTTTCTCATTGTTCTGGTCACCTACACTGCTTGGGTATCGCCATTTGAATTTGGCTTTCTCGAGAAACCACAGGGACCACTCTCCATTGCTGATAATGTTGTCAATGCATTCTTTGCTGTGGATATCATTATTACCTTCTTTGTAGCGTACGTTGATACAGCAACATCCTACCAACTCGTCGATAGTCCAAAGAAGATAGCATGGAAATATGTGCGTTCCTGGTTGGCCTTCGATGTCATATCCACAATCCCCTCGGAGCTTGCCCAGAAGTTTGTTCCTTCACATTTCAGGTCATATGGCTTATTGAGCATGCTTCGCCTTTGGCGTCTCCCTAATGTTAGTGCCCTTTTTTCCAGGTGAAGAGGATTTTCATCTTATTTATTGTGTTTCCAACTATTGAAAACAACATGAACTTGATTTTTTTTTAATCTTTGATTGATGTATTTGTTTGCCAATAGTTTGGTTCCCAGGGAAAGAAATGGTTTGTTTTAACTCAGGATTTATTTATCCTCATTACAGATTGGAAAAAGATACGAACTACAATTACTGTTGCGTTCGATGTGCAAAACTTATTTGTGTAAGCCTATTATTACTCCAGGACTATTTAGGTGAAAGAAAGGTTTCTCTCCCACTACACTATATCTTATTATGATTTGGGACATTCTTTACAGGTTATCCTTTTTACGGTTCATTGTGCTGGATGTTTCTATTATTATCTGGCAGCACATTATCATGACCCCAGGAAGACATGGATTGGAGCATCAATGAATAATTTCCTTGAACAGAGCTTGTGGATCCGCTACTTGACTACTATAAGAACCGTTGGCTCTGGTTACTTGCACTCTGTGAATGCAAGGGAGATGATCTTTGAAATATTCTATATGCTTTTCAGATTTGGATTTGCAGCATATTTGATTGGAAATATGACAAACTTGGTTGTCCGTGGCTCCAGTCTGACCAAAAAGTTTGTGAGTAAATTGTATCAGTTGACACTCTGCCGTACATATAATTTCAGATAAGGACTATAGTTCTTATACTTGCTAGTTTCCAAAGTCATTTCAAATACCCTTCCCTTTTCTTTGTTTGATCAATGTCCAGAGAGATACCATCCAATCTGCCTTAAGTTTTGCCCAGCGAAACCAACTGCCCGTTTCCTTGCAAGATCGGATGCTATCACATTTAAGTTTGAAGTTTAAGACAGACTCAGAGGGGCTCCAGCAGCAAGAGAGTCTTGATTTACTTCCTAAATCCATCCACACAAACATTTCTCATTATCTTTTCCACTCTCTTGTGGATAAGGTGTACTTGTTTCGAGGGATTTCAAACGACTTGCTTTTTCAGCTGGTATTTCATTACACTCTTGGTTTAACTTCCAGTCTTCTCTCTAAAGTGGATTTCCCCCGCTTCATTTGGTAATGCTTGCATCGCATTTTTTTTCTCTCCAACTTCTGTAGATACCAGAAATGAAAGCCGTGTATTGTCCTCCAATGGAGGATGTGATCTTGCAGAATGAATCATCCACAGACTTCTACATCCTTGTCACAGGAGCTGCGGTAATAATCCAATATATTTATTTCTTAAAATATTGAATGTTTATTTTTTTCTGTTAATGAAGTTGAATAGTGCTACACTTTTTTTAGAAGTATTATTTTTTTCCCCAATGATGGCCTCTGGTGTTTGCATTATAACAGGATCTATTGGTCCAGAAAAATGGAGTCAATCAGGCAAGTCTGATCTCCCAAATCTTCTTTAACTTTAGATGGATTCCTTTGGGGCTGAAACATATGTCATGATGTCCAGGATATACAATATGCTTACTGAAAACATAGGAAATGATTGCAGGTTGTAGGAGAGGCAAAAACTGGTGATGTCTGTGGAGAGATAGGAGTACTTTGTTACAGGCCACAACTATTTACAGTGCGGACCAAAAGGTTGAGCTAGCTACTGCGAGTGAACCGTACCACATTCTTAAATATTGTTCAGTCCAATGTTGGAGATGGGACCATAATCATGAATAACCTGCTTCAGGTCTGTAAACTTAAATTAATGCTATAATCCTTCACCAATGCAGAAATCCTTTTCCTACTTGGAATAATCTGTACCCTTTCTGTGTTTTCTAACAAATATGTAGAAATTTTAAATTGGCTGGTGTAAAGCTTTCCCATTTTCTGAGTCATCAATCAAATTTAGCATATGTTGGTTTTGTAGAATACAAGCATTTAGCTAATGTGAAGTAGTTCTGATCATATTTACAATAAAGATTAACATATTCTGCTCTACATGCCTTTCTTCTTGGTGGGCAGCATTTGAAATTAATGACCCATTAATGTCCGAAGTTCTGGTGGAGACTGAGAACATGCTAACTCGTGGCAGAATGGACCTACCTCTTAGTCTATACTTTGCAGCTCTAAGGGGGGATGACTTGTTGTTGCATCAGTTGTTGAAACGGGGTCTCGATCCAAATGAATCGGACAACAATGGCAGGACCGCTCTGGTGTGTGCTTTGCTTCTACTTATTTTATTCTCTTCTTGAAATGAGAATGCTAATATTTTATTTTTCAAATGTCATCCTTGTTTCATGTAAAATCAGCATATAGCAGCTTCCAGAGGAAGTGAGAATTGTGTGCTTCTACTACTTGATTATGGAGCAGATCCTAACAGTAGAGGTACCTTGTAGCAGCAGCATACCACATAAAATATGGCCATTGCGTTTAACTACGAATTCATCATTGTTACCAGGCATGGATTATTCTGCTGAGTGATTCAAGAAGTTATTAAAAAGTGATTAATTTAATTTTGCATGTATGCAGACTCAAACGGGAATGTACCACTATGGGAGGCAGTGCTGACTGGTCATGAAAAGGTGATCAAGGTGCTACTAGACAGTGGTGCAAACTTCAACCGTGGAGACATTGGTCGTTTTTCATGCACTGCTGCTGAGCAAAACAACTTGACATTGCTCAAGGAAATACTTCGTTTTGGAGGAGATGTCACACTTCGAAAACCGATGGAACCACAGCTCTTCATCTAGCAGTTTGTGAAGGCAACATTGAAATCGTCCAATTCCTTTTGCATCATGGCGCTGATATTGACAAGCCATAGGGGTGAAAACCGACCTCATCGGCGCGGTTTTTGGCTAAAACCGACGCCGACCGATGAGGTGAGATTCGCTGGAGCAACCGACTGTAACCGGTCGATGGGGAGAAGGAAAACTGTCCGTATCTACTCCGGCGGTTCTATGGCGGTTCACGGTCGGTTCTCGGTTCCTCTAGCGGCGCTGGTGCTCGGAGAGAGTAGAGAGAGACAGAGTTACAGAGGAGAGAGAGAGAGAGAGAGAGAGAGAGAGAGAGAGAGAGAGAGAGAGAGAGAGAGAGAGAGAGAGAGAGAGAGAACCTGTGAAACCTAGGTGAATCGGGGAAGAAGAAGAAGAATGAAGAATGAGATCAAAATGACGCCGTTTGGTTTTAAATCCAACGGCGTCGTTCTACTTATGTTTTTTTTCGTTTATCATAGATAAAACGGCGCCGTTTGCTTTAATACAAACGGTGTCGTTTACATGTGTTTTAATAATAAGAGAATCAAACGACACCGTTCCACTTAAGTGGAACGACGTCGTTTTATTTAGGTATAAATTAAAAAAATATATGTATATGCTGTCGGCCGGTTCAGCGGTTTGAGTCGGCCTCAAACCGCGACCGAACCGACGAACGTCGGTTTTGTTTATTTTCTGCTGCACGCCGACCGGTTCCCTGACAGTTCCGGCCAGTTCCTGACTCCGGCGGCCGGTATGTGTCGGTCACGACCGGTTTGTCGGTTACTTGTACACCCCTAACAAGCCAGACTCTAGTAATTGGACCCCAAGGGATCTACCTAACCAACAAGGACATGAAGACATTAAAATCCTTTTCGAATCTGCTAAAGAACCTAGAACACAATCCATTATTGTGATTCCTGAAAGGAAGAATGAAGTTCGTTTCCTGGGGGGATTGACCAACGAGCCAGCAATAAGTCCATCCCAGGTGGGCTCATTCTCAGGTAATACAAGAGATGGATCGTGGCGCCAATCCCGTCCAAGGCTCAGGGCTAACCCTGGGGAGGACTCTGGAAAGTCTGGAGATAACCCTGCAAGAGTGACAATTAGTTGCCCAGAAAAGGGAGAAGTTGATGGAAAGCTTGTGCTACTTCCGGGGAGTTTTCAGGAGTTACTTGAGATTGGTGCTAAGAAATTTGGGGTCTGGCCGAGCAAAGTCCTAAACGAAGATGGTGCTGGAATTGATGATATAGACGTTATTAGAGATGGCGATCATCTTATTTTAGTCGTTAATGTAGCCGGGTGATCCGATCAATATCGTTGTACTGAACAACATATATAAGACCGTTTCCTTCCCTTCCCACTATACTGAATAATACTCATTGTAGTTCTAGATACTGATTAATTTAAAATGCTTGAAAATATATGAATCCACTTAGGCATTTATCACTTCAAAAGCTTAAGCATCTTATACATGCTTCGTGTTCTGGATGCAATCTTGGTTGGGTACAATAACCATGAAGGTCTTACACTAGAAATTATTAGTGCTATTTGTGGAGTGTCCTCTGTTAATAATCATCCCAACTTGGCAACTAGTCATAAACACTCATTCTTCAATCATCAGCGTTTAAATATAATTTTCATATCTTACTGCCTTCCGAGTATAATTTTCATTCCTTATTATGCAATAAGTATTTACAATTATGTATAAATTATACCCGGAGGAATTGGAGATTAATCATGGATGATGACATTGCCAAAAACAATGGATCAGCAGTCAACAACAACAAAAGAATCCTAATAATATTAATATTCCACATTTGACCAAAAGTACCCCCTTTAAATTTTTTAATATTTGGCCTGGATGAAGACAAAGAATCCATGGTTGGAACAGTATTATTCAAAGTTAATTTATATCCAGGCAAAAATAATGTCAAAACAAATCAGAAAAAAGCCTTAATGTTGATCCAATCTGTCATCCAGTAGTCTGTCCAATGTAACCCATAGATTTTGATTACTCAGCGAGATTCAAGAATGGTTGCAACAGGAATAATCATGGAATTGTACGTTGATTGAGGGTAATGCTCCTAATGCTTCACGTTCTGCCCTCTCCTTCTTAACCTGCCATTTTGCCCATTTCAAATCATATAAGCCACGGTTCAACAAATATACGATATTTAAACAGCGTTGCTATTAAAACAAGGTTGCTAACTGAACAATTTCACATATTGGTGCTAACATATCGGGGGTTCTCCACTGAAGAAGGCCAATGCAGCGAAGGATGATGAACAAGTAAGAGTTTGGTAAACATCTAGTTAATAGATACGTATGAGTCTATATCACAAGTTCAAATGCTAATTATTCATTCTGTGAAATGGCAATATCCAACAGATGCCAAGCCCTCATGGAGTTGACATACCTGTCTAAATATGATCCACCACTCAGCTAGTTAAGAATTTAGGCATTTCTCATAGGAGAAAACAAGCCACGTCCCAACCTCTGTTTTTCCTATAACAAGTATTTCATTTTCGGTATATGTGGGGAAGATCCCAACTTCTACTTAAGACATGCTAGAAGATTAGAAAGTCATATTTTCAAGCACTCACTTCATGTTGACCATGGAAAAGTATAGTAGCAAAAATAATAGGGTGTTTGTTGGTCCCAAATCCCGTTTTACTGTTTTTATTACAGTAATGGGGTATTAGCTGGGAATGAGCATTTAAATACAACAACAGATTACCCCAAATAGATAAAAATGATAAATGATTCTAGTACATTCTACATCCTAGAACAACAAAAAAAATATCTAGAACTAGCATCATTTGGAAAAGTGGTATAGAGTAATTACTAATATGTAAAAGGAGTTCATAGATCTTTTCTTCTCCAACAATAGTGAGATTAACAAAAAGAAAAAATGTATTCAATTATTGTACACAATAGAGGAGACTATGCTGAGTAAAAAAATAATGATTGAGGTCCAAGAGGCACTCACAAGAGCTAGCATATCTTGGAGATGGCTCCTAAATGGTGTTTGCACTGCCTGCGCAATCAAGGTTATTTCTTCAAGATCAGATCATCACATATGGCTCTCATATAAGATGGACCAAAGTAGTGAAATGCCACAAAACAATTGTGGTTCACTTCTAAAAATACAAAAAAACTAGATTGTTTGGTCGTGAAAAGGTCATATACATGCATTTAAGGCACCTGCTCCCTACCAACCAAAGGCTTCTATTTCGAGCATTTGACAACTTCTGAAGGTTTTTAAACAGCTTCTAAGAAGTCAAGGGAAAAAGGAAAGGCATTTTGATCTTTTCAATAGACATGGCTAGAGATTTTGTCTCGCCTAAAGTAGAAAGAAAACAAGCACGATCATAAACCACTAAAATCATAGGAATCACCTTGGAATCATAAGAGATCTTATAGAATTAGAAACTTGATAGGGAGTTAAGTCACAAAGTATGGTATCCGGATTAGGAGCTGAAAGATTGATGCACAGAACTTGTATTGCTATTGTCATCAAAGAAAATTCCAAATAAAATGGTGTGACACACGTACTAAGATGAATTTTTTTTTTTTTTATAAGTACGATAAATATTATTTATCTAAATGAAATAGGCATAGCCCACGTACACAGGAAGTATACATAGAATAACTAAATACATTTTAAGAGCGATAAATTGAAGACAGGAAATCATAAACGTTGTCCCCATTTAGTACAATAGCAGAAAACCAAAACATTAAAGTGTGTAGAAAAAAGTTCTTTAGCTCCACCCTAGTGCGTTCCTTGTCCTCAAAGCAACGCACATTCCTTTCCAACCAAATACACTACGTGATACACAACGGGATCATCTTCCACACAACTGCCACTTGATGACAACCTTGCATCTTCCTCCAACAACCCAACAAATCCACCACCCTTGTAGGCATAACCCAAGCAACTTCAACCCCGTGCCACAACTCCCTTGTTACCTCACAATGCAATAAGAGGTGATCCACAAATTCTTCATTTTTTTTTTACATAAATAACACCAATCCATAACTACACAACCCATCTTCCTCAGATTATCCGTGATCAAGATCTTCCTAAGAGCAGCGTTCCATACAAAAAAGGCAACTTTGGAAGGCACACAGGTCCTCCAAATGTTCTTCCAAGGGAACTGAAGATGATCTTGTGTTGTCAAATTTTGATAGTACCCCCTAACAGTACATTTCTTGTGGTTATTAGACCTCCACTTCAATTGATCATGTTGTGTCAAAGGAGACCTCATGGAGTATAAGAGGCTGAAAAAATCTGTAACAATAGATACTTCTCAATCGTGAAAATCCCTATTAAAAAGAATATTCCACTGATGAGAACCATGAGAGAGCAATCGCATATCCGCTACTAAAGCCTCCCTATTAGTAGCAATACGATAGAGAACCGGAAAAACTCTTTCCAAGGCATGCTCTCCACACCACACATCCTGACAAAAACTGATTCGATTGTCCTCTCCTGCTACAAAATGAATATGTTTTTCAAAGTATGACCACCCCCTCCTTATAAACTTCCATAATCCCACTCCATGCCCCCCTCTCACTTCGTTGGAGCACCAACCACCCCAAGCAGCTCCATGTCTAGCATCGATAACTTCCTTCCACAATGATCCCCCCTCCAAATGATATCTCCATAGTCATTTACCCAGTAAAGCTTTATTAAAATTTCTCAAGTCACACACTCTCAACCACCTATGTGCCACTGGATCACAAACTGTCTTCCATCTAACTAGGTGGAATTTCTTTTCCTCCCCCAAGCCCCCCCATAAAAATGCCCTAAAGAGTTTTTCAATCATGTTCCCCAACCCTACCAGCAAAGGAAACAAAGATAAAAAACATGTGGAAAGATTAGTAAGAGTGCTCTTAATAAGGGTGAGATGACCTCCTTTCGATAAATATAACCGTTTCTAACTAGCCAATCTTTTTTGTGTCTTTTCCACCACCCTGTCCCAAATAGCTCTAGCCTTAAAAGTTGCTCCCAAAGGAGACCCAGATACTTCAAAGGCAAAGAAGACACCTTACAATCCAATAGGTTTGCTAAATTGAGTAAGATGAAAATTACAACACAAGATAATCGTTAAATTCAATTACTAATTGCTTCAACTGTAATCAGTAGAAAGCATATCCACAAATTTGATAACCGGTACACATTTTCAGTGGCAGTTGCATAATTCTAATCTAATATTAATCATAATCTTTGAACACATAATCAAACTCTGGAACGTGTTATTCCGACTTCAGTATAAAAAAGGAACTCTAAAAGAACGAAAAAGTTTTGAGCTTGAGTTAGTTTCGGAAACCGAACCTGGAGGTCCTCAGCAAGGTACTCTTGCTTCATAGATAGGTCCATAGCACGTTTGAGCCTCTGTTCTTGGCGTCGACGATTTCGCGAGGCAGCTGATTTAGAGAATCATTTATCTCCAGATCGTACATCGGATCGTACAGATCGTCATACCTGAGCCCTTACAAATGCAAATCATCACCCCTCAAACCATCAGAAACCCCAATAAAACACACGCACACAACCTATGCGTAGACTATAGCTAGAGAAGAGAGAGAGATTAGAGGTCCTAACCATAATTGCGGAGGCCATTAGAGAGGGTTTGCATGTGTTGATCGACGAAACGAGTTTTGTTACTAGCAAATCGTGTATTAATTTACGTATCATTACTAATTTATTTATATTTAAAATTTAAATTAATATTATTTTTAATAAAATTTATATTTTAATAAATTATATTAAATTAATACACAATTATACTTATAAATATATTTTTCC
This sequence comes from Carya illinoinensis, assembly GCF_018687715.1. Lineage (NCBI taxonomy): Eukaryota > Viridiplantae > Streptophyta > Magnoliopsida > Fagales > Juglandaceae > Carya > Carya illinoinensis. The sequence continues at coordinate 49,800,298 of NC_056754.1, read as the reverse complement.
TTTAAACGACAGTGCGCAAAGTGTTAAAAGTTTCCCACACCTTGGTATTGAATTCGTGTCCGTCTCTGGAAATAATACTGATCTTCTTCAGGCCTAGAGTTGGTCCTAAAACATTGGACTTCTGGGCTTAGTCAGTTTAAACTTCGACGTGGGCTGGGTTTCGTTGTGTTAGAAAGAAAGGTGCAACTTGGGTTCGGTCTTGAGCTCGCTTTTGTTATCTTTACTTCTTTATGATATTTATAATTTTAAAATGTATAAATTTTATATATTTATTTTTAAAAAATACATAAATCTAATATTTATATGAAAAATATATATATATTTTAATAATAGGTCTATTTTTTTTTAAATGAGTTCATAAAACTTACACACTCTAACTTTATCTAACATTTTTCTTTAAAAAATGCTAAAAACTACACTACTATTTCTATTCTACCGAAGCGGTAGAATCTGATAGCCTTTAGATCAATTGTTAAAAAAATATATAGATCAAAATCAAAACTAGTAAATAATGTGAGCTGAATTGAACACGAAAGTTATAGAATGAATAAAGGCATTTAGACCACGTTTTGATATTTAGAATATTTAAGTATATCTATGAATAATAATGAAATGATTTGAATTAATATGTTTTATTAGGTTTTAAGAAATGAGAGAAAAATAATTGAATAAAAATATAATAAAGTTAAAAAAAACTGTTTGAATATAACTTTTTAATATAATTTTTGTGTTAAAATTTGAAAAAAAAAATTAGATTATATTTTTTGTGTTTTATTTGAGATTTTGGAAAAATTATAATAATTAAATAATGATTAGATAAAAAGTTAAATACTTGAAATTGAAAAGTGTTTAGTTTATATTTTAATAATGTTTGAAAATAAAATATATAAGAATATTTGATAATAGTTGTGTTGCGAAACTAGCACTTTAAAAATGATCCTGGATCACATTATTACCATAAACACAATCTTCGTTTTTTTTTCCTTTTTATTTTTTAAGGAAAATGATAACTTGGTCCTCCATACAGGAAGCTTCCCAAATAATAGATTGAATCCAGACCTTAACCTTTTAAATCAATCAATTCATGTTTCTCTAGTTGTGTCGAAGATGTGGGGGATGATTGCAAAAGCCCACTCTGATCTTTTAAATGTTCATGGACCAACTAATGTCAGTTGAACGGAAAGCCATGAGCCATCTATGGATGTCAATGTGGTGGTGGTCCAAGAGAAGAAAGGGTGACCGCAACACTCACATGCAATGTGGAGACAATTAAAGACACCCAATTTGAAGACAATGCTTGCTCACGTTTGTCAATTTGTTGGGCCCTTTGGAAATCCAACAGTAGCCCGAGGATAATCATTGAATCTTTGGTTTTAATGTTTTCATTGCAATTGTCAAGATTGATACTCTTGCTTTTGGGATCATTTTAGATCTTTAGCTCCTCCTCCAAGATCTATCATGACTAAGATCCTAAACAGCATTTAAAACTAATCAACATCATTGTGACCATACTTATCTTCTCCTCGTAAAGAGAAATTTTGCAAAGTAATATTATTTTTCATTTTAAATATTGTCATCTTCAGTCATACTTATTGATATGACAGTCTATTTAACATATGTGACCGAAAATGACAAAATTTAAGATGAAAAACAATATACTTCAAGTTTGCATTGTATACAAAGTCGTTGGTTAATTGCATGATATCGTGTCATGTTAGCAGCTATCACACGAGTAAAATTTTTGATATTTAAGGGTGTTATTTTCTCATCCAGGTGTCGAAGTAGTTGAATATTCAAATCTTACGAAATCGCCTATACACTTGTCAATTCCATAAAAAAGGCCCCAAGGGATCGGATAACCAAAAAGAAACCAGATAGAAAACATTTTAGATCAAGTTAATATGGGTCCAAGTATGTGGACTGTAGTACTAAAGTTGAGCTTCATTATAGATTCTTGGATCCAATGTCTTAGGTTATTGACATTTAACAGATTCTCCATACACTTGATATTGTTCTAAAGCCATCGACCAAACGGCAATCTTGTCTCTGGCCCCATCCCTTCTCTCTATCTAATACTTTGGAGGACAAGCAGCAGACCATATCTGAACGTGATTAATTACTACATATCAAGTATGAAGGTGATGATCCGTAGCTTAGGGTTCGGTAGAAACTGTGCGTGGGCCATTGAATTAATTCATTTGCATAGCTTTTTCTATCAAATGTTTTTCTCATTGTCGGTAAGAACTTCATGATTGTAGAGTTCTAAGCAACAACCTCTCGATTAATTGAGGGCTCTGTAACTTTTGTCCCCATTATGGCCTATGCTAGGGCCAAATGCCTTGTGTCTGCATTTTCCTTGAGCAATTGCAGCAGGGGATGGATGATGCATTTCACATGGTCATCTCTCCTTTCTAAATTATTTGTGTTCAATGACCATTAATGGACACCTCACAGACATGCTTTCCGACTTTCATCATTATGCCATTCATGTAGTTCCTAAAATGCTATTATAGTTTAAGTAATACTAGATTCAAGCTTAGGGTGGGTAAATCTTGCACACTTTAAAAAAAAGTGATAAAAATAATTTTGCATATAAGTATCAGATTTATCTATTTTTTTTTATTAAAATGTGCGAGGCGTGTGTTGTGAAACGATACAAATTAAGTAAAACAAAACAAGAAAATAATCGTACGACACAAAAATTTACATGATTCGACAATGCGACTACGTCCATTAGCTACATAATATTTTATTATTTTGAGGAATGTCAAAGTACATTATGGAGTGAAATTAAAATTCTTGGTGAAATTACAATGCTTAAAAATGTCGTATTATTTATAATAAACATATATATAGAGTTACACGGCAAAAGTTCTAATTCTTCAATTATTACATTATTTGCACAAGGGAGTCTCAAGCGAACTTCTTTTTAATATTCGCTCGAGCGACATATCAAGCGAACTCTCTACCTTAACTTCACTCAAGTGACTTACTCTGCAAACATCAATTAAACTTTCTATCTTTTGATTCTCGAGTCACATACAAGGTAAAACAATATTAGCTCAAGCATGCGTTCCATGGCATAAGCCTCATTAAAAATTCACTAGAAAGGCATAATGAGTCCTTGTCGAATCGGGTCATCAAGTCGAGCTACTGTCAGAATATATTAGGCTCTACGATCTTAACAATTTGAACACTTTAAAATTAAAAATATCATTTCTTTTATATATTTAATAATAATAGTAAATTAAAAAAAAACTATTAATTAATTACTTGTTTATTTATTTTCTCAACATTAATCAATGTCCAAGCATTTATCATTCATGATAAGATGGTGACTTGGTGGTGTTTGCAGAAGTGGTAAGTGGTGAGCAACAACGTTTTCTGATATGCTTGGTTTTATTTGTTGGTTTTCGAATTTATTTGGATGAACATGGTGAGTTAGACATGCGACTAACCAGAGTGCTCAGGGTGGTGGCCAATCGAATCATGTACAGTACTCAACTGCATCGTCACGGCAGCAGCTAGCGATGTATGTCCAAACTTTCTATAATAAGAATTAGATAATAAATAAATAAATAAAAACTCCCAGATTCTTCATAAGTACGTATTTTAATAGTTGTTTTTAATAAAGTGACATTGTTTAATTTAAAATGTGTTAATAAAATAATTAGATCTGTTTATTATTCTAATCCCTCCCAAGTCAATAACGTCGGAGGAACATAATTTCCATCCTTTCGATGTTCAGAGGGCCACATGTAGTTAGGATCAAAGTGATATTTCACATCAGGGTCCACTTTTCGTAAATATGGCAAGTGAAAAGCCCTTTTCATGGATTAGGGAAAAAATAAGCCCTTTTCGTGTAAAACAAAATAGAGCTTTTGCTGTTAGATTTATGTTATTTCAATTCCATCACTGATTACATATATATACATGCACGTACAATATTGCATGGAAAATCCATGCACTCTACCCTCAAAATAATTAAGGAATGAAAAGTGCTACAGTTTAATAAAAAAAATTTAATCGAACTATTAAATATAGTTTATAAATTTATTTTTATATAATTTTTTTTATAATTAATTAAAGTATTTCTAATATTTTGTCAATAATACGCATGCAGGTTGCTAGTTTAGATCACCATGAGATCAATTGAGAAGGAAACTTCTGGTGACAAGAAGCTAGGCGGCAACGTGCTAAGAGGAGAAGAGAATTTTCATTCTCTGAAAATTCAAAGAAACGCCAAACTTCTTACAAAATCTTCAAGAATTGGTCCCACAGAATCAAGTTGGGACCAACGAGACTTAATTTTTCGTACGGTTTTCTCTTGCCCAAGAGCCAAGAGGACAGGTATATGCTTCCAAGTAATATAGATTCCTGATGAAGATAGCTAGCATGGCCCCCCCCCCCCCCCCCCCCCCCCCCCCCCCCCCCCCCAAACCCCCATCGATATCCGTAGTTGCCAACAACATTCAAAGATTCAACCCAAATGTTGTCACGAATGATGTGTTATTTCATGTTAATTTGGAAATTAATTACAGATTCAATTACATCTCAATTATATAATATAGCTATATATGTCTTGTTTCGTCTTCTCAATATATAGTTGTGACCCGTGAGCATATAATAATGATAACAACTTTAGAAATAATTCGGTAAAATAGTTATAAAAGATTAAATCCTAACAAATTAGCAAACTTACCCTACAAGAAAAATACTTATTGACTAATTATTTATAATAAAAATGACTATCTCTTATGAAAATAAATCAATTTTCGTTACAAATAATTATTTTTCTTATAGTGCTAATTTCAAACACCCAATCTTACAAGTTATTAAATACATTAATTACAACAGAAAATGACTTTTGCAATGAAAATTATTTTCCTTGCTATTAATACTACTCTTTTTGCAACGATCGACTTATATATTTGCAAATAGTTACAATTATAAGGAAATTTATTTTATTTTTTTTTGCAAAATTATCGTTGCAGTTAGGTATGTAAACTTAGTTCCCAACGATCTTAATTACAATACCAACGAATATTTTCATTGCAAAATGTACCTATTCAATGTAGTAAAAACTTCTTGTCAAAGGCATGTAGCCTGATTGGCATTACCTATAGCCTCTAAAATGGGGTTTAGAATTCGAAACCCCCCTCTCCAAAATGTATCAAAAAAATAAAATTAGCAACAACTTCTTCCATTACAAAAAATAATTCCTCAATCAAACTTTCTGGTCGTTATGAATTGTTCCTAATCAATCATATTGAGACACTAAATGAGAATAAAATGGCAACATTATCTAATTAACTTATAATAAAAATAACATATTTAATGCAACCCACTAAATTACAAAAGAGTTCAGTTAGGTTTGGCAGTTTTTTCAAATACAAAATTCTCATCTCATCTCATTATTATAATTTTTTTAAATTTTTACATAAAATATAATAAACAATTCAACATTTTTAAATCTAAAAAAAATAGTAATATTAAAAAATAAAATTTATTCAACTTTTAACTTTTATCTCAGACTAAAAATTATTATTTCAACAACCAAACCTAACCGTGGAAAAAGATGTCAGTGCTTGTGGGATATGGCTCTCACGCTAACACATACACATTATATAAGAGCTTATGTGTAGTGCAAGGCATGTATTTCTCTTTGAAAGTACTATTGCATTTGTGATATGATAGATATAATTTTAAGATACATATCAATTAGAACAAAAAATACGATAAATATAAAGATAATCATAAATCTATGCAACATATTTTAGAAATGACTATAATTATATTTGAGAAAAATGAAGGCAACAAGAAATGTAAGATTATTGAACACATAACAAGTCATATATTTAGAGTTAACTCATTATAATGAAATCATAATATGATATGAATTGCTTCACTCGTTGTAAGACTAATTAGACATAATAATAATAATAATAATAATAATGTTCTTATAAATGAAAATAAAATAAAATAAAATTATTTTAATTGTTTCAGAAAACTACATGGATAGAATTGTTATTGAAATGATAAAATGTAAAAATAGACTAATAATTTGAAATTTAAAAAAGTATATATTTTTTCAAATAAAAGTCATATTACTTTAAAAAGTGTCATTCAGTATGATTCATTATTATGAGAAATAATATGAAGACAATTATTATTTTTTTGAAACAATATCCTATGGCAATAAAATATTTTCCTTTAGATTTAGATTTTCATTTTTTAACTTAAATATAATATTATTATTTTTCTCAATTTTGGAATTGTAATATCGACCTTAGAAAATAAAAGCATATATGTTCTCAAAAATAATATTTTAAAGGATAAAAAGTGATATTAATTCTTTTACTAATAATTCTAAAAATTCATTACAAATAGATTAATATGAAATGCGTTACAACAAAAAAAATAAAATAGTGAATATGATAAATTAAAGACTAATTATATTCTGATGCATAAATTGGAATCTAAAATTAATAATTGCATTTTGTAATTTCCAATCTGATAAATCACGTTAGTTTGTATAATTATTTTTATGTAATTTTTTTGTAATTAAAATATTTTTCTTAAAAAATTTAGTTGTTACAAGGTGCATGCATCATAAATAAAGAAAAGAGAATATCAAATATTATTATAGAATCTTGCTACAAGGTCTCCTAAGAAGATTTGAGTGGACTAGAAATGAAGATTAAAGGTATTCTTTAATTTCCCATAATCACCCCCGGGATACACTAGTAATTTATGATGGTGGTCAAAAACCTACCCCGGTTGAACCCAGAAAGCTCCATTCAAAGAGGTAGGGTAGAGTAGTCGATTTTGTTAAAGATATCGATCTCCTTTTTTGAAGAAAAAAAGGGATAGGAGACAAGGTTGATCGTAATTAATCAACCACATTGCTAGAATTGTTCTTTTCTTCCAAATTCAGGGAAGCCGTTCTTTACCAACAACTTCCGTATTCAAAGCTCTCGTGCTTCCTCTTTTTCTCCAGTCCACGTATTTGATTAAATCCCATGTTTTCACACCAAACCACCTATCTTGTTAGGCTAGCTAGGTCTAGGAACTTACTAGGATAGCTATAAAGCTGTGCATTTAATATTAATAATACCATTCATATAATTATTTAATAATTAATTATAAAAATAATTGAACTCTTTTGTCAAAATGCTACTATTATACGTACGTACATGTGCGTAAACATACATTGAGTATGGGAAGTTCATTGCTTTCTAAAATATTCTTTACTAGCTGTTTATTTTCATCTTACCTTTTCAATGTGCTCGTGCATGCATGGTCGTGACCATCATTATTTTCATCTTACTTTTTTCGTTTTACACACTCTTATATCAAATTTCTTATACGCTGATCTTTTTAATAGAGTAATAATATTTGCAGTCACATAATACTACTAGACAAGTATCACATACTTTTTTTTAAAAAATAATAATAAATATGAGACTCACATGATAAAATTAATTTTTTAATAATAAACTCACTCTTTTTCAAAAATAGTGTACGGTACTTGTAAAATCAATTACTGCATCTAACATTACTTTTTTTATATTCACATTATAAGTAATTAATTATATTGATTAAATAATTTTTTTTCTATAGTAATAGTTTTTTTTTTAATTTTTTTCTTGGAGAATTTTCTAATATCATTTCTCTTTCAACTAGAAGTATCATTACCACCAAGGTGGTAGCCCAGTTGGCAAAGATTGGGGTATCGTTTTTTCCTTACTTACCCATGGTCACATGTTCAAAATGACTTACCTTAATAAAACTTATAAATCAAAGTCTTGGGAGCCTTTGCCTGGTAGCACTCTAGTGGGGTTATAGTGATGGACTACTCCTCCTGAGTTCAGTACCTATAATTTAATCCGAACATACCATAGCGAATATGAATCCTTATAATCACATTATGAGGGAAAAGCTACATGGACTCCTTCCCACTCTTTGAGGAAAAAGAAAAACAAAAAATTAGCTGTGCCATTGATGGCTATCTCGAGCTAGGGCATTCGAGTTTTTCAACTAGGTAATTACTGTCCACTTTTCAGTCCTTTAAGAGTGGGAGTCTTGATTAACCAAAATGACACGACGCCGCCTACCAAGGCTTTTCTTTCTTTAAGGCAAAAGAAGTGATCTTGTAATTGATTAAGGCATGGACTTTGTATTTTGTTTTTTTGTTTTTTTTTTTCAAAAGTAAGAACTTTATAAGAAGACTAGTGCTCGGTCTAAAATAGAATATTATGAAAGTAAACTTATAAAATAAGGTAACTTGATTAAATATGCCAGTTTTTAAAAATTATATTATTATAAAGTAAATCTAGCATTCACTTTAAATTACATTAATTTATAAATTTACTTATCTTATCATAACATTGAGGAGTGCTCTCGAAATATGAAACTCTAAAGCATTCAAATAGAAAAGGGAAAAAAATGTTCTTTTTAGTACGAGGACTGTTATAGACACAAAAATAATCACACAAATTGATGAAGTTTCATGTGATCTGTGAGATCTATTTTACAATAAAAGTAATTTTACAATTTGACAAATCACATGAAGTAACACCAGTTTATATGATTACTTTTATATAATCTATTTGTGGCTAAAGTATTTCTCTTTTAGTATATTTGTCTTGTATAAAGCCATCAAAAGGTAATGGATTTGCTTCCTAACTATTATAAAATGAATCATTCCAAACATGTCAAATTGGAAAAATGTTTTAAAAACTCAAGATTTTAAGTCTCTCTTACAAATTAATTATTGTTATGTTAATAACATGCAATGTACGTGTGTTCTATACACTAACTTGTAATGACAAAATTCTTATAAATCAATATAGTATTGTGAAAGTTCCTATATGTTATGCTTTTTCTTTTTTAACACGAGTGTTTAAAATCTATTATTGCAATGGACAACGACAGAAAATGTCATTTCTTCAAAACTCCTATAGTTGACTTTGATGGAATCGTGCAAAGGCTACATTAGAGAATTTCTTGAGAGAATAGGAAGAAAAGATGAGGAGGAAAAGAAGAAGAAGAAAATACCTTAATGAAGAAGACAAGGACAAGAAGAAGACAAGAAGACAAGAAGGAAACAAAAATGTTGTGTGAAGAAGAAGAATAACAAGAAGATAAAGAAGAGGAAGAAAAATGGGAGGGGTGAAAACATTGTAAGGTTTTAATATTTTTTATTATTATTTATGATGATATTTATATCAATACGAGACTAATGTGCACCATATAAATATTGAAATAAGCATTTACGTTTTGGATTTGTTAAGTGTCACTCTAGTTTCATACTAAGCAGTGCACTTTGCTACTAAAAGGAAACACTTGGAATTTGTCAATCTGGAGAAACTTGTGGAATAATTTTATAAGTTAAGCTTGAGACTTGAATGTTTGGACATTAGTCTTTTAGTGATAAAATAGAAAATTTCACTAAGTAGTCTTAATTAGAATTGTCAGTGTGAATGATAGGCTGAAAGAATTGCAGTGACCCCAGTAAGAACTTTAAATACACTATATAGCCAAAAGACCATGGTGACCCTAGTAAGAACTGTAAATGCACTATATAGTCAAAAGACTATAGTAGCCCCAGTAAGAATTGTAAATGCACTGATGGAACAAGAAAAATGGAATGTAATGGACTTATATGAACCATTTTTGTAGACTGGCCCAACAGGTTGCTGTAGTCTGGCTGTTTTTGTAGACTGGCCCAACAGGTTGTTATAGTCTAGGTAGCTGTCCTTGTAGATTGGCCCAAAAGGTTATTGCAATTTTAGTAGGTTATGTCTTTACATATGACTAGGGCTAAATGTCTACTTAAGATAGTGGGAGTATGGTTGAGATTTATGATGATAAATTCTCTCATATTTGTTTTTTAAATTTGCGCGGGAATTAGGTTAGAAATTTAATAATTGGATATTGTGGCGCAATAGATGATTTTGAAGCCTAGCGATTTTTCGATCTTGTGACATGTCTAAATTATTCTTTTTCTAGCTTAAATGGATGCAGCAGATTTCTTAAGTGTGTTTGTAATATCCCTTTTTTGCGTATTATAGTGAAATGTCATCCAAGAGTATTGTTGCCAACTTAAACAAATGGAAGAAATTAGATGGGGAGAACTATGACATATGGCATCGCAAGATTCAATATTTTCTAGATGAGCAAGAGGTCTTTGAGGCCTTATCTCACTCCCTATCTGAGCTTGAGAAAGGAGACTCTGACCAATACAAGATAAATCAACTATCCTATACGGAGTGGGCTAAGAAGAACTCAGTGCGCGCGCATAATCATGTTGAGCAGCATGCACAATGATTTAATGTGTGAGTTCGAGACCTATGACACTGCCCAAAGCATGTGGCAAGCCTTGAAGATGAAGTTTGGGGGAACTTCAGCCACTAGGTTACGTGGATTAACCATGACGTTTGACTCCTATAAGATGCGCTCTGACCATACAATGAAGCAGCATCTTAGGGCTATGTCGACCATGATCCGCGAACTTAAGATGGCAGGAAACAACCTGACAGATGAACAGCAAGTCCAGGCAGTGATAAGGTCACTACTAAATTCTTGAAAAAATATGAGCCAGAACTTGATGCATAACGAGAAGATCAAAGATTTTGATGATGTCTCATATCACTTAGAATTGGAGGCTAAGCGCCTAGAGGTTGCAAAGCCCAATCATACGGCTTATGTGGCTGATTCTGGTTCGCGCAAGGCGTCAAGGCCTAAGCACAAGAAGTCCAAGAATGGTGTAGCTGTTGGACAAATCAAGAAGGTGTCAGGAACTTCTTAGTGCACTACAAAAAAAAAAGGCCACTTCGCTCGTGATTGCATTGAGCTGAAGAAGATACACTCTAACTTTTCTTGCATTATTTTTGTAACTAGCCATGTGATGGTTGCTCACTCCTATCATGTGTGGACTGTTGATTCAGGAGCGACCGAATACATAATGTGAGATAGATTCAGATTTATGGAGTATAGTCGGATTTCAGCTAGGAGTTGTGATATCAAGGTGGGGAATGGAGTTAGCATGGAGGTGCTGAGAATTGGTACCTATAAGATGGACTTGCGGGGCGGCCGTACTCTTTTCCTCCACAATGTACTATATGCTCCCAAAATTCGATGAAACTTACTTTCTGTAGTTACTCTTTTGAGACTTAGTTTTCGTATTATGTTTGAAAACATATATGTTTCCTTTTATTTGGGCCACGTGTTTTATGGCAATGTTTTTCTTCAAGACGGTTTTATGACAATGGATTTGGATTATTCAAATGTGAATGAGTCTATTTTTTTCTTTCTGCATCTGATAATTTGGATTCATATAAATAGCATGCTAGGCTTGGCCATATAGGGTAAGATAGAATGACTCGGTTAGTTAGAGAATGTCTGATAGGCGATCTCGCTAAGGTTATCTTGCCCACATGTGAATATTGTCTAATGGAAAAAACTAAGAGAAAACCGTTTGGAAAAGCCACTAAGGCATCTTTTCCACTACAATTAGTCCACTCAGATATTTGTGGTCCAATGAGTGTGAGGGCTAGACACAGAAGTGTCTACTTCATCACTTTTATTAATGATTTTTTACGTTACGGTCATGTCTACTTAATCTCCCATAAGTCTGAAGCATTTGAGTGTTTTAGGCGATATCTAAGAATGGTTGAGAATTAGTTAGACAAGAGTTCAAAAACTCTAAGAACGAACTGACCGAGGACGAGAATATCTCTCTGAACAATTTAAAAAGCTCTGTGATGAAAAAGGAATCAAAAGACAGTTAACGTTGCCAAGTACGCCACACTAAAATGGCGTGGCGGAAATGAGAAATTGAACACTGTTTGAGATGGTTAGGTCAATGATGGCGTAAGCAAACCTACCAATTTCTTTTTAGGGGGATGCACTTTTGACTCCTGCCTACATTTTTAACCAAGTGCCCTCCAAATCAGTAACTTCCACCCCATATGAACTATGAACCAACGAGAAACTCAATTTGGGTAACTTGCAACAACGGGTTTTGTTCATGATCTTTCTCATAAGTATAGGAAGTTAAGCCCTAGAGGAAAGAAGTGTATGTTTATAAGGTACTTAGAACATTATAAAGGGTATGTGTTAATAGGTGAACAAACTGATAGAAGTGTGACTGAGATTGAGTCACGAGATGTGGATTTCATTGAAGATGAATTTTCAAGTAGAGGTGAGGTTGATAGGAGTTTAGAACTTCATGAGATTGTGGAACAAGAGGAAAGTGCTCCAAGGAATTTAGTTGAGAATGGGAAAGAAATTCTTCAAACTCCTACAAATTATAAAAATGACTTGAATCCGAGTGGGAGCACATCACTTGTCAATCAATCACAACAACCTCAACCGCGTCAAAGCAAACATGAAAGTATTTCCCGTCGTCGTTTTAAGATTGAATGAGAAACTTTTATGGCAGCTCTACATAATGATGACGATCCTAGGACAGTTCATGAGACTCTCTCATCTTCTACTAAAGATGAGTGGAGAAAAGCACTTAATGATGAGATTGAGTCTATGAGGATTAACCAGGTCTGGGATCTGGTTGATCTACCAACAGGGTGTAAGACTATTGGGAACAAATGGATTCTTAAGGTCAAACGCAAGTCGGATGGATCAACAGATAAGTACAAAACTCGCTTAGTGGCGAAAGGATATACTCAATAAGAGGGTATAGGTTATGAGGAAACATTTTCACCAGTGGTGAAGTTTGCCTCAATTTGCCTAATTCTAGCTATAGTAACAAATATGGATTTGGAACTCTATCAGATGGATGTTAAGACAACATTTCTCGATGAGAACTAGATGAGGAGATCTATAGGTGTGACGACCCGCTTTTACATGTATTTTCACTGAATGGTTGTTTTAATAGGCCATTAATATATTGATTTATTTATTTTAAAGTATTGTGTTTTAAATTGGTTTTTATTTATTTGATGTTGTGTTTTATTTATTTAGTCATTTTACGGTTTTTAATCTTGTTTTTGGCATATCTGTTTTGTTTTCCGGAGTGAGGATTGGACCTCATTTCTTCCCTCCATCTTTTCTTTTCTCCTTTTCCTTTTTCTCTTTTTTCTCTTTTCTTTCTTTTTTCTTTTTTTCTTTTTCTTTTTTCTTCATTTTTCCCCTTCCCTCCTGTGCGACCCCCCTCCCCCGTCCGTCTCTCTCTCTCTCCTCTCCTTCACGCCGATCGCCCCTTGCTCCCAGACCCACCGTCTCCGGCCACTGTGCGGCATACCACCCCCACCATTTTCTTCCCCTCCCTCCGGTAAACCACCCCACCAAGTTTCATGGCCAGCCGTGCTGCCGTTTAGCCGGAAAAAGCTCATTAAGCCACACGGTTTTTGCTCCGATCTGCCGCCGTCGCTCCACCTCCGGCCACCACCTCTTCACCACTACATCATCGACTCCTTTCCGTCCTAACCCATCCATTTCCGGCCTCTAACTGTCACCGGAACAGCTCCCACGAGCTAGTTTCCGTTTTGGACATTTCAGCCCTTCCTCTCCCATTTTCGCCGCCACCCACGGCCAAACTCCACTTCCACTAGCTTCATAAACATCCTTAGGCTATTCCCTATCAATCCCGAGCCTTGGTTTGTCCCCGTTCAAAAGTGGATATTTTACAACCCACAGCCACAGTGAAATTTCACTGTTACGTTGCTTTTCTTCCACCGTTTGTAATGCCGCGAGCTTTCTAAAAATACCATATAGCACTGTAAGTATTTTCCAAACCCTACTTTTAGATTTAAATATATTTTGCTCATTCAATAAATATTTATCTGCTAGTTGGTTGATTCCGGACTGAGTCCGAGGAGTTCAGGAGTCGGATGGATTGAGGACGGAGTGCTTGGTTTTGGTTGTTTGTGATTGCTTGATTATTTGAGCCATGAGGCGTGAGTTGCATATTGTGTATATGTGTATGTTTGTTTTATTTGAGAAAATCCCATTTTATTGACGTAAATGGTTTTTGGGTGCGTGTGTCTCACGAGCCCAAACTGGAATGGGTTATTATCTCGGTAGAGCTCCTCTGGTCACTCGGGAGTGGATAATACTGAGTGACATCCCCTGGACCAGATCGCACGATACGGTAACGCTGTCGTGTCAACTCCGTGGTCCCTAGAGTGGCGGGGACTAGAGGATGGCCTGGCTAGCTAAGGGCGGGGCACGAGTCTGGACATCGCTCGTTTATGTATCACACGCGTACTTGTTACCTGCGGTGTGGCACAGAGCCAGGGTGTGCGGATGATCCCTAAGGGAGATCATGGTGCATGCATAACTGGATTGTTTTTATGGTTTTCGGATGTGGGTCATTTTCTGGAAAAATGGCGAGACTTGGTTTTTCGAGGCTTCTGATCCATTTTCTGGGAAAATGGTGGTTTGGGCCATTATCTGGGATAATGGCGAGGATGTACTAAGGCTTCTGATCCATTTTCTGAGAAAATGGTGGTTTGGGCCATTATCTGGGATAATGGCGAGACTTGGTTTTAAGGATATGTTTTTGTAGGCCAAATGAGTTTTTTGGCATGCGTAGAAAAAATATGGTTTTATGGGACATGTGCATTGGTTTTTCTTTTGTGCATATTGTTTGACTTTTATATGTTTTTATTTAGTGGTGTTTGGAGTTTACTTACCTGCGGCACCATTTTTGGTTCCGTAGATTTTGGTGCAGAGATCGAGGATGAGGAGGAGGAGGCTGAGCTCGAGGATGCAGCTCCGTCGGGGTGCTGAAGTTTATGTTTTGTATTTAACTTTTGAACTATATTTGTATTTATAATATTTTATTTATGTATGTTTTAAAAAGCTTTGTATTAAATTAAGAAAAATTCTGGTACTTAGTTATTGACTTTGCTTTTCGCTGCGTTTTTCTCGTGCACATTCGTTGCTTATACACACACTTGGCACAAGTCGATAGGGTGATGACCCGTGATGTCATCATCCAGACGTCTCGATTTCCCCGTGTTCGTGTGTGGGGATTTGGGGGCGTCATAGGTGGTATCAGAGCGGTCCGGCTCTGGGTAAAACCACATGTCCCGTAGGTAGTACCAGAATGTTTTTAAAGTTGTGTTTTAAAATTTATTTTAAGTAAAGTTACTTTTTGACATGTTTTATATGTTTGTTTTATTTGTTTGAGCTTGTTTGCTTGTTTTTATTTATTTGGTTATGTTTTTGCAAGCTGGTTTCTTTTTGTTTCTTGTTATGTGGTGTTGGTCTTTGGTTTTTGTTTTTATTTGTTATTGGTTTTATTTGATTTTGTTTTCTTAAATGGGGTCAAAGGTTGTGGTGGTAGGAAAAATGGTGAGATCAAGGAAATCTACTCAGGAGCCACGGGACAATACATCAAGAGATGACTCCATAGCCCAAGCAATACGGCAGATGACGGAGTTTATGCAGCAGAATTTTAGGCCACAGCAGACAGGGCCTTGGCCACAACAAGGAGGTCCCTAGCCACAACAAGGAGGGCCTTGTCCACAACAAGAAGGGTTTTGGCCACAACCAGGAGGTCCTTGGCCACATCAGGGAGGGCCTTGGCTATACCCAGGAGGATCTAGTAGCATGGTGCAAGCCGGATGCACTTATGAGTGCTTTCTGACGCATAGAACTCCACACTTCACTGGAGAAGAGGATCCACTTCAAGCTGGAAAGTGGATCAAGGACTTGGAAAGAACTTTTGAGGTGTGTGGTTACACCGAAGCGCAACAAGTACTCTACGCCAGCTATCTGTTGCAAGGCACCGCTTCTGATTGGTGGGATACCAAGAGGGTGATGCTGGAATCAGAATTGGGATCTTTCGCCACTGTGACCTGGCAGCGCTTCAAGAAAGAGTTTAATGACCGCTTCTTTCCCGCTTCCGTAAGGAAGCAAAAGGCAAGAGAGTTCTTAAATTTGGTCCAAGGGAGCACGACAGTGGAACAGTACGCCCGAAGGTTTATAGAACTTGGGCGGTTTGCTCCCTACCTCATCGCCACAGAGGAGATGCGAGCTGAGCGTTTCCAGGAGGGACTACACCCTGATATACGCCGTATGGTGGTCAGTCACCGGATATCCACTTTTCAGGACTTAGTGGATGTGGCCACCCTTGTGGAGCGAGAGAATAATCTGAGTATGGGCTTCCCTCCGGGTCATAAGAGGTGGAGTTTTTCTGGTGAAGGAAGCAGCTCGGGTTCGCCTCAGAAATTTGTTCAAAGGACCGGAACTCGACCGCAAGCATCCTCTGGTGTTCGCATGGGAGGACGTGTGCCAGTTTGCAGAATTTGTAATAGAACCCATGTGAGTGAGTGCCCTTCTGGTGGGGCTCAATGTTATAATTGTGGCCAGCAGGGTCACTTTGCTCGTGAGTGTCCAAGACCAGTTCAAGGAAGCCGTGGAGGTAGACGCGGTGGAAGAACAAATCTAAGGCAAGCAGTGCAAGACCGGGTTTATGCTGTCACGCCCGGAGATGTGGATGATGAGGCACCAGTGACCCATGATGCTGGAGTAATTACAAGTATGGATTTAATTTAATTTTATGTTGGATTTAATTTTTGGTGTATTTGGTTTCTCCTTTGTTTTTGGATTTCATGAGTTAATGTGTTTGATTCAGGGAGAGTCCGTTTATATGAGTTTTATACTTGCACTTTGTTTGATTCGGGTGCTTCATAGTCATTTGTATCTTCCACGTTTGCGCGGATGTGTAATTTGGTCACGGAACCTTTGCCAAAGTCATTGGTAGTGGCTCTACCTGATGGTGAAATGGTGTGGTGTTCCAAGATTGCTTTGGGATGCCCATTAAATTTTGATGGAAGGTTCTTGGATGCTGATTTGGTGGTGTTTAAACTATTGGGTTTTGATATCATCATCGGGATGGATTGGCTATACCAATATTCTGCGAGTATTAATTGCAGAAGTCGGATAATTAGCTTTCAACTTCTAAATGGTGATTGTCTGGAATTTGCGGGGAGTAAGTTAAAAGAAAAGCCGGTAATTATATCGGCAATTCAAGCAAGAAGAGAGATTGCATGGGGAGCGGATGCATTCTTAGTCCAGATGGTGTCCACGCCGTCTGAGAAGAAGTCTTTGGTAGACATTCCAGTTGTGGAAGAATTTCCCGATGTGTTTGTGGATGACTTGCCTGGACTACCCCCTGTTCGAGAAATGGAGTTTGTTATAGACTTGGAACCTGGAGCGGCTCCTGTACATAAAGCTCCTTATCGCATGGCACCGGCTGAATTAAAAGAGTTGAATACTCAGTTGCAAGAGCTGGTAGATAAGGGATTTATTCAGCCTAGTACTTTGCCGTGGGGTGCGCCAGTGCTGTTCGTTAAAAAGAAAGATGGAGCCCTCCGTATGTGCATTGATTATCGGGAATTAAATAAGGTGACCATCAAAAATAAATATCCTCTCCCACGGATAGATGATTTATTTGATCAGCTTCAAGGAGCAGCTGTGTTCTCGAAAATTGATTTGAGGTCGGGATACTACCAGCTGAGGATCAGAGACAAGGATGTGCCCAAAACTGCTTTCAGGTCGAGATATGGGCATTATGAATTTAAGGTGATGCCGTTTGGGTTAGCTAATACCCCTGCTGCTTTCATGGATTTAATGAATCGAGTATTTCGACCTTATCTGGATTCTTTTGTAGTAGTATTCATTGATGATATTCTGATTTATTCTTGAGATGTTGAAGAGCATGTATATCATCTTCGTCTAGTACTTGAGAAATTGAGAGAACATCAGTTGTATGCCAAGCTCAGTAAGTGTGAATTCTGGTTGGAGGAAGTCAGATTTCTTGGGCAAGTGATTTCCCGAGACGGAGTGGCTGTTGATCCTAGTAAGGTGGAAGCCATTTTGTCATGGCAACGTCCGACTACAGTGCGCGAGATCAGGAGTTTCTTGGGACTTGTCGGATATTACCGAAAATTTGTGGAGGGTTTTGCTCGCCTATCCGAACCTCTCACAGCTTTGACTCGGAAGAATGCAGAATTTGTTTGGTCAGATAAGTGCGATAGAAGTTTCCAAGAATTAAAGAACAGGCTGACGACAGCACCAGTGTTAGCGCTTCCAGAACTGCATAAGCCATTCGTAGTCTCCAGTGATGCGTCTAAATTTGGATTAGGTTGTGTCCTTATGCAGGAAGGACGGGTTGTTGCTTATGCATCTCGTCAGCTAAACGACCATGAGAAGAATTATCCGACGCACGATTTGGAATTGGCTGCGATTGTTTTTGCTCTCAAGATCTAGCGGCACTTTTTGTATGGGGACGCTTGTGAAGTATACACTGATCACAAGAGCTTGAAGCATTTGTTTTCCCAGAAAAATCTGAACATGAGGTAGAGGCGATGGCTAGAGCTAATCAGTGACTACTAGTGCGAGATCAAGTACCATCCGGGGAAGGCTAATATAGTTGCTGATGCTTTGAGACGAAAATCGCACTTAGAAGATGAAGCTGAGCCGTCAGAATTGGACTCTTTGCTTTGTGGGATGAGAAGGCTCCTTATTGAAAGTTCACAGCAAGAAGAGATTCTATCTTCAGTTCTTGACATTCGGGTAACTGATTTTGAGGAATTGAAGACTCTTCAAATGAAAGATCTGAACCTACTGAATATCAGAAAAAGAGTCAGAAAATCTCGAGGGCCGTTGTACTATAGTATGGATAAAGATGGAATACTTCGGTTCCGAGATCGTAGAGTGGTCCCCAAAGATTCAGAATTCAAGGAGCGGATCATGGCAGAAGCTCATGCGGCCCCTTATTCAGTTCATCCCGGCAGTACAAAGATGTACCGGGACTTGAAGAAAAATTATTGGTAGGATGGAATGAAGAGGGATATTGCCTTGTATGTTGAGAAATGCCACACATGCCGTCAAGTGAAGGCCGAGCATCAAAGACCCGCAGGTATGCTCCAACCCCTCCCTATTCCTGAGTGGAAATGAGATGACATCACGATGGACTTTGTACTGGGCTTGCCGAGGACGCCTAGTGGGAAAAATTATGTCTGGGTGATTGTTGACCGGTTAACAAAGAATGCTCATTTCTTGCCTTTTAATAACACTGATTCCTTGGGTAAGTTGACACGCTTGTACGTGAAAGAAATAGTGCGGCTGCACGGCATACCAAAGAGTATAGTGTCAGATCGAGACCCAAGGTTCACGTCTCAATTCTGGAAGAGTTTGCAGGCAGCATTGGGTACTAAGTTGAAGTTTAGTACTGTATATCACCCGCAGACAGACGGTTAATCAGAGCGCACCATTCAGACCCTTGAAGACATGTTGCGAGCATGTGTCATGGAATTTCAAGGGAGTTGGAAAAACCAGTTGCCGCTCATAGAGTTTGCATATAATAATAGCTTACATGCGACCATTCAGATGGCTACCTATGAAGCTCTTTATGGGAGGAAGTGCAGATCACCCTTATGTTGGGATGAAGTCGGGGAGAGTAGGATAATTGGACCCGAAATAATTCAAGAGATGCAAAGCCAAGTTCGGATCATCAGGGATAAAATGGTGGCAGCTCAAAGTCGCCAAAAAAGCTACACTGATACCAGGAGGAGAGAGTTATCTTTTGAAGAAGGTGATTGGATTTATCTCAAAGTCTCTCCTATGAGGGGTGTTAAGCGTTTTGGTAAGAAGAGGAAACTGGATTTGAGGTAGGTCGGCCCTTTTCAGATTCTGAAGAAGGTAGGGTCCATCGCCTATAGAGTTGCTTTGCCAGATTATTTTGGGGATATTCATATGTCTTCCACGTATTGTCCTTGAAGAAGAGTTTTGGACAACAAGAGCCACGCTTTGTCAACCCAGAGAGCATTCAGTTGCAACCGGATCTCACTTATGAGGTTGTTCCATCGCAAATCATGGATTGGAAGGAGCAACAGTTGAGGTCCAAGACGATACCTTTGATTAAGGTGGCATGGGGAGATCCGTTAGCTCAAGACTTCTCTTGGGAGCGAGTAGCGGACATGAGGGAGCAGTACCCATACTTGTTTGAGTAAAGACGATATGTTTCTTAATCTTGGTCAAAGGTGGTTTATGTGTTATTATGTGGCTTGTTTTAATTTGGTGGTTGATCTTGCAAATTTCGAGGACGAAATTTGTTTTAAGGGGGATGTGACGACCCGCTTTTACGTGTATTTTCACTGAAGGGTTGTTTTAATTTAATTAATATATTGATTTATTTATTTTAAATTATTGCATTTTAAATTAGTTTTTATTTATTTGATGTTGTGTTTTATTTATTTAGTCGTTTTATGGTTTTAAATCTCATTTGTGGCGGATCTGTTTTGTTTTCCGGAGTGAGGATTGGACCTCATTTCTTCCCTCCATCTTTTCTTTTCTCTTTTTTCTTTTTCTCTTTTTTCTCTTTTCTTTCTTTTTTCTTTTTTTCTTTTTCTTTTTTCTTCCTTTTTCCCCTTCCCTCCCGCGTGACCCCCCTCCCCCGTCCGTCTCTCTCTCTCCTCACCTTCACGCCGATCGCCCCTTGCTCCCATACCCACCGCCGCCGGCCACCGTGCGGCACACCACCCCCACCATTTTCTTCCCCTCCCTCTGGTGAACCACCCCACCAAGTTTCATCCCCAACCGTGCCGCCGTTTAGCCGGAAAAAGCCCATCAAGCCACACGGTTTTTGCTCTGATTTGCCGCCGTTGCTCCACCTCCAGCCACCACCTCTTCACCACTTCATCACCGACTCCTTGCCGTCCTAACCCACCCATTTCCGGCCTCTAACTGTCACCGGAACAGCTCCCACGAGCTAGTTTTCGCCCTTCCTCCGCCGTTTTCACCACCACCCACAGCCAAACTCCACTTCCACTAGCTTCATAAATATCCTTAGGCTATTCCCTATCAATCCCGAGTCTTGGTTTGTCCCCATTCAAAAGTGGGTATTTTACAACCCAAGGCCACAGTGAAATTTTACAATCCCGAGTCTTGGTTTGCTTTCCTTCCGCCGTTTACAACGCCGCGAGCTTTCTAAAAATACCATATAGCGCTGTAAGTAGTTTCCAAACCCTACTTTTAGATTTAAATATATTTTTCTCATTCAATAAATATTTATCTGCTTGTTGGTTGATTCCGGACTGAGTCCTAGGAGTTCGAGGGTCGGATGGATTGAGGACGGAGTGCTTGGTTTTGGTTGTTTGTGATTGCTTGATTATTTGAGCCATGAGGCGTGAGTTGCATATTGTGTATATGTGCATTTTTGTTTTATTTGAGAAAATCTCGTTTTATTGGCGTAAATGGTTTTTGGGTGTATATGTCTCACGAGCCCAAGCCGGGATGGGTTATTATCTCGGTGGAGCTCATTTGGTCATTCGGGAGTGGATAATATTGAGTGACACCCCCTAGGTTGTCGTAGGGCGACAACCGGATCGTACGATACGGTAACGCTGTCGTGTCGACTCCGTGGTCCCTAGAGTGGCGGGGACTAGAGGATGGCCTGGCCAGGTTCGCGTAAGGCGCGAGTCTGGGCATCACTCGTTTAGGTGTCACACGCGTAGTCGTTACCTGCGGTGTGGCACAGAGTCAGGATGTACGGATAATCCCTAGGGGAGATCATGGTGTATGCATAACCGGATTGTTTTTATGGTTTTCGGATGTGGGTCATTTTCTGAGAAAATGGCGAGGTTTGGTTTTGCGAGGCTTCTGATCCATTTTCTGGGAAAATGGTGGTTTGGGCCATTATCTGGGATAATGGCGAGAATGTACTGAGGCTTCTGATCCATTTTCTGGGAAAATGGTGGTTTGGGCCATTATCTGGAATAATGGCGAGACTTGGTTTTAAGGATATATTTTTGTGGGCCAAATGAGATTTTTGGCGTGCGTGGAAAAAATATGGTTTTATGGGACATGTGCATTGGTTTTTCTTTTGTACATATTGTTTAAGTTTTATATGTTTTTATCTAGTAGTGTTTGGAGTTTACTTACCTGCGGCACCATTTTTGGTTCAGCAGATTTTGGTGCAGAGATCGAGGATGAGGAGGAGGAGGCTGAACCCGAGGATGCGGCTCCGCCGGGGTGCTGAAGTTTATGTTTTGTATTTGGCTTTTGAACTATATTTGTATTTGTAATATTTTATTTATGTATGTTTTGAACAGCTTTGTATTAAATTAAGAAAAATTCTGGTACTTATTTATTGACTTTGCTTTTCGTTGCGTTTTTCTCGTGCACATTCGTTGCTTATACACACACTTGGCACACGTCGATAGGGTGATGACCCGTGATGTCATCATCCGAATATTTCGATTTTCCCGTGTTCGTGTGTGGGAATTTGGGGGCGTCACAATAGGGATCAACCAACATGTTTTGTGGTCAAAAGTCAAAAGCGCAAAGTGTGTAAGCTCAAACAATTTATATATGGCTTAAAACAGCCATCTAGACAATGATATCTCAGATTCCATCGAGCCATTCTCTCGAACGGGTTTACGACGATCACCGAGGATCATTGTGTCTATGTCAAAAGATCCAAGAAGAGTTTCATTATGCTGTCATTTTATGTTGACTACATACTACTAGCTAGAAATGATCAAGGGTTGATAGTCTCCACAAAGAGTGGTTATCCTTCAATTTTGAGATAAAGGATATGGGTGAGGCAGAATACATTCTGGGAGTTCAGATCTTCAGAGATCATTCAAAGAGACTTTTGTGTTTGTCCCAACAGACTTACATAAATAAAGTTCTCGAGCGCTTCCTAATGAGTGAATGTAAATTGACACCCCTATTGCAAGAAGCTAGAACTTGTCCAAAGAGTTGTGTCCTAAGACTCAAAGAGAAAATGAAAAGATGGCACGTGTCCCTTATACTAATGTTGTAGGTAGTCTAATGTACGCAATGTGTACTCGGCCTAACATATGTTATGCAGTTCGCTTAGTGAGTAAATTCCAATCTAATCCCGAATTGGCTCACTGGAAAGCAGTCAAGAGGATTATGCGATATCTCAAGGGAACTGCGAACTATGTGTTGTGCTATCAGGGTTCAGATTTGCACCTAAGAGGTTACAGTGATGCTGATTGCGGCAATGACCTAGATGAGTGCAAATCAACCACTGGATATGTCTTCTGCTCAACAATGTCGCCATTACATAGAGCAGCAAGAAACAACCCTGTATAGCTTTATCCACCATGGAGGCAGAATACATAACTTGTTTTGCAACCGTTCAAGAAGCTGTTTGGTTACGAAGGTTCCTCAAGCATTTAGAAATTGGCACGAATACTTCAGATTCGGTGACGATATTCTGCGATAGTATGGTAGCTCTTGCATATACTAAGAACTCAAAATATTATGGTAGAACCAAACACATAGATATTAGATATCACTACATCAGAGACATGGTAGCATAAAAGGAAGTGGTTCTGAAACACTTATCTACTAGTCGCATGGTTGTTGATCCCTTAACGAAACCTATAGCAAGAGATATCTTTGAGGCTCATGTTAGGAATCAAGGACTGCGTAGACTGTAAATGTAATTTGTGTTTCAAATGGTATTGAGATGTAACCTTTCCTTTGGGATATTAATACAATATGATCCGGTTCTTGTCTTTATTGTATTATTTTTCTAATACACACACAAGATATGTCAATAAGCTTAGATCGGTTCACTTACATGAGCAATCGCCTCTAGCGCTTGAGAAGCGAGTAGAGATGAGACATTGTGTTCTTAGCTATTTGTTCAAAGGGATAAGTTAGTTGACACAAAGATATGTCGTCTTAGTGGGAGCTAAGATGAGATCCAATAAGAGGACTATGCATGGGCTATGCCACAACCTATGTAGCCTGTGATTAGCTAGATGTGAGATCCTCTTTGACACCTTGGAGGCGAGCAAATGGAGGAACTCGAGTTAGACGCTTAAGCAACGTCTAGACTAAGATCTGTATAGTGTTGATACAAACATATGCTTTTTGAGAAAGAGAAATCCACTGTAGCATGTGTTTCATACTACATGTACTTATTCGACCAAATGAATAAGTAAGTAAATGGTTCTCCTCTTTATCATTGTGTGAGTCTCATTTTTTTAAGTGTCCTTTACTTTTGACTGTGTCACGAGATGGAGGTTGTGATGTTTGCTACTTTGGCATGTTGTCTATGGACATAATTAATACAGTTTAAAGAAACATTACTGGAAAAGCGGTTTAACCAAAGTTGAATGATATGAGTGCAAATGGAAGATTCTTCTATAGTGTTTGCTGACACCAAACTATGACGCTATATACTGACTAAGGTTGTGAACATATTGAAATGATTTCGAGGTAGTCAAGTATTGTTCTGAGTTTTCTGAACTCAAGAGGGTTCGAAAATGCTTGATCTGATGCGATCGAATGAGTCTAGAACATAACCAAACACTTTACGGATGTTACTACGCTAGTCTTCTCTAGAAGAGATTTGGTGTGAGTACTCCCATTTTTTTAGATGTGCTTTGTGGTCGCATAGCCTATTTATTTGTATGAACAAGATTGAGAATATTAGAGAGATACAGACCTGGAGTCATGCCCACTTTGTGCAAGTGGGAGATGTTGGATGGAGGGGCACCCACGTGGGCGACCCCTCCCCTCTTGTGCGTTACAAGCACAAGTAATGCATGGCCTTAACATCTAACGCATGGCTTGTAACATCTAACGTATGGCTTTAAAGCTATGCGTTACCTTCAGAGTAAAGGCTAGCCTTTAAGGCCAGCTGTGTAGGATGGGCTATATATAGCCCCCTTCATTTAGTTCTTATTTTTTACCTAAACAGTGAAGTCTTTCTCTTTTTGTTTTCTCTTAAAATAAGCATTTAGGTTGTGGATTTGTTAAGTGTCACTCTAGTTTCATACTATGTAGTGCACTTTGCTACTAAGAGAAAACGCTTGAAATTTATCAATTTGGAAAAACTTGTGAAGCAACTTTATAAGCTAAGTTTGAGGTACTTTTCCATTGTGCTTTCTAACAATTAATATTTGAGGGTTGATAGAGACATTAAGAGATACTACACAATTGTGTGACGTGTGCCACGCCATTTTTTTTTTTCATTTTCCCCTCCTCCCTCATCCCCTTTTCCCACTCCCTCGAGCCTAATAGTGCTACAGCGCCTCACTAATATCGTTGTTGCCACTCTCATTCCTCGTTGGCAGGTGCACACCTTTTTGCCCCCTCCGTTTCTCCCTTCCCCCTCCATTTTAGTGTTTTCTCTTCAAAATTTCTTTCATTTTCTCAACAACTAAATAGAGAACAAGTTGTAAATTCATTATTTCTTTTCATTTTCTCAACAACCAAACACAAAGAGAGATATGTGCTGTTGGCAACTGGCGAACGGAGATTTTTTGGAGGGGCTCTAGGAAAGGAATGGGCAAAGGCACTGGGGCATGGGGAAGTGAGAGAATAAAAGAAAAAAAAAACAAGGAAAAAAGAAGAAGAAGAAAGAGTCCTTAACTGATGCGTATTTTGTGGGATCCGTTTTATGGCATTCCTTTTGTGTCTGTAGTATATTTCTTAATATTTTATTACTTAATCGTATAGCCTGATTTTCTGCCTAATCCCCTAGCCCGAGTCAATGGATTCAACTAGCAAGAGAGTATGTACCATTATTTAGTTCATGTTTAGTTCAATAAAAAAGGTCAAACCTTGACTAACAATAATAGAACAATATCCAATTGGCATTTAAATTAAGAAAAATTTTTCTCATCAATCATTATTCACCAATCCACACCCCACATCCTATAAAAAATACTCATATATCTTATGAGAAGCACATCTACACTCTATAAAAAAATTATAAGTGTGTGGTATGAAAGTGGATAGTGACTGATGCATAGTAAATTCCTTAAATTAATATGAATTGACAAAAAATCTCAGGGTGCAAATATGAGGTAATGTGAATTATTCCTTATTTTATTTTTCCTCATAATATTTTACATCCAAAAAAGGAAAAGTATATTCTATATACCTCCCACTTATACCCAATTTGTAATGTCATAACTTATCAAATTTGAAAACATTGCATCTTTAATTATCATTTTTTGGCAAATTATCAATATTAAAAATAGCGAAAATAGATGGTGTTTTATAATATTAATGTGGAAGGCAAGATCTACATTATTTTATGAAAATGAAATTATAAAATAAAATACAATCGATACAGGTCAGGAGGTTAAAAAAAAATATTTAAATTAAAATATTAATGTTCATGACGTTAACCAAAAATGAATTTATTGCATATAAGCGGTTGGGAAACTTTCTCTCCATAGAATAAAAAGTCCACCCTCTAATCTCTTTGGGAAGTATAAATTACGTAGAAATAATAATGTAGTACATTTGTATAAAAAAACTAATATATGTTACCGTATAGTCAAAAGTCAACGCTTGGTAATGGATATGGCTAGGCGGTGGTCGGCAGAGTGGGGCCACCGGCACACTGATCAAAGATCCAAAAGTTCCGCCAGATTTAGTTTAGATTGCGTGGCATTTCTTTATGAGTTTTGCAATATATAAAAAATAATTATCTATTAATTTATATATTAATATTAATTTTTTTGTATTTAAAATTTAAATTAATATTATTTTTAATAAAATTTATTTTTTATTAATTATATTAGATTAATATACATATTAATACTTAATTATATTTAAAACTAAATTTTTCCTTTCTTTATTAGAGCATAGCGGTGTCAAACAAAGAATTAAGTTTGAGAAATAATATCTACTCCGTAGAAAAGATATTTGTAGTTGATTACGCAATTGCTACACAGTTTTTTTAAAATATCTAACTATTTTTTAGTTTTTTTAATAATATCTTATTGTTTTTTAAGATAATTATACAATATTTATCTATTCTATGACTATATATAACATTATTATTTACTTTAAGATGTACAAATGGCATCCACTCTTTTGAAAAAATTAGATAAAATTGTGATTAACATGAAATAAAATGCTTGTGCACCCTAAAATTATACCTAACATTACTCTAAGTAAAAATTGATCACCTTCAAAAAAACACGAGATGATAAAGGGAATGATTTTTGTTCATACCAATGAGCAATAGTTAAATTTATATAAGAGAATTTGGCATACACAAAGGAAAAACACAAGATGAAAAAAAGCATTTTCATCACGTGCTAATGTTAATAATATAATATAAATAATTAAATCTACTTATTCACATTAGGTTAAAGTTTTAAAATTTTAGGATAAATAATGATTTTATATGGTATCGGTATAAAAGTTCTAAATTTAAACTCTTTTTTTATGCTTTACCCTATTTAATTAAATATTTTATGTATTAGAACCACTCATTGAATGAGAATCTGTCCCATGCAAGAAGGAGAGAGTATTGAAAATATAATTAAAAAAATTAAATATATTTCTTACCATTAGTTTAAACTTTTGAAACAAATAATTATTTTATAATTAGAACTGTTGTTTATGAAATTATCTTAAAAGATTGTTTTAGATATGTTTGTTTTTTAAGTATTTTGCAAGTGGCGAGGTCTTTGAGAAAATACGTTGGGTTGAAGAAATTTATATGATGTTTGTTGACTTGTAATTCTATTGTTATGTCTTTTTTTTTTTTTCTTTTTCTTTTTAGTAGCTAAGAAGAAGGAGAGGTCGGATTCTAAAGAAATTCTATTTACAATCATGAGTGAGGGACTGCATATAGCATGTGTAGTCTCATTGATAAATGAGGATAAAAATGAAAAAAAAATATCATTTTAAAAATAATATTATTGTAATTTTAATTTTTTTTAAACATAATTATATGAACTTGCATGAATAAATCATTAAAATAGAGGCTGTATGTAGACTAACTCAAGATCCTAATTCTAACAAAAATGCTCTATTTTTGTAGGAAAACAAAAAAGAAAACGTCGTGAATATAATCGCTACAACTCATGGGTAATGCCTACATCCTGTAGAAAGATATAATATACTGGGGATAATAAGAATGTACGGCCTTATTATGTTATCAGAAAATTGTAAATGTCTTTTGAAAAATTAAAAAAAAAAACAAATCTTTTAGATATATTTATCAAAGTTTGTAAAATTAATAGGACCCATTAAAAATATGTTTGTTGTTAATGTCTTGTTTCGCATGTCTTTGGGCCGGGCTCTCAGCAACTCGAGTCTTAGATCTTAAGTCTGTGAATACAAAAAAAAACATTGCGAAACGGGAGACCTGAAGGTGGCTGAGGAGTCTCTGATACTAAAGTCAGTATCGTCTTATAGTTTAGTGAAAGTTTGCAGAGAGTTCTTAGTACCTGGAGATTTACCTTTTATAGCCGATTTCTAGGGTTAGCTGTTTATGCCTAGTGTCAGGAGGATATGTCCTCTCAGGAGTCTTTTAGTCAGGTTCCTTTAATACGGCATAGCTCTATAGAGTGGCACAATAAATGCGACGTGACTTTGTCCAGCTTACTCCTCGGGTCCACATAGTTAGGTCCCCTTTTCTCTATTTGTTAAGAGTATCAAGGGCTTTCCAAGATTTCCGCTTGCTTGTCCACTCAGGACCACGTGAGATTAGGCTCTGCATGAGAGTGTCGAGGTGGCGTGTTCATTCTTTGCATAATGGGGGTTTCCTATGCTTTTAAATTCGTGGACCATCATTTGTTCCAAGGTCGGGGGCTCCTTGATTGGGCTAACAGGTTACTCGGTTGGCTTGGACCTCTCGTGTTCTTGTAACTTGGGCTTCGCCCAAGGGAAGAAAATTCCCTTACATTTGTAGATATGTTTTCTTTTTTAATTTTCATGAAAGATGTTATGGTTTTTATTTTTAGTTGTTATGAAAACTCAGCTAAATGATTCAATGATCTTTCTAAAGAGAACAATAATTGGTGTTAATGGTATATTTCGATTGAGATTGGAAACAATTTTCTGGAAAAATATCCAGATTTTTTTTTTAAACAAACATATCCTAATTGTGATCAGTGGGGCCGGGGGGATTGAGAAACGATAAATCTTCAATTGATGGAAAGAATAAATAATGATATAGGAATCATACGTGGTAGGAAATTGCTAGATTTATATATATATATATATATATATATATATATAAAGATCATAAAAAAATTCCTTTTATTGATGGAAGTGTCTCTCTTTTAAAGGTTGTATACTTGTATTATGTAGAAGCGGACACTAATATTTATGAATAAATCTATTAAGCCGTCTCAAATGTATCGTTTCAAATGATGGTTATTTAAATTAAATTTTATTATAATTTTTTTATCTAATAATTAAAAAAGTGATTTTTAATATATTAATATATTTTTATTTTTTAAAAAATATTTAAATGTATTAAAAAAATATGCCATTTGCCGGCTAGCA
Organism: Carya illinoinensis; assembly: GCF_018687715.1. Classification (NCBI taxonomy): domain Eukaryota; kingdom Viridiplantae; phylum Streptophyta; class Magnoliopsida; order Fagales; family Juglandaceae; genus Carya; species Carya illinoinensis. The sequence continues at coordinate 49,771,012 of NC_056754.1, read as the reverse complement.
CTGCTCAATATTTATAGCCAATTTGGGTAATTTAATACAAGCAGTTCTCTTTCCATATTTGGGATGGTAAATGTCGTAAGGATGAGAGATTTCTCACGCCCATCCCAATCGCGTGAATCGTACGTTACTACGAGTTTTCTTTTAATTATCTTAATTGTGGCGAGGGAATTAATTATTAATAATATTATCTGGTTTCACAACCAGCTAATGGTAATATATTTTTTTATTATCGTTGATGAGATTTTCAAATCTCAATTATCATATTTTGAATAACATGTAGAAAGAAATTCAATTTTATATGTTGAGTTTATCTATGTACCTATCTCTTCTGGTCCAATTAAAATTTTGAGAAATGTTTTAATTATAATGAAATTTCATACAAATAAGTTTACTAACTGATGTAATTTGATATTATGTTAAATTGTAAAATTATTTTCTATTATAAAATAAATTTAATGTATTATATAAAATTATATCAATCTTTAAATTTATTTTTATAAAATTTATTTATAACTGTAACACTTTTCTAAAATTCTAAACTTCAATACGAACCTTTTTTGTTTCTAAAACTTCAATATGACTTAAAATGGATTGCAAACCACATTTTTGTTTAAGAATCCCCCTTATTAAAAGGTAATAGAAGTATAGGATGGTAATTGAGCCGAATTCACATCAACGCCTAACACTTGAATAAATATCTCTTAATCAAAGAAAAATCTAAGATTAAAAAAATAAAATAAAAGCAAAAATCTGGTCCCAATCTTGTCAATTTGGGCCATCCAGCATTTCCCCTTAAATTTTAATTGTTTAGTTTGTCTTCAAGCTCAAAGTCATCGAAATCGGGATAGATGAATATTCAAACTCAAGTATATTTAGATATCCATTTGATGTACAAGTTTAAACTTGTTCATGAACTAATCAGTTCGCTTACTACATCTTCATACAACCAAACACTATTTCGAAACTTTGTGTAGTTTTATTAATTGTTAGTTTTTTTAATTATATGCTACTCTTATGACTTTTGAGACTTAAGAACTTATGAAAATCATATTCACCAACATTATGTTTGTAAAGGATTATATATATATATATATATATATTATAACAATCCGCTAGAAATTTAACGGTGAAATTTCTATTGACTTTAGGAATCTCGTGAAGACCCGATAAGTTTTCACTAATCTATTAATCGTATAGTTGATGTTATTACTCACTATGGTATCAGAAGTAGGTTTCGATTATTGGAGATAGTTAGAAAGTTTTAATAGGACACATGGAAAGATTTTAGCCACCTTACTCTTCTAAGTATACTCTCTATTTTTGAAAAATAGCCTAAGCTGATTTTGTGGATATTATTGGATAAAAATAAAAATAAAAATAAATATCTTGAAGTAATTTTCGTGAATATTATTGGGTAAAAATATTTTGAGTTGATTTTTATAGATATTATTAGATAAAAATATCTTAAGTTGATTTTTGTAGATATTATTGGATAGAATATTATGAGATAATCTTTTATAGATATTTTGAGTAGGAGAAAACTACACTCAACTCTCAACTCCAGCCTTATCATCTTCCTTATCTCGTCCATAAGTAGCTCCAGCCATCACCTACAAACTTATCTTCATTTACACGTTCCTTCAAAAGAATATCAAATACTTTCTCTCGGACAGCTTTTAGGAGTTCTTTTGCACGCCCATTTCAAAGTTTTTGTAAGTGTTTTATCATAAAGTCTCCTTCATATAAGTTGTTCATTTTTTAGTCTAGTTTACATAGATATCTTATTTGCCCCATTTGAAGATCATTTGGTCAGTCAAATATTATATAAACTATAGAAAGGTCATTCTGGGAGATAAACTGGAGAATATGTTATAGTTTGGAGTTTTTGACCAAACTAATGGATAGATATTGGTCCGAAATTTTTATGGAGTATTGTTAACATGTATATGTGACTATTGGTTGAGGATTTTTGCATGATTAAAGGTTTTGATGAAAGAGTTTCTTAGATTTAGAAACTTAGAAACTGGAAGAAGAAAAACAGTTTCTGTTTTGAGAAAGTTTAACTCTTTGGTGGTCTAAACCTATTCTAATGACTTTAATAATTTTATTGGAAGATCTTAATCGTCTTATATACATGTTATATTATTATTTTGAAGATATTTAATATTAGTTTCAAAGATATAAAATTTTATGCAAAGAGATATTCAGATAAGCCAACGTGTGGATATTCTTGGCTAAATTTATATTTTGGTTAATTTCTAACCACGTGATCTTGAACTAGAAGCTTATATATGTTTTAGGACATCTTTTTAAACCATGTGATGGTTTGGTTTGAAGATCATATATTTATAAGTCATAGATCAAGAGATTTATCAAAACTAGTTGAGGAAAAAGTTTCTGTTTTTGGACTAAGTGTAAAACCAAAAACTCCAAATGTTATTTTGTGATTTTGGTGACTTTAGTTTGATGATTTAAAGCATGGTTGATGTTAGGATGATATTATGAATATGTTAGAAGTAAGATTTGATTTTTTGAAATTCTTGGAGATGTTTTGATTTAAGGTCAAAACTTATGATTCAAGTGCTTGGATTTTTTTACAAAAAAAGTTTGGTATTGATTATTAGTTTTTTCTAAATGGATGTTTTAAGTATGATTTTGAACTTAGGATTGGAAGATGTTTGTTGCAAAATTTTGGTTTAAGCATGAGTTTTGAAATTGGAAGGAATTGCAACAAAAATCAAGGGAAATGGCCTATGGAGGTTTCGGTCATAGTGTGTTTTTCATAGTTGTGTTTTGTTTTAAATTTTTCTGAATTAATATCTAAGTTTAGGACAAAATTTACATGAGGAATGTAAATTTTGAAAACTTTTGGAATTAGTATGAAAAATCATGAAGTTAGTATTTTCCATATCTCAAATTATTAGTGATTTAGTTCTAACTTTTAGAATCACTAATTACAGTTCCTCGTTATCGCACTTGAAGTTTTATAAGAAACGCGGAGATCGAGGTAAGTTAGCTTTTAACTTACTAGCATTCTACTGTATATGTGTGCTAAGTAAAGGAACTACAGTGTATGTATGTATGTTATCGTATATGTCATGCCATGCCAAGTTATCACGTAATTGTCTATTATATAGAATTTATTCTGTCATCAATTTTTATCTGTTACATAATATATTCTATCATGTAGTACTGTACATTACAAGTATGTCATGTTAAATATGTTGTCTATTATATGTTATGCCATGTTACGAAATGTTTCTATCTCAAGTTGGTCATGTATTTCAAGTTATGTTCAAATCACGTTATGTTACGTCAGGGCTCCAGTCCTTTCGTATTCCAGTCACGTTTCATCTTGAGTGCATTCAGTTTGTGTAGAATACATGGGGTCACAACAACTGTGGAGTATGTATTTAACTGCATTGTGATGTGTAGAATACATGGGGCCACAACAACTGTGGAGTATGTATTTACACGTAGAATACATGGAGTCACAACAATTGTGGAGTATGTATTTTTCATGTTAATTCAAGTTTCAGAGTAAGTTCATACTAAATCAAGTTTCAGATCAAGTTCATGTTTCAATTTAAGTTATGTCAATTATGCTATGTTATACGCTAAGTTATGGTTTAATTACTTATGAATTTGATTATGCATTTATGCTTTTACTGTCATCCGTGCATCATTAGCATGTGTGGAAGTTTTTTTGTTAACTTGCTGAGATTTGTAATCAAATCTTACTGTGGTAGTCCCAACTATCATTCCCCCCGAATGGTAGATCTTGTTACAGGACCTGAAGGAGAATCAGGAGCTGACCAACTAGACACAGTCGACTGAACGACTGTGCGTCGTTAATGTTAATATAGTAGTTAAATTACTACTTGTACGATGGAGTTGCATCTCCAGTACTTTTGGATCATAACTATTTTGGACTAGTGTTGTGATCTTAGTTATTCAATGAATCTTTATATATGAAGTATATTTTAAGTATTTGAGATATTTTCAGTTTGGTGCATAGTATTGCTAAAAGAAAAAAATTATCTGCTGCGAATATTGCATAATGTTAGATGCATGTTAGGAATATTGCATCTTATATGTCATGAACGGGGGGCAGGTAATCTTGTGTTGCATGTCTCGACACTTCAAATGTCCGTCCGATCCCAAACGGAATTTGGGGGCGTCACATATATATATTCTTATCACAAAATAGATTATTTAACAACTCCTACAAATTTTACAATAAATCATACTTATAAACTATTTGATAAAATAATGACATTAGAGATAAATGAAGTCAAAATCCACTTATATTTATTTATTTATTGAACCACGTCGTCTATATTTAGGGCATGTTTGAGATTGCGTTAAAGGTATTAAAAAGTGTTTAAATAGCTTCAAAAACCCTTTAATGATAAAATTAGATAATTTGGTTGTTACATATTAAAGTAATTTTTAATATAAAAATTTTGAAAATATACATTTCAAGAAAAAACATAATTTTGATACATTTCTTCAAATATACTTTTTCGGATAATATGAAATGTAATAACAATTTTAAAGAAAACTACCAAAAGGTAAATATACCCATACAACTTTTAAATAACTACATCTCTGCCTTGTAATCTTATTGACATTATCTCAAATAATAAATATAATATATTTGAAAATGATTCAAACATATAGTTATCAAATAATAAATAAATTGTTTTAATAGTAGAGTAGCTTTACAACTAAAAATTCTAAAATTAAAAATTATGTTACCCATTGTAATCTCATAAATGCACACACTTCATAAGGCAAAAAATAAGACATAAGGACAGCATATCATACTATCTACATGTACAATAAAGACAATATATTAGTACTAAATAGTAAATATGAAGAATTTTAATTATTATGTTTTAAAGAAAGATATGTGAAAATATCTCATATTTTTCCACTTTCCTTTAAAATTTATTATCTATATGAATTAACATCAACCCTATTAGTAGTTCCCATATTTAGTCTCATTTAAAGTAATAAATGTTGATATAGCAAAGTTGATTTGAAGAAGTTGAGATTTAAATAATTTCTCGTATCGATTAATTTAAAAAATTTCCAGCTGTGAAAACATTGAAAGTTTAAAATATTTCAGGAGAATTTTTAGGAATTTAATTGTATTAACTTGTAATTTTATTACGTAATGAATAGATAAATGATATTTACAGTCACGAGTGTGTAAATATAGAACAATTACTTTAAAAAACAAATAAATAAAAATTAACATAAAAAAATTAATTTTATTATTAATAAATTTTATATTTTTTAAAATAATTGTATCATATTTACGCACAACGTAGTAAATATAATGACGACAAATGTAGCGTTTATAAAAGTTAACAATAATATTATATACAGTCGTAAAATTACAAACATCGTATAATTACTTTAAAAAAGGATAAGGTCTATAATTAAAAAGTTAATTTTTTTTTATATAAATTTTATATTAATTTATTTTTTTTAAAATAATTATATATTAATTATATAATCATAATTGTAAATATCATTTCTCGACAATTTTGATAGAAAGGCGGCAAAGGAAATAGCTGGATGAAAGCAGCGTTTTAAAGGTAATTGAACTATTGCAGAGCGAGAAGACACCTCAGAGAGAGGGCGCGTATTATAAAAACTAGACCCGACTCTTACATAACACATACCAGAAGCAAACAAAGAAACGTTGTTCATGGCATCCTTCCCGATGCGTGTTTACGTGTAGAAGAAAGAGATAAGAGACAGTAGAGCCTTTGCTCAAGCAACGAGAGTAGAGTGTTCTTTTTCTGTTTGTTTCTTTGGCTGTGAATCAATAATGGAGGCTTTGATGAACAGAGGGGTCTTTCGGGTTTCAATGTGCGGTCAAGAAGAGATCGAACAATTGTCGAGGGACGGTAGCCATTACAGTGTCTCTACGGGGATTTTGCCGTCCCTTGGAGCAAGAAGCAATCGCAGAGTCAAGCTTAGGAGATTGATTATATCGCCATATGACCACCGCTACAGGTTCCAAAATGATTCATTTTCTTGGTTTTTGTTTCTGGGTTGGTTTTGTTTTGCTTAAGTTTGCATATTTCATTATCTTTCCTCCATTATTTTGATTCCTGGGTCATGTGCTTTATTGTTTTTTAGCTGTTATATTAATAATTTAATGGTATTCTTGTCTTTCTGGGTTTATGCTGCATTCGTTGAATTTCTGGTTACCTATTTTGTTCTTTTCTTTTTAAATTGAATAATCTAATACTGGCTGTATTGACTGAAGTTGAAGTGCTACTGTTGGCTTAGTTATATATTCTTCAATAATGGGGTATTTGGAAGAGATAATAGTTGAATCTTGTGATGGTTCGCTTGTAACTGATAAGCATTACTTCTTCTTCTTTCTTTAATCTCCATTTCCTTATAATTTTTGCTTCAAGTTCTCTCTTTAAAAATGAATCTCGTATTTGTCGTTCTGGGATTTTTATTTGAAAATTTTGGACTGCGTTTTGATTTCTTAAATGATTTTCTCTTGTATATAACGTTTTTCAGTTCTACGGTTTGTAGTTGGAAGCTTTTCCCTCCCTGTGACATTGTTCATTTAAAATCTTGATCTACCTCGTTGATTTTATGCCAAAAAGGATAGCTTCTACGAAAAAAAAAAACAATTTTCTTGTTTCTTTGTTCTGTTGTTGTTTTTATTTTTTGTACTTTTTTCCTAAATGAAAAGTTCTTCGGTCTTCCCATGCGTTTGGAATATTTGATTGGTGTTCTAAAAGTGAGAAACCTACTTTTCTGATTGTAATTTGTATTTAATATTTTATCTTTGAATTGTCACCAAGTTAGACCAGAGCTGCACCTACTCGGAGGCTTTGAATTTTCTGGTTGTTCATGAAGGAAAACAGTTTGTAGCTTTTGTAGACTCTGTCTTTGTCTTTGCTTTTCCTCCCCTTCTTGTTCTTGTAATGCTAATGTGTATTTTACTAACAGAGCATCGTGTAGAAAAAGGATGATTCGTTAACCCAATTTAAAAGAACTAATGTTTCAAACTCGGAAAATATGTCATGTACAGAGTAGATCCATTTTTGCATAAAGATCACTGTCTTCACTCTTCACTTGTAGACTGAATTCATAAACATTATCCATAAATATGTCATGACATTACTTTTCGGTAAGCTTGGCTCAGGCTAAATTGGTTGTTGCAGGATATGGGAAACTTTTCTCGTTGTTCTGGTCATCTATACTGCGTGGGTATCGCCGTTTGAATTCGGCTTCCTTGAGAAACCACAGGGACCACTCTCCATTACTGATAATGTTGTCAATGGATTCTTTGCTCTGGATATCATTATTACCTTTTTCGTAGCATACCTTGACAGAACAACCTACCTACTCGTTGATAATCCAAAGAAGATAGCATGGAAATATGCACGTTCCTGGTTAGCCTTTGATGTCATATCCACAATCCCTTCGGAGCTTGCTCAGAAGATTGCTCCTTCACCTTTCAGGTCATATGGCTTATTCAACATGCTTCGCCTCTGGCGTCTCCGGAGAGTTAGTGCCCTATTTTCCAGGTGAAGAGGATCTTCATCTTATTAATTGTCCTTCCAACTATTGAAAACAATATGAAAATGATTTTTTTGTAGTTTGGTTCCTGTAGAAAAATTGGTTTGTTTTAACTTGGGATTTATTGTCCTCTTTACAGATTGGAAAAGGATAGGAACTACAATTACTTTTGGGTTCGATGTGCAAAACTTATTTGCGTAAGTCTATTATAACTCCGGGACTACATAGGGGAAAGAAAGGTTTCTCTCCTACTACACTATCTCTTATAAGGATTGCAAAAATTTTTACAGGTTACCCTTTTTGCGGTTCATTGTGCTGGATGTTTCTATTATTATCTGGCAGCGCGTTATCATGACCCTCAGAGGACATGGATTGGTGCGTCAATGAATAATTTCCTTGAACAGAGCTTGTGGATCCGCTATGTGACGACGATCTACTGGTCTATCACTACTCTAACTACTGTTGGATATGGTGATTTGCACCCTGTGAATACAAGGGAGATGACCTTTGACATCTTTTATATGCTTTTCAACCTTGGATTGACAGCATATTTGATTGGAAATATGACAAACTTGGTTGTCCATGGGACGAGTCGGACCAGAAAATTTGTGAGTGAATTGTATTAATTGATACTCTGACATAAATGTAATTTCAGACATATACTTGCTAGTTTCTTGAGTCCTTTCAAATAACCGTTCCTTTTCTTTCTTTAATAAATCTCCAGAGAGATACCATTCAATCTGCCTCTAGTTTTGCCCAGAGGAACCAGCTGCCAGTTCGCTTGCAAGATCAGATGCTATCACATTTATGTTTGAAGTTTAGAACAGACTCAGAGGGGCTCCAGCAGCAAGAGACCCTTGATTCCCTTCCTAAAGCAATCCGTTCAAGCATTTCTCATTATCTTTTCTACTCTCTTGTGGATAAGGTGTATCTGTTTCAAGGGGTTTCAAACGACTTGCTTTTTCAGTTGGTAATTCATGAAACTCTTGGTTTAACTTCCAATCTTCTCTCTAAAGTGAATTGAATTTCCCCTGCTTCATTTTGGTAAAAGCTTACATGGTATTTTTCCCTCCCAACTTTTGAAGGTATCAGAGATGAAAGCTGAGTATTTTCCTCCAAAGGAAGATGTGATCTTGCAGAATGAGGCACCCACAGACTTCTACATCCTTGTCAATGGAGCAGTGGTAATAATCCAATACATTTATTTATGAAAATATTGAATGTATGTATGTTATTATGTTAACGAAGTTGAATAGAGCTGACTAGTTACATATAAAAACAGAATAGAGCTACACTATTTTTGAGCAATAAATTACAGCAGTATCTTTTCATTAAATTTAGAAAATGATGGCCTCTGGTTTTGCATAATAACAGGATCTATTGGTCAAGAAAAATGGAGGTGAACAGGCAAGTCTGATCTCCCAATTCTTCTTTAACTTTAGATGGATTCCTTTGGGGCTGAAACATATGTTATGATGTCCAGGATATACAATATGCTTACTGAAAACATAGGAATGGTTGCAGGTTGTAGGAGAGGCAAAAACTGGTGATGTCTGTGGAGAGATTGGAGTACTTTGTTACAGGCCACAACTATTTACAGTGCGGACCAAAAGGTTGAGCCAGCTACTGCGAGTGAACCGTACCACATTCTTAAATATTGTTCAGTCCAATGTTGGAGATGGGACCATAATCATGAATAACCTGCTTCAGGTCTGTAAACTTAAATTAATGCTATAATCCTTCATCAATGCGGAAATCCTTTTCCTACTCGGAGAAATCTGTACCCTTGATGTGTTTTCTAACAATTATGTAGAAATTTTAAATTGGCTGGTGTAAAGCTTTCCCATTTTCCGAGTCGTCAATCAAATTTAGCTTATGTTGGTTTTTTAGAATACAAGCATTTAGCTTGTGAAATATTTCTGATCATATTTACAATAAATATTAACATATTCTGCTCGACATGCCTTTTCTTCATGGTGGGCAGCATTTGAAAGACCTTAATGACCCATTAATGTCCGAAGTTCTGGTGGAGACTGAGAATATGCTAGCTCGTGGCAGAATGGACTTACCTCTTAGTCTATGCTTTGCAGCTCTAAGGGGGGATGACTTGTTGTTGCATCAATTGTTGAAAAGGGGTCTCGATCCAAATGAATCGGACAACAATGGCCGGACCGCTCTGGTGTGTGCTTTGCTTCTACTTCTTATTTTATTCTCTTCTAGAAATGCGAATGCTAATATTTTATTTTTCAAATGTCGTCCTTGTTTCTTGTAAAATCAGCATATAGCAGCTTCCAAAGGGAGTGAGAATTGTGTGCTTCTGCTACTTGATTATGGTGCAGATCCTAACAGTAGAGGTACCTTCTAGCAGAAGCATGCCCATAAACATGGCCGTTGTGCTTAACTATGCAAACGTCATTATCATCACTTTACCTTTTGCTTGTCCTCATTTTTAAACCTTTCACCATCTCGCTCTATTTTTTTAAAAGTGGTTTTTGAGTGCTCCATACTTGATTATATGAAATTCGACTATGTTCTAACTCCACTATTTTTTCCCTCTGTACTTCTCTCAAAAGGTTTCGTTTTAGTAGATCTAACCCTAAGACTGCTTAACTTTTATCTATGATTACATTCACAAACTTTTTCAGGTTGTTTTTTTCAATTCCCTTCTGTTTCCCTCTTCAAATTTTGGAAGTTTCTCTCACAATATTTCATTTTCAGCCAAGGATCCAAATATTGCTCTAAAAAGTCCTTTATATTTCTCAACCATTTGAATGTCTACTGATGTCTTACTAAAGTCAATCCCAATAATGAAGCTGCTATTATAACGTTGCCCCCTTGGGAGCATTATTTTAGTCCAAAAACCTGTTGCTTCAAACCAAAGAACCTGCCTCATATTTTAGATAAATAATGCAGAGATATGTTGACTTTTGGAGTGCTTGTGTGAATTTAATTGGCAGCTGAACCTTTGTATTATAATACCCTTAAAGAGCACAGAATATATTTATGGGCTTATGTCACAACTACCAAACCAAACACCTAATATATAAAGAGTTATTATTGGTATAAAAACTGGTGGATAATGATTTGTTGTAACATTTGTGGGGATTTTTATTTGTGCAAATCTACATGGAGTTTGGTTCCCCGTTTGTCCCTTTTTGGTAATTTTTTGTGTTTTTATGGATGTTATCTTTCTTAGTTCTATTTCCATTAAATTGTGGATTGTGTGAAGAGCCAAAAGGTTTTGCACCACCGGTTTCTGTTGGCAGGTATTACTATGTCATGTATATTTATTGGTTGTGATGTTCAATATTTTTTATACTCTTATCCCGTTAGCTGTTCCATACTCTTCAAAACATGATTTGTGGCCTACCCTCCAAATTGAAAGAAAAACCTTCAAATACAACTTCCAGAGGCATGCACGTGCAGTCTCTATGCCTTTGATTGTAGATAACAACATAGCTAGAGTTCATTATTTAAATCCGTACCAGGGTTTATGCAGGTCATTTTCTTTTCCCTTCATACCATGATAATCTAAATAATTCAGAAGACTCCTTCCACTAATGATTTAAAAGTTGGTCGGATTGCCAGAATCCTACATATACATTATCTCGAAATGGAAATCAGACTTGGAATAGTTGAAAATGCAGAACTACATGTGAATGTTCCCTTTTTAAGAATAGATGATCACTAGTGGCTCATATCAGTTGACTCTCCTTATAAAATTTTGTGATTAGTTGATGAATGCCTAGACATGCCCCCCATGTTTGAAATTGTACAGTATCAGATATGGTTTTTCATTTCGTGAGGTCACCTTAATTTCAATCCATGTCTGAGGTCACATAATCAGATATGCCCCCATGTTAAATTACCTTTCATTGCATTGGATTTTTGGAATTAAGGTTGTTATCTGGCATGGATTGCTCTGCTGAGTGATTCAATAAGTATAAAAATAATGAGTTTAATTTTGCATGTATGTAGACTCTGACGGGAATGTGCCACTATGGGAAGCATTGCTGGCTGGTCATGAATCTGCGATCAAGGTGCTACTAGATAGTGGTGCAAATTTACACCGCGGAGACCTTGGTCAATTTGCGTGCACTGCTGCTGAACTAAACAGCTTGGCATTGCTCAAGGAAATAATTCGTTATGGAGGAGATGTCACACTTCCTAAAAACAATGGAACCACAGCTCTTCATGTTGCAGTTTGTGAAGGCAACATTGAAATAGTCCAATTCCTTCTACATCAAGGCGCTGATATTGACAAACCAGACCCTGAGGGTTGGACCCCAATGGATCTAGCTGACCAACAAGGACATGAAGACATTAAAATCCTTTTCCAGTCTGCTAAAGAACCCAGAACTGAATCCATTGTTGTGATTCCTGAGCGGAAAAATGGCACTCGTTTCCTTGGGCGATTTACGAGTGAGCCAGCAATCCGTCCATCCCAGGAGGGCTCATTCACAGGTACAACAGATGGATCGTGGAGCCAATCGCGTCCAAGGCGCAGGACTAATAAGTTCCACAACTCACTATTCGGTATAATGTCCTCTGCCCACAATGGGGAGAAGAACCTTCTATTCTCTGTTAACATGATGAGAAATGGTAAGGACCGTCGAGAATCTGGAGATAACCCTGCTAGAGTGACAATTAGTTGTCCAGAAAAGGGTGAAGTAGCTGGAAAGCTTATGCTACTTCCAGGGAGTTTTCAGGAGCTACTTGAGATAGGTGCTAAGAAATTCGGGGTCTCGCCAAGTAAAGTACTTAGCAAAGATGGAGCTGAAATTGATAATATAGATGTTATAAGAGATGGTGATCATCTTACTTTAGTCAGTTATATTAGAACTGAAGAATCTAATAGCTAAAACTCTCAAATAGATGGGTTTCTGTAGTACTTCTTGTACATCTCTATAGGTGGAATTTCTTCTTCTTTTTTTTTTTTTTAAGAAACAATGACGCACCCCACATGCTGATCCACATGTCGAGATGTCCGTCAGAATGTAGTAATTAAGGCTGACGCACCACCCTTGGTGAGGAAGGGGAGAAGAGAGAGAGTTGTAACGTGCAAGTCAATGCGACAGCAACATAAGAACAAAGAAAAGCGAGAGAGATTGCACAAACTGTCAATGCATGGGGAAGTAAGTCCTTAAGCCTTGTATACATTCAAAAGTGCGCTATCTGGCAAGCTCCCCGCCATACTAACAAAAAACCAATAAATACTGCTAAGCTCCCACCAATCCAATAAAAAAAAGAGTTACATACATACATTCGAGTGGAATGGTTGCTCTGATAAGGGGATTTAGACAAAAAATTATATATATTTACAACATATTAGCAGCAGACTCCGCATTAATTAGCATGAAAAAAGATTTTGGTATTGGTGTTTCGATGTTTTTATTTTTAAGTTATGAAGGTGTTAACAAGTCGACTTATACGTAGTCAAACTCTTTAATTTAATTTTCGGTTAACTCTGTCATATTGATTTGTAACTGAGCTCCTGAATTTTTATACCCTACAAGAAAAAATTAAAATATTTTCTGGGCCAATTAGCCTATTATCAATTCTCTATTTGGGTCTCTTTGATTAGCTCTAAGATTTTTAAGAAAATGAACGAGTCAATGAAAATTGAAATGTACAAGGAAAAAAAAAACAATGAACCATGGAAACATAAGAAAAGAAAGAAGCCATAGAGATTTACAAGTGAAAATCGAACCAAATCTCTCAAAGATTTTATCAAATCAGGACATGAGTTTCGAAATTTGAAAATAAGGGACTAGGTTTCGACGTCTGTGTTTGTGTACTAACAGTACCTCAGGTATTATTAACATGTTATACTACTATTTATTACTTTATTATTACTTTTCACATATTCGTTACTACTATTCAATATTCTATTATTAATTTTTCATTATTATTCACAACACTTCTCAACACTTTTCACTTCCCAAACCCATGTAGCTTTGTCCAATTTTAAAAATGCCATTAGATCCATTAGATCTTCATGTGAGTTATTAATCCATTAAATCTAATAGAGTACAAAAAATTACATCAGTTTGTAGATTTACTTATGTATAATCTATTTGTGTCCATAACACTTCTCTTCTAGAAAAAAATAAAAAAAAAATAAAAAGCAATAGCTTCCATTGCAGTACTATCTGAGCTGAGGGTCTAAGGGTCTCAATGTCATATATTGTAAAATCGAGACTGTTGTTTGTGCATACCATAAAATATGGCATGTTTGCCGATTAGGCGAGTACCAATTCTTCTATTTTTTTTTTTTTTTTTTTTTTTTTTTTTAAGCAAGCTTGTATTTATATATATAGGAAAAGAAACTACAAACCATAAGGAGGGTTCGTCACACTGTCAATATACAAAATATAAGTTGGAATACAAACTATAGGAATGATGCCAAACTTCAAGTTTGTAGCTGCCCACTGCGCCACTGAATGTGCAAATCGATTTTGAGTTCTATCGATTTTTTTGAAGCTCCAATTTTTTTGAGTTTTCAGATTTTTTGTTATGTCTTCCGAAATTTGCTCTATTTGCCAGATGACTGCTTCCTTATAGATAGAGAAAATGACTAACTGAAAGTCTCCTACCATAAGAATTTGTTGGTGGTTGATGTGTTCCACCATTTGGATTGCTAGTCTTGCTGCCATCTGGCAAGACTAGCAATTGTGCACTAATTGATACAAGCGATCTTACGTATCAATTGTGCACTAATTGCAGACATGGCTTTTTATATTTTTTTATTAAAAAAAGAACGGAAAAAGAACAGACGAAATCGATTTCACGAAAGAGTTTTGGCCCCATACGAATTCGCAGAGGAGTTTTCGCCCCAACCATTTTCATCCAAAATATGAATTTGATGAGGAGAAAGCTCTAAACTTCATCTCTTTCTGCTACCTCAAACTATTATTTGTGCTCTTCTATTGCCACCCAGATATATGCGGAGCAAGATCACCTCTTTGTGCTCTTCTACTGCCAACCCACAAAGGAGCCCCAATCAATCTACGAATTCATTATCAAGGTCGTCTCTTGCTTCTATTCTCATAAAGATTTTGTTTTTATCATTTTACCTAGGTATTTTTTATTTACATGGGTATTCTCTTGCTTTTACGAATAAAGCGCATTCTTTATTTAGATGGGTATTTTTTCTTTCCAAACTTGGGACTTCTTTGGGATTATACAATTTATAGAAGTGTTATATATGGTGTCAGGGGCATTATTATGAACCCAATGATGGATTTCGGATCTTGTCTGTTAGAATGATTTCTCACGTGCAAGCAAAAATTCTTTTATTTTTGTGCTTTCACAGAGAGGGAGAAGCCGCCATGGCAGCTCGCAAGAGAGCTTTAGCATACGCATCCACCACATAACACAAATCTCAAGACCCTACTCCAACGGAGCCTCCAACTACACCAATAATTTCAAAGTCGGGCTTCAGAAGGCTTCATTCTGAAGCTTTCCCTCTTACTTTTGAGCCCATACTTGTACCTCATCTTCCACCCCTACAAGATCGACAAGGACCTCAAGAAGTCAATTGTCCTCATGTAGATGGATGGGGGAGAAGAAGAAAGTTTTAGGTGTTAGTTAACCCAACCCAATTCAACTCATCACTTCAAACATAAAATATAATAAAGAATTCAATTTTTTTTAATTTTAAAATAATAATAATATTAAAAAATAATATTTTAAACTTTAGATGGAGGAGTAGAATAGGATACACACCGTTTGACGTTATCGAAATTTTCTTCCCGCTCCTGACGCTCCAAAATCTATCTTCAATGAAAAGCATCGTTTTATTTTTCACATCAGTATTCAGTGCACAATTGGTACGTGAGATCGCCTGAATCAAGAATTTTCCATTACGTGAACATTGACATTGACATAGCTAGGAAAAAAGGGTTAAGGATTTATTGTACAATGTTCCTAAATTTTTTATGTTAATAGATGTGTTAAATACAAAATTAGTCCTCACCGTTTCTCCCGAAGTCAATTGAGCTGCCTTTTCTAATTGGCCTTTTTACTCTTAACTGTTATAAGCATCCTGTCAACATTAATCATCTTTCGACAAGTCTCTTGAAAAAAAAATTAAAATACACAAAATATAAAAATAAAAGCAACTTAGCCGTTATGAATCCTAAAAGATGCATGGTGGAGAAAGTCACTTGCCCGGGGGCCATATGGCGGTCCTAACTAGGTTAGCCAATAGACGAGCTACGTGGAGACCAGAGTTCATTTACAGACTTTCGTTCCTTTTGTGCTAAACAAGTTGGTACAGCCCTTCCAGACTGAAAACGGTGACACTCCGTCGCATACGGCTCATTTCAAAAGCCTAAAAATGGATGGGCATACATACACATTATCATTAAAAGACATGAAAATGTAGAAACTGCACAGATGGTTATGTAAGCCCATATTCCAAATCATGTTTCAGCCAAGCTTTTGCGAGATCAGATCAGGTGCACACACCTTGATCGGGGAGCACTCAGAATACGATCGTTTTCTTTCCTCCTCACTGTAAACAAAGGGTGCAGAGCAAACACACATTGTAGCTTTCACATACTGATTAAATTAAATACTTTCAAATATATAAACCACTTCAGCATTTATTACAAAAGCTTAAGCATCTTTAGACGTGCTTCATGTTCTGGATCCAATTTTGGTGGGGTGTAACAACCATGAAGATCCTCCACTATGTACTCCTGCAAAATGTTATAAATTCATGTTTTTACACTGGAAATGATTTAATATCTAAAGCTGACAGTAGAATGATCTATAACATTTAAAACGTTATGTCCATTCCGAGTTAAGATTTAGTCGAGCGGTGATGAGTGAGGAGGATGCTCAGAAAGCTAAGTCTTTGACTGATTAATGACTCCCGAGTCCCATTCGAAAAAACCAATAGGTGCAAGGAAAACTTACAGGAGAGCTTTGTTCAGAGATTACCTTAGTGAGCTCCCTCTTCGTAAGGATATGGTAGTGTCTCTGCCAGATCCTCTGAATGGCCATGGTGGCAGCAAGAAAACCATAAGCTATGCCAAGAATGGCAAAGATGACGACAAAAACAATAACCAAGGCAAAACACGCCTCCATTGATGCAGGAAAACAATCCAAGATGCCCCACCCATAACAGCAATTCTGGCAGCCAGCCATCCTTGGATCGTTACCATTAAGGGAGGAGCAATGTAGTATAAGCCCGAAAAATCCAAGCAGCACAAAGAACGCCAGTACCCCTGGTAGCATATAGAATCAGAAGATTGAAAGCATATTCACTGTCGAATACCAAGCATTCAATGGTTCCATCTAACACAACATGTGTCGTGGAATGAAATCAAGCTAACTTTTCCCACTGATCCATTATCCATCTTTAAGGACAATCAAATAAGTATGTGCGAGTACCAGAAACAAGTATTGACAACATAAAACTTCTAAGTTTGAAGATATTTAAATCCCAGTTGACTATGGGCTACAGCGAGACTAACAGAGCATATACTGCCCACTAACATGGCTGATGAAGATAAGTTTTACAAAAATGAGAATTCCCACGTAATGAAGGGCCACCCCATACATATCTGGTACAAGTAGTGAAAAAATCAATCAACAGTGGTTACAAATTTTCTTTAGGCACACATCTTTCACTAATATTTTCTTTCAATAAAAATAATAGAGAATATCAATGCAAATTGGTGGCTACACTCTATAGGAGCAAATAAGACATTGACATGGATGCAGACACGGTGTACACATTACATTTATGTTTAGCATTGCAGACAACAATAATAACCACATTTATGAGCATGGTACAAACAGGATCTTTAATGCTAACAGGCAAATTAAATAAATATATAAATAACTGTAGAAGTGATCACTTACCAATGCAATAATAAAAAGGTATTGGATGTTTTGACAGAATCTTATCCCAACCATCACTGAATGACTTCCTGAAGGCCCCATCTTTATCCATTATGTATGCAAAGCCACCCATTGCAGCAATTACCTGAAAACAAGTATATCTTATAAAAGAGAGTTTTGAGAGCTCACTGTAAAAATGCTTAGAGCCTAACAAAACATAAGCTTCCCATGTCTCAAAAGCATGTTATGTTCAGTGAAAGCTAAGGAAATATATTTAGGACCATTTTATCGAGCCTATATTTCAACACGGGGCAGTCCTCATTAATATAGTTCAAACAGTTTATTTGGAACCAACAATAACCAAATAAGTTAAAGACTGAATAAGAGAAGAAAGGTAACTGCGGAGAAGAAAAACTTCAGAAAAAATAAATTTAGCTGTTTATAGATCATACAATACTGACAGCAAGCACACACCACCAAGATGCATTATACTCCATGTTATGCATAAAAAAACCAATTGGCAAATGCATTTGGATATCCATTTTCACTAATATCATGCAAAAGAAACATCCTCACAGCTTTTAATTAATTTATTTTTTTAATAACAGTGGAACTGATTGATTATATGGGCACGAATCCTTTATATTACAATGAAATACTTGATTGATAGACGAATGGCATCTACATGAACCTGTTCCATAAGTAGTAAGAAAGATAAGATTACTCACAGTTTGTACGGCTAAAAATACAAGGAAAACATCCCTTGCAACAAAAAGCCTGAATTTTACTTTGCGCCAAGAGTTGTCCTCAAAAAATGCAATTTGAAGGTGAAACTGAGCTTTGCAAGTGGTACAATGTGAGAAAGCAAATCCTTCCTGTAGAATGGATATAAACATTCGCTATAAGACCATTTACTAGAAGAACCACTGGTTGAAGTAATTGAATGGCAAGTTTTCATATTCTCAGAACCAAAACAACAGTGCTTACCTTAACTGAACGCCAATGATCAAGACATGCACGATGAACAAACTGCTGAGTGCCCTTGCACATGCATGGTGATATCAATTCATCCTCTAGAAAAATTAAAAAAACAGCCATTAGACCAAGGGAAGCAGATGCATGCCACTGCAACAAGTATAAATTCTAATTTTGTGTGTGTGTGTGTGGTAGAAATTGTTGAACGTTGCAAGAATATAAGTCTAGGAGGGTGTCTTTCTTTAAAAAATAAATAAATAAACTCTTCTGTCACTAAAACTTAACTCCACCTGAGCATTTTTATTTTTTTCAATGTATTCACGTTAATAAATTAAACAGTAACTGTCCGACAAACATATGCCATAAAACCGAGTGTGATTCTTCCTATCTGTCATTTGCCGATTTCTTAAACTTCTCCTAGGCTACATGTGAAATCATCGCTTATCCCAAAAGCTTAAACTGATAGGATGAGATAGATTTAATCATTTATATTTATTTTGACACTCTCTCTCTCTCTCGTGTGTGAGCTACCCTCCCACTCAATAACTAGGCCCAACACATGAAATATTCAATTAAATGGGTGAAGCGTAGAGTTAGGTTCAAACTCAGGTCCTCTGCTCTGATATTATGTAAATTTACCACTTACCCCCAAAGCTTTAATTGATAAGAAGAGCTAGATTTAATCGTTTATATTTTTCTTAACGCTACATTACTTCAAAAAATTCCAATATTAGATCATGCTCATAACATCTAATCATTGGCATGTTTGGTAAGCCGCGTGAGTGTGCGACGATTTCCAGGATCAAAAGGCACTAAAAGAGAATCACCAATAGGATATCAGCATTTTGGATGCAGCGAACAAGCTATGATACCAAGGGGTAAAATCAAAGTTTATTTTCAATTCCCCAGTATTTCCTAAATTTTGATTAAAAAAATCATCAGAAACAAAATCAAAGCGATTCACAAAGAATGATCACCAGGCTCGCCATCGCTCTCGAGGCAAATGCGACAGCAGGGAATAGAACCGGTCTCGATATCTTCATCCCTGATCTCACTCGAGCTTCCTGCGGGCGAATCTGCCTGATTCTCCAGCAGAGGATCGGAGTCATTAGGGTTCTCTCCACCTGTTGGCTCTAGCTGCACCTCCCCTTTCATTGAAGGAATTTTCCCGGAAAAGAGCTTCCAAAACCCTAGTATTGAGCTCAATCACCAACACACAAACATCAAAGCTCTAATTTTTACCGATTCGCAAGTTAAATCAAAGCAACCGATATTCAACCAAAACCCTATCGCTCCGTTTGGCCGTAAACAACCAGAGCACCAACAACAAAAATCAGGAAAATTTATACTTTCTCACGTATTCGAATTTGAAGTCATCTTTCTCAGTTCTCTCAGCAACCGATCAGAGCCGAATCAATCTCTCAAATGGTTTTGAGTTAATTGCAACTAAGGGAGGGAAAGATGGGATTAAAATTACCTGAACTTGCAAAGAAACTCAGATGAAAAAGTCAGTGAACTTTTTACCCAGGCGACGTCGACGACTCGACAGGGAGGAATGATTGAGAGTTTGAGGGCAAGATCAAGGAAATTTCTGAGAGACTTGCAGAGCTAAAAAGGAATCGGTCTTTATCCATCCATCAGCGTTTCACTGTGTATACGTGGAGTGGGACCCGGATCCAGTGGATTCATGGACCAACAGTTCGGGCTTTTGCCAGGCCTTAAATGGTTGGGCTGTTTGAGTTATCGTTTTTTTGATTGACCCAATTGGCCCTAGAAACCTTTCGTTTACTTTGGCATATTTAATTATTATTAAATAAAAGTTTATTTACAAATTGGTTCACACACGCACACCATGATGCCGAATCATAATATATTAGCTACTGTTAAAAAATAATTATATTTGAGTTTATTTTAATAATTATAATGAGTCTCACAATAAATTTCACATTAACCTGTATGTTATACAACTATACTAAACATCATAATATCGATAAGATAATGAGTAAATAATAATTTAATTTCTAGTATTTTCCGATATAGATGCCATAAAATGTATGCCTAATTGATTGAGAGTTGATTGTATGTTTAGAGAAATCATTTTTAATACATAATCGACAAGAATCGAGGAGATACCAAAGACATGCAAATTTGGACTTTCAACCAAAGAGATTTCAAAACTATGGGATCCCCCTCCTTCAAATGATAACGCAAAAAGAGGAAAAATTGGCTCAAAACAAAGTCATTCTAAAGTCTCGTTTGGTTACATAGCTCATATGGTATGAGATAGATATTTTGTTAAAAGTTAAATAAAATATTATTATAATATAATTTTTAATATTAATTTTGTTTTAAAATTTAAAAAATTTGAATTTTTTTATTATATTTTATATGAGAATTTGAAAAAATTATAATAATTAGATAAAATGAAATAAAATGACATAGTTTAGAATTTGATGAACAAGACAAGCATTAAGCATCAAAGTTAAGTGTAGAGGTTGCAACAGTTGACCCATAAATTCTATGGTTTGTTAAGGTGACAATAATAAGCAATCTTAAATCCAATGGGCCAACGCTTGGCTGCAAATTCCCACCGGCTTTTTCTTATTTCTTGTGAAGAGAAACACTAATAAGATATTAAATGTGAGTTTTAGGCATTCTCTAAAACATTATGTTTGACGTTATAAAAATTAATTATAAGATATTAATTAAATGGGTGTCACTTTAAACGCAATGAAAATTTTTTTAATCTCTTTATTTCGAACGTATTTCATTGTCTACTAATCTTGACTGTTAATCTATAACAAAGAAAAATAGTAATCCGATATGCCTGATGTACCTCCGATGCTTAAATTAGGAATATATGTATGTTATTTTACAACGGGGGATTTAGGAAACAATTATCTTGGATCGCCATGACTCTTTATATAAACGTGAATTATTACTGATAATGATAATATGATTTTTTTCCTAAATCTTGAGGACTCAATTATCAAGTTTTTGGGATTTGCTTCGAGATATTCGTAGGTGAATATCTCTCTATTTCTTTAGAGGGGAACATCTTTAACTATCAACAACGGTTACCATATTATTCCTATTAGGTATGTAGTTCGATTTCACGATGGCAAGCGGTTCGTGGTTTTTCGACTCATTAGGCTTCTCGTACGGGCCTCAATTGATATTGTTGGGGCCCATTTACCGGGGCTGGAAATAACTCTCCACTCTCCATTTTGATTTTAAAGCTCAAACCACTTTCTTTGATTTCACAAAGTACTAGGTTTAGATTGAGATGGACATTAAATTGTGGGGGCGAAATACTGATAATCATGTCCTCCCTCGTATATTCTTGGAAGGAAATGCAACACAGGCGACTGCAAAAGTTAGATTGATTCTTACTAACGTCAACAAAACATTTCCCTTTTTCTAACGTATACGAAGCTTGGTACGTACGTGGCAACTGCGCAGTTTGAACACAAAACCAATCCACGCAAAGGGTTCAGACTTGTCGGGACGATGATCAGGTTTAATTTCTCAGTCACGAAAAGGGTTGCATGAGTTTGAACACAAGACCAATCCATGCAAAATGGAGAGAAATGATGAAGGGATTGAAAACCAACATCATGATCGATCGATCATCATATGTACTGGATTTTGCGTGTTGACTACGTACGTGCTTAATTGTTTGACCATAAATTTGGAAAATCAGTTGACTAACTTCACTATTCATCATCTTTTCCTTTTACCATCCCGTCACAATTTTTTTTTTTTTAAATAAATTTACAAAATTTTATGTAATATATAATAAAATCTAATAACTTTATAATCTAATATATTATATCAAATCATGTCAATATATATATATTTATACTGTTCATTTTAAATTATTTATCCAAATCAACACATTTTATTTTGTTAGTAATCAAGATTATATGATGTTAATTACTTAAAATGAGAACTATTAGATCGGCCAAAACATGAATTGGTGAATGAACGATTTCTTATTTATAAGAAGTTTTTATTTGTTTTATATAAGGATCGGAAGTGAGAATATTATTTTGAGATTTTTGTGGGTCAAGTTATACATTAGATGAGAACGGGTACTAGTTGAAAAGGAGAAAAGATATGTTATACATTAGATGAGAATGGATATTAGTTGAAAGGAGAAAAGATATATAAAAAGTAAAGAAAAAAAAAAACAAATGGTATGGAAGTCCTCTAATTTGTTAACATACGGAGAAATTAAACTCGGTAGGTGAGGAAGAGATTTGGAATAGGAAATAATAATAGAGAAAATATATTTATCATCATATTTCTCATCATCATTTCATCATCTCATGATGTGGTATTGGATAATAAGTTCATAAGTAAAATATTATAAATAGTATTCAATCATCTAATGTCATGTCATGCGACGATGAGAGGATAATGAGAATTGGAATGATGAGTAATATTATTCTAATAATATTGCAGAATTAAACTTATTTTTCACATTCATAAATTCTTTGAAAAACGTGCTTGCCTATGTATAACAAGGTTATATTTATAAAAGAAATGACATTTGCAGTCATGAGTGTAAGAGAGTGCAACCTAGTAACCAATCTGTGATATGAGAACACTATACTAGAGTGCAACCTATTGATCACGATAATCCAAAAGCTCAGTGTAATTATTGCACTAAATTATACAGTTGCCACTACAAGAATGTCAATTCATCTATGTTATACCACATCCAGAATGCATGTGAAACTTCTCATCTTAGAGTTAAAGGAGTTGAAAGAAGTCAATCCTCTAGTATTAAGAGGGATGTGGAAGGAAGAGTGTGTAGCCCACAAGGTCTAATGAAGTACGATGCACAAAAAGTTAGGGTGTCAACTGCTACGTATTTTATTAGGTACGAATTGTCTTTTAGGCTTGTGGAGCATGAAGGTTTTATTGAATATGTAGCTAATTTAGATCCTCGATTTACTTTGTCATCCCAACCTACTTTAAAAATGGATTGTATTAAACTGTATAACGAAGAGAAGATGTAGTTCAAGAAATTGTTAGATGGTTAAAGAATTTATCTTACCACCAATACTTGGACGTCAGTGCAAAATCTTAACTACATGTGCACTACCGTACATTTTATTGATTGCAATTGGAGATTACACAAAAAAATAGTTAAATTTTGTCAAATTCCTTACCATAGGGACGAAACTATTGAGAGAGTGTTAAACTTGGGATTGCATGAATGAGATAATGATAAAATTTTAATCATCATAGTTGATAATGCATCCTCAAATAATGTTGTTGTTGATTACGTGAGGAGGAGAATAAAAGATAATGATCGTACTATATTGAGTGGTGAATTTCTTCACATGCGATGTACTGCCCATATATTGAATTTGATTGTTATAGACAGCTTGAAGGATGTTTATGATTTTGTGTCAAAGATTATGGATGTTGTCCGGTATGTGAAATCCTCGCTTTCAAGATTTGTCAAGTTCAAGGCTTGTGTAGTAAAGGAAAAAATTAGTGAGAGGATGATTTGTTTGGATATTTCTATTAGATGGAACTCCACATATTTAATATTGAGTATCACTGGAAAAACATAAACAAACCTTTAAACAATATGTTTTTGTGGATGAACAATTCGTGAACCCCACTAGTAATGATTGGAGAAATGCACGAATTTTTGTGGAGTTGCTGAAAGTTTTTTATGATGTTACATTGAGTATTTCTGGTTCTTTGTATGTGATAGCTAATGTATATTTTGATCAAATTTGCACAATTAAAGATACATTAAATGATATGTGCTTGAGTGATGATATTATCACTAGTACTATGCGCATAAATATGAGAAACAAGTATGAAAAGTATTGGGGTAGCACAAATAGGTTCAATTTGATGATATATAATGCTTTTGTGCTTGATCCACGATATAAAATGATGTCAATGAATTTCTGGTTACAAAAATGCAGATGGTATGAGTTAGCAGATAAGATAGAGGACAGGGTTAAACTTCTTTTAAGCCGCTTGATTGAACAGTATAACACATTTCATGTGACTAGTGAGAGGAGTTCTAATGTGGCTCAAGGGAGGCCAAACACTACTAATATAAATATTGGTAATGAATCGGCACCGATTTCAACTAAATTTAAAATCATGTTCACCAACTTTCTTAAAGAATGAGGTGTTACGGAGTTTAGATCGAAACTAGATAGGTCTTTTTCTAAGACGTTTATAGATGACTTGTTCTTTTTTGATATCTTAGATTAGTGGAGAATTAATGCCGCTAATTATTCTGTCCTTACTGAGGTAGCACGTGATGTGTTTAGCCACCTACATTTTTACTGTTGTCTCGGAGTCCGCATTTAGTACTAAAGGACGCATATTGGATCATTTTATAAGTTTTTTTATCTCCAGAAACTGTTGAAACTCTCATTTGCATCCAAAATTGGTTAAGAGTGAAACTAATCAACATTCAGAATTTGGAAGAATACATATAGTCGATGGATCTTGAAGGTAAGTTTGAAACGTGAAATATTTTTTTTAATATCTATCTAACTCGGTTTATTATCTATCTAACTCAATTTTTAATTTTTTTTAAATAATCATTTAGTTTCATCTCCAACCAAGACTGATGTGAGTCTCCATTCCCATTAATGTTGAAAATTTTAGATCCTGTTATGGGAGAAAATATGTGAATCTTCAATAGAGGTAAGAAATTTGTGCATTGTTTTTTAATTTTGGCAATGGAGAATATATTAGGTTTCAATTTGAAACCTAATGGAAATTAGGTGGCCACTCTTTGCTTGCACTGCAGATCAATTGCTAACAACTTGTTCAAACCACAGCAAATCTCAACCTGTCCCCAATTACCCAAAAGAGCTTCATGTGTACACCCCTCTCTTAAGGTTAATCCTCTATACTTCACCATATCACTTTTATAATGTCTATGTACATTTTACCTTTGAACAACTTAATTTTCTGTTCCCAGTTTTATAAGTTTCTTGAGAATGGCAAACAACCAACTGGGAAAGAATATTGAAAAATATTGATAGCATTTTAGGAGAAAGCCTCCATCATTTTTAGCTTAATGCTTGGGATCTCATATTTAAGCCAAAAAGGTACATTAATAATATGTTTAAAATACAGCTTGATGTGGGCCTTTGTTAGCTAGGCTGGCTGTATTTATGATCAGTTACATTGCGTAATTTGGTTTTAGTTTATAATTTATAAAGAGAATGAAGTTTAATAATAAAGTACGTACTTATAGCGTGCTTTTGAAGAGAGGTGCTGGTGGATTGAAATACAAGGGTGACCATACACTTCGCCATCGTTTTAGGAGAATGGCAAACTGCTGCCGCTACATCAAGTGTTGGCAACGTGATGAAGGGATCGAAAACCAACATGTACTGGATTTTGCGTGTTGACTACGTTCGTGCTTAATTATTTGACCATAAATTAGGAAAATCAGTTGACTAACTTCCCTATTCATCATCTTTCCCTTTTACTAGTCCGTCACAATTTTTTTTAATAAAAATAAATTTATAAATTTACAAGATTTTATGTAATATTTAACAAAATCTAATAATTTTATAATCTAATATACTATATCAAATCACGTTAATATATACATTTATACCATTTATTTTAAATTATTTATCCAAATTAAAACATTTTATTTTGTTAGTAATCAAGATTATATGATGTTAATTATTTAAAAAGAGAATTATTAGATACGCTAAAACATGGATTTGTGAATGAATGATTTCTTATTTATAAGAAGTTTTTATTTGTCTTAAGGATCGGAAGTGAGAATATTATTTTGAGATTTTTGTGGGTCAAGTTATGCATTAGATCAGAATGGGTACGTAATAGTTGAAAAGGAGAAAAGATAAATTAAATAGTAAAGAAAGAACAAAAACAAATGGTATGGAAGTCCTCTAATTTGTTAACATATGGAGAAATTAAACACGGTAGGTGAGGACCAGATTTGGAACAGGAAATAATAACAGAGAAACTATATTTATCATCATATTTCTTATCATCATTTCATCATCTCATGATGTGATATTGGATAATAAATTTACAAGTAAAATATTATATGCCCATGATAAGATGATAAGATGATAATGAGAATTAAGATTATGAGTAACATTACTCTAATAATATTGCAGGATTAAACTTATTTTTCACGTCATAAATTTATATAAACAAGATTATATTTATAAAAGAAATGATATTTACATTCATTAGTATACAAGCTATGTAATTATTTTGAAAATAAATAAATAAATATAGGATATATATGAAAAGAAAATTAATTTTTTAATAATAAATCTCAGTCTTTTTTAAAACGAGTACACAACGCTTTTACACACTTCACGATTGTACCTAACATTACTCTATTTATAAATTGATCTTGTCCCTTCCTGATGTACATGCATATATGGAAATGAGGAGTTTTACAACATAACTGCAAAGAAAATTTTATAAAAGTAAATATATAAATTGATAAGATTTTATACGTTAGATTTATTTTATAAGAAAAGTAATTTTATAATTTAATATTTTTGTAGATTTTTTTTTTAATAACTATAGCATGGAAATTGCTTTGCTTTCCTTCTGCCAATTATACAAGTCCTTAATTATATAAACACGGTACGTCGGTTCTACTCTAAACAAGCTGCCAAGTATTCAGCAGCTAGAAACAGGCATTTTTTCCTCCGAGGACTTCATGAAATGATGGATGTTGCGTAAAGGTTTTGGACAAGCTGACGTTGAAAGTTTCCTAAACCAAGAAGCACGCAAGAAACTTCCACTACGAACAATCACAGCTTACGCTGTTTGATTTGTCGTATTATTTAATAATTTAATAAAACTCAGTCTGACGTACAATGATATATATATATATATATATTTTTACGAATTAATTGTTGAAAAGAATTCCATACACGAAACGACGTAGTCTACTCACAATTATCACACGATGCATCTTATTCTTCGTTATCTGGCTACAATCTCCATCCCGTGAGGGAGATTGACGATTGACGCGAAGCAATACCATCCATTTTCCATATATATCATCATACCCTGCACAGAAGATCAGATCATGATATATATGTATGCAGAGTACTTTCAGAATTCTCATATAAACCACATCAAAGATAATCAACCACTACTCAAGAAAAAAAGGAAAAAAAGAAAAAAGAAATTAAATTAAGGAGATAATAGTCTTTGGTTTTTAGATCAGAAATCTCAAATATCCTTGGTTTTTAGATCAGTTTATAATAAATACTCATGCGAACCAGATTGGCAAAGTGAAGGTGAAGAAGAAGAAAAAGAAGAAGAAGAAGAAAATTACTGCTGAAATTCAATGTTGATGGAAGCAACGTCAACAGATGAATTTGCAATAGTCTGGAAAGCTGTTCTGGACAAAACTATGGTGGTACCATTAACGGATGGCAAAGAAGGTGCTGTTCCAATATAATCAATGATCCTAATCTGAATCGTCTGGCCTTGAATACAGGTACGCGGCTTTGAAGCACTGATGCACCTCACCAAGTATTGCCTCCCACACGATGCCCCATTGTCCCATATCCCGTCGCCGGCCGCCGCGAACAAGTTGCTTGAAGGGAACTGAGATGGGTCGCTCCCAAAACATTGAGTGGCTACATATATATATGTATATGAATATAAAGATTGATCAGAAAATTGTTGTGAGACATATATATATACAGAGAGAGAGACAGATAATCCGTGCATTGCTGAATGCTATATAATGCATGGTCGTAATTAATACTGGTTTTGTTTTTCTGAAAGTCGTAATTACTTACGTGAATATGGGGAAGAATACCGGGCTGCAGTACCAACATCACCATGGGAGATATGGAAGAACTGGGAGATTAAGATGATCAGGGACAAGGACAGCAATTGGAGGAGTTTCGACATTATTTCTTCTAAAGCGTGTGAGGAACTTAACGAGAGGATAGGCTCCTTTTTTTAATTTATGCCACAAACAGGGCCGGCGCCATTATTTAACCAAGGCTCCACCCTATTTTAAGGAAAAATTTTGTTGCATAATACTAAATTTAATATAACTAAATATTTTTATTTTTAAATAATTTTTTAAATCTTACTAAATTAAGATATAAAATTTATATTGACACCTTATTTTTTAAGTTGTTATATTAAATATAAATTTTGAAATATTTATTTACAAAATTTTAAATAAAATCTCATTTTATTAAAAATTTTAAAAATATTTTATATAATATTTTATATTTTATTATATTATAATTACGAAAAACTTAACATAAATTTTGCAAGATATTAAAAAGTAGGAGATATTATTATTCCAAATTCAATGGATGGATGGATAAGAAGGCGCCTTTCAAGGATGCTGCACTAAAAACTATGTCGATTGGCTTAACTAGCGGGTTGGGACGTATAAAGGACGGCTACGTTTACAGTATGATGTCGATTAATCAGCGTGCGGTTAAGGAGTACTGACATTGACACCAATGCAAAAGCCAATCGACATAGTTTTGGATCCTTTTATTATTATTATTATTATTATTATTATTATTATGGGCTGAAATTAACCGACTTTATACAAACCCAGATAATAAAAAAGGAAGGGGTATACGTAAGGTGTGGGGAATCCTTCTTCCTACGATCGATGTTAAAAAATTACTGTTGAAATTCCCTTTTGTTTCATAAGCATATGGATGTGTTTGAGCTCCGTTAAATTTTGCTTCATTGACCTTTCCAGACCATAGAGATCGAGGAGATTGTCCATGTGCTAATTCCTACCGCCAGGATAAAGCAGTAAGAATCTCCACCCGCAGCAATAATTAGCTGCAACCAACACGTTGACTGTCTTGTATGACGTCCTTTAAATATTAATGCCTCTGTAAATATCAACAAGTGAAAGAGATAGCCTACCAATGCATGTTGACTGTTGATTGATGAGTCCGGATTCGTTATAAAAAATTAAATAATCTTTATCTCATTTAATTTAATTATTATAATTTTTTTAAATTCTTATATAAAATATAATAAATAATTTAATATTTTCAAATCACAACACATAATTAATATTAAAAATTATATTATAATATTATTTTATTTATTACTATTTAAAACATTTTATCTCGTATCGTCTCTTTCCTTTAAACTACGTAACCAAACCAAATCTTATAAACTCGAGATTAGATGCGGCTGTCTGTTGGTCCATTCTCGCCTATGTCCAATATCGAACAAATGTACTAATGTAGGATATGATCTTTAATAAATAGAGTAGAAATCTGTTCGTACAAATGTACAAAGACTGAAGCTTCGAGGGAGTCCCTCTTTCAAATACGGATACGGAGTGGAAGACTGCAATTTATCAGGGTTGCTCCGGGATCATGTTGGAAGTTGCTAGGAAGATGGACATGAAAATGAAAACAACTTGGAAGTTTGTGTACTGTGAAGAAAAAGACAACCTGGTTGACAAAGTCAAGCGTGAGAGCCATGAATGAAGTATGAACACAACCAACCTTGGTCAGCAATAGCGGCCAGTTATTTAAAAAGCCGTGTGGGCCTGCCACCTCGAACATGCAAAAAATTATGACGCTTTCTGGTTCTAGATTCACAAGTCTTAAGGAATTATAGAAATCCTCGTCCGCTTAATAATCCCTTTCCACAAGTTTCGGAATTGAATCTTATTGCCGAAAATTATGGTGGCTCCAACACTCCATTAATATTAATACAACCAATTCTATTAATAAAATAAACAGAGAATAGTAAAAATAACTATACGTAACATTTCTCTAATTCTTGTTCTATTGCAAGTAACAATCATTGTCAAGGAGCTTTGAAGTCGGATATCACAAATTAGCAGCACATTGAGAACATTTGAGAATAATATCTCACCAGAAAAGATGGAATAAAATAAAATAAACAAAGATGCTGGAGGAACTGATGTTCAACGACTAAAGCAGGCACCCGTCTTTTTTTTCATATCCATGCAGGCTCAAAGAACAATACGTAATACATGGAAGAACATAGCTGCTGGCCTTGTGTCAATGACAAAGCCACAGGCCAAAGGCCACAGGTAAACGCTTCAAGGGAAGCTTGGGATATAGAGAGAACAGAAGAAGTAGAACATAGAATACCACTACTTCCACAGCTTCCGCAACGACATGTTTTTCTCGGTCTCCTTCTTCATTACCTTCGCCACTGCCATTTCAAAATCTTCCTGTGTTACATGAACCCTCCTCTCCCTTAGAGCAAACATCCCAGCTTCCGTGCACACAGCCTGTAGACAAAAATTAAAAAAGATGTGTAAACTGTAAACACAATCCCAAGCACCCAATGACTAGCGTGATCCCTCTTTTACTGTTTTTTAACAAGTAATTGCTCTTTTACCATTAGGAGAGCAGCAGTGAAGAACATGTATTATGAAAAAAAAAAAAAGTATTAAGACGACTGTAGCGAACAGATCCAGACCAAGAGAGTTGAGCACTACTTATGCCAATAGAATGAAATAAAGGTGATTTGAAAGAATAGAAAAATTCAGCAAGATCAGAACAAATGCAACATAACAGCCAGAGATTCAACATGCTCAAGCCATAACATCTGCTTAACTGGCACCTTGCAACATTCTTAACATAACATTTCACCAAATAATCGGTAGTTGATAGCTCTACACCCACAGCAGCCCATGGCTGATGAGGTAAATTCTGGAACTAGCCAATCATGTGGGGACAGCCAGGTTCTTCAAACTCTGGCCGTGAATATATAGGGCTTCTTCAAGAGATACCATGGACTCAACCGTCTGGCTGAAACTGAACCAGACCAAAAACTAAACCAGACCAAACGGTTCTGGCCAGCTTTCTGCAGCCCTGGCTCCATCAGTGGTTTAATCCTTTCAAAATCCAAAGGTTTTTGGTCAGGCTTCGGTTTCTGTACTTTGAAAAACCAAACCAGGCCAAACCGATGGCAAAATTTCAAATATTGTTCAATATGTCGGAAATGAAACCCAGCCGGTGATCTTATATTTCTCTCCTCTCTTCTCAGTTTCTCAGCTTCTCTCCATTCAAATATAGAAGCACCGGTAGTTGGCAGATGAATTAAGTGAAAAAAGGTTCTGGCAAGTATCAATACACTTGACAAGCACAAACTACCAATCAACTGAGTTTAAACATCATATACAAAAGGATGTCAAGTTCAACCAAGGAATTACAAGAAAATAACCATAATATCCATTTATCCACAACCATATACGGTTCAATCAAGAAAGAAGTAGATAACATCTATGGCCTGGAGACATGAAACATTACCTTAAGCTCTGCACCAGATGCACCATTCATCTTCTCTGCTATTTTCTTCAAATCAATTCCACGCATTAAATTCATTCTTCTTGAATGTATTTTTAATATATCCAAACGAGACTGCATTTTATTAACAACACAATTAATGAAATGCAATTTGTAATAATAACATATTGTTACCATGCTGGAAATGTATTTGAGACAAAGCATGTTATAGGGACCAATTGCTATATTGATAAATGTATTTGTACATATCACATTAGTCAAAAAACAAAAACACCAGAAAGGTGCATATTCCATCTGATTGCCAGCCAATTTTTTTTTTTTTCAAGTTAACATAATTTATTAATGAAAATAGGCATGGCCCAAGTACATGGGACATATACGACAGCGACACCTAGTCATGATTGTCTAGGGATAAAAGGCTGATTGCAAGTCAATTGTGGTATAAAAAAACAAAACAACATTTCAATAGATTTAAGGGCATGCTTGGACCATCTCAAAATTTTGTGAATAGTAGTGAAATGGTTTGAGTGAAGATGTTTTATTGGATTTTGGGAAAGGAGAAAGAAACATTTAAATAAAAATATTTTTTTAAAATAAGTAGTGTCTTAGAGTTTGTGAAGGTGAATAGATAAAGTTAAAAAGTTGTTTGAATATAATTTTAGTTTTGAAGTTTGTAAAAGTTGTATTGATTTTTGTATTTTACTAATGATTAGATGAAAAGTTTAATATTTGAAATAGAGCAGTATTTTGTGTTTGAGTGATGCTTGGGAATGAAGTCGTGAGAAATTTTGAGAATTTGGAGAATTTTGGGAATGTTTGGTGTTGTCCAAACATGCCCTGAATATTAGTCCTCAACCATTAAGAGATAGAAGTGACTATGTTCCAATCACAACAGAAACAAACATGCGAAATACAAATTACAAAGTAAAATTATGGAGTGACTAAGGCCATGTTTGGGAATTGAGATGAGATGAGAGGTATGAGTTGAGAACATTTCATGTCATCTCAAAACTTCTCATAATTTTCTTCCCAAACATCACTCAAACACAAACCACTTGTCAATTTCAAAACTTCAAATTTTTCAATTGATCATTACCTAATTATTACAATTTTTCCAAATTTCCAAACAAAACAAAAAAAACAATACAACTTCTTTAAATTTCAAAACAAAAAAATATTAAAAAATTATATTCAAACAAGTTTTTGACTTCAAAATATTTTTATTCAATTTTTTCTCTCCTTACCCGAAACCCAATAAAACATATTAACTCAAACCATTTCACTACTACACACAAAATTCTGTTCTCATCTTATTATCCAAACATGTCTTGAGTTCCAATCAAAACAGAAACTGAGGATATAAACAGTTGCACATAAATAACAAAACAAAGAATAACAAAATCACTTATTATGGAGAGTAAGCGAAAATATTGACATATGAACATATCCATACAAAAACACATTCTAAAACGCATTTATGCTGGTAGAATCGCTGTGACACACCTCCTCATTAGGATTAGGGAATTCAATCTTCCTGTCGATTCGCCCTGGCCTAAGAAGAGCTTGATCGAGAATATCAATCCGATTGGTGGCCATCAAAACCTGTCAACAACGCAAGTAATCTTAGGTAGATATCACAAGAAGAATATTACCCAAAACTAAACTACCCAACCTGCATCCCAGTACCTTGATCTTGTTTGATGCTTCAAATCCATCCAGCTGGTTGAGAAGCTCCAGCATAGTTCGCTGCACTTCACTGTCACCATTGCCACTACCAGATTCCATTCGAGTAGATCCAATACTGTCAATTTCATCCATAAATATGATAGATGGAGCATGTTCCCTGCCAAAGAACAAAGGGAGAAATTCATATACAAAATGATAACTATAATGTATAGATCACATAATAATTGTATAGATCACATAATAATTTTTGGCGTATTCAGACTAAATAGATTATAGAGAGGTAGACTAATGAATGATTAAAGGTAATTCCACGATGGAAGTACTTCACAAAAAGAGAGATTTCTCCAATATCACAAATTCTATGATGCTCCAAAGTGATTCCTGGATATACATGTATATAGGAACTACATTTATTTGATAGATGAAATTCGTAGATAACACAAAGCACAGCATTTCCCAGACAATCTTTTCCTAATCCAATTTTCCATAAACCAAACAAAGCCTAACTAGCTAAAAAAATATATATAAATAAAAATTCTGATAAGAAACATAAAAATAAATGGAAACAAAAAGGGGCCATGGGTGAATATTCTAAAGAATTAATACAACATTGCCAGGAGAAATCAAGTGAGTGAAAGATGAAGAAGATCAAGCAAACCTGGCCATAACAAAGAGTTCCCTAACCATTCTGGAACCTTCTCCAATGTACTTCTGAACTAATTCAGAACCAGAAACTCTGATGAAAGTACAATCAGTATGATGGGCCACTGCTCTAGCCAACAGTGTTTTCCCCGTACCAGGTGGCCCATACAACAGAACACCCTATTATTAAGAGAGAGAGAGAGAGAGAGAGAGAGCCGGGGAAAACCATGAGCATCAGTGTCTATTAAGTTAAAAAACGAAAAAGTCATGACAACTTGGCGGCATTAAATTACCTTCGGTTGAGCTATTCCAAGACTCTCAAACAATTCAGGATGTTTAATGGGAAGCTCGATCACCTAGAAAGATAATTACAAATCATGAATAAACCATTGTATCATCAACCACCTATAACTTTCTGACTGAAGCCACAAAAAAAAATAAAACATTGGGGGTAATGCAGAAAGAAAGTGCATGAGAGAAACCTCCTTTATCTCTTTAATTTGCTGGTCAAGACCACCAATCATATCATATGTAGAATCAGGAACTTTTTCAACTTTCATAAGGTTGACCAATGGATCGACTTTGCTTGGCAAGATTAAATGAAGAACATAGCTGTCATTACGGAGAGCAACTCTAGTTGATGGAGTGATCTTTGTGATATCAATATTTTTATCAATGTCAACAACATATTTCCCTTCAGGATGAACCTGAGAAAAAGAAATGCAACATTAGGTTAAAAAAATGTATTGATACCATATATTTCCACTGATATCAAACCATTTGTTCTCACTAGTGTATTCCTCATTTTTTTTTTATTAAGTAAGAAGAAGTTTTATTAGAAATGAATGTATAACCTAAGCCTAAAGACACAGGAAGGATACAAAAGAAAACACCCAAGTATATTCTAGGGAACGGAAAGAGGCATCAGAAAATCATGAACGGAAATCACTAAAGCAGAAAACCAAAACAGCAAAGAGTGCACATAGAAATTCCAAAGTTGCTCCAAAGTACACTCCTTGTTGTTAAAACATCACTCATTCCCTTCCATCCAAATGCACCACATCAGACACAAAGGAACCATCTTCCAAGCTGCATCCACTTGAGTGCAACCATGAAGCCCTTTCTAGCATGCTAGAAGATCAACCACTCCAAGCCAAGCTGATTCTACCAAAAATGTCATCCCATAAGTCCTTGACACCTCACAATGCAAGAGTAGATGATCCATGGTTTCCCCATTCTTTTTACACATGAAGCACCAATCCATAACAATCATACCCCGCTTCCTTAACTTATCCAATGTCAAGATTTTCCCAAGAGACAGTCCAAGTGAAGAAAGCAACTTTGGAAGACAAGTGAGACCTCCAAATACACTTCCAATGAAAGGGAGGACTAGTACGAACGAACACAGAACTTTTTACCCCCCTTAGACTTCCACCACATCTTTTTTTTTTTTTTTTTTTTTATAAGAAAAATATTTTATATATCAAAAGGAGTAACCGAGTAGACTGAACGTATACAAGAAAACACCTAGCCCATAATAAAGTGCCCCTAAGAAAACAACCCAAAATACGCTAATCCCAAAACTATCCAAAATACCCAAAAAATTACACTGAACCTCAACCCCTTGTTTGTCATATAACTAATACCCAACCCCAACCCCTTGTGTTTCCCGTCTTCACATTGCCTTCCCTTTAGACTTCCCTCTAACTGAGCTACCTCCCTTAGTGTCATAGTTAATTGTCCAAGAAAGATGCTGTAACTCCCTATTTTTCTTGAAACTTTTGGTTTCAAGCACGTGGCTTGACTTGATTGCGGTGATCAGTTCATTGAACTGGTCTTTGCATCCTCCATGTGAAATCCCCGCGAAAGGCAGAATCTTGTTAACTTTAGGCAGAATCCAATCCGCTATCAGAGGAAAAGAGATCAGGGAAGCAACATTATCCTCAGACACATTAACCAATTGCATTCCCAATTCTGGGCTTTCTTCCAAGCAAGGCACCAATGACAATTCATGTACCTCCTCATCAACTCCATTGTTTCTTTCCATCCCCATTAGAGCTTCTGGGGTGACAGCAAGTCCCTTCACCTCAGGCGACCCTATGCATGCAACTTCAACGGATCCTACATCTCCTTTACCATTTTCGGGCAAGGGTGTAACACCGCCTAACGGTTTATCCTTTGTTACTTGAGGCGAATGACATTTCATTACTGCATTCTCTACACCAACATCCGACGTAGACCCCACTTCAAATAACCTAGATTTCCTTTTGACTCGACACGCTCTCCTGGATCTGGTTATAAGGACAGGACCGAATCCAATCTTCCGTTTTCCTTTATCTGAATTTAAAGGAATCGAGCCTATCTTAGTCTTAACGACCCTGTTGCCTCCAGCTGAAAGCGTGTCTATTTTTTTTTTTAAACAAAGAATTTTGCATCGCTTCAAGCTGGTTTTGAGCTTGTGCGATTTGCAGACCACTTTCATTGTTCCCCTTACTCTGAGCCATAGAAGCATGACCCATCTTTAGAGCTGCCGCATACGATCGTTTCACCACCATGGATGTACTTGGGTCTTTGGTGTTCTCATTCTTCTTTTCCCTTCTTGACCCCTCATCAAAGAGAAAATCTGCGGCTCTGCATAATTCTGCTACAGACTTCTCCCAACCTTGTCCTTCATGCCCTTCAAGAATTACAACACTACTCCGCCAGCCGCCTCCACCATATTCGGCGACAGTTAGAAACCAACCATGCTTGTTGGAGCATCTTTGGGCCATGAATTCTCTGTTACCTTTGCGCAAGTGTTTTGTATAATCTGAATTTCTCCTCGCCTTTAATGTTGCTCCCACCATAGCTATCAACCATTCTATACTATTCTGACCCATTACTACAGAT
Organism: Carya illinoinensis; assembly: GCF_018687715.1. NCBI lineage: Eukaryota > Viridiplantae > Streptophyta > Magnoliopsida > Fagales > Juglandaceae > Carya > Carya illinoinensis. The sequence goes on along the minus strand of NC_056754.1, from coordinate 49,734,092 downwards.
CTCCAAATCCTTCTACCCCTCTCCACTATTTTTAATGAAGACCTTCAAGTTTCTGGCAAAAACTCAAAAACCTTCAATTCCACCCAAAAACGCACCATTTGACCCATATCGATTCAACTTCAAAAGCAGGGGCTTTCCAAGCTGTAAGGGGAATTCATTTTGTCGAAAAAGGCTACGGGATACAAACCAGTCACCAGAAGGAAACAGTGACTGCCAAATGCCTTTCGAGAGGTCGCTGGTGTCCAGGTTCTATGGAAGTCAACAAGGACGCCACTCCTGACAGATATCGGAAAAAGAAACCCAACACAAAAAAAACATTCGCCGGAGATAGGCCGACGTCGGAGGCCAACAAAGAGGTCACATGTGTCCGTCAATAAGTTCTGTGGAAACCAACAAGGTCACCGCTCATGATAGATCTCGGAAAAAGAAACCCAACCCAAAAAAAATAGTCGCCAAAGTAAATCCAACATCGGAGGCCAGCGAAGAGGTAGCCGGGACCGGTCGCACTTTTCTGTGAGAAGAGACGCCGATGGCTCCACCGAGAAAGCTAGTGCAAGGCAGGCAAAGGCGAGGCAGAAAAAAAAAACCCAGGTCATTGGAAAGATATCCGGCACCAGATACCCTTTAGTGACGTCGCCGGTGTCCGCCAGTCCTATATGTGCCGGACATGTGTTATCACTCGCCGGATAGGTGACGGCAGCAGCGGCTCCTCTAGGGCTCTCTCTCTCTCTCTCTCTCTCTCTCTCTCTCGGACTCAGACAAAAAAAAAAGTAATTGATGTTTAAACATATATTAACATTGCATCATTACCACATCTTGTCCTCATCATTACCACCAAACCTCAAAGAGTAGAAAAAACTGCAGAAGGCAGAAACTTCGTCAATATCCGAATCATGTACAGCTCTAGTTAAACAAATATCCCATTGGATTAAGCCATTACAACAACAAAGCAAATCAAAAACTGTAGCATACCGATCAGATGCCAATCGAAAGATAACCAGAAACATACTATTGAGGGCTCGATCACCACACCAAATGTCAAACCAGAAACGGATCCTAGCTCCCTCTCCAACATCAAAACTAACATGACTGACAAAACTCTCCCATCCCTTTCTAATGAATTTCCAAAGTCCCACACCATAAACCCCCCGAACTTCATTAGAGCACCACAAACCCCCCCCCCCCCCCTCCCCCCAACAAAAAAAGAAAAAAGAAAAAAGAAAATAGAAAAAAGCACTTCCACACTTTTGATCAATGACCTCCCTCCAAAGTGACTCTCCTTTCGATTGATATATCCATAGCCACTTTCCCAATAAAGTCTTATTAAATATCCTCAAGTTACAAACCTCCAACCCTCCAACCAAGAGAGGAGAACAAACTTTATTCCAACTAACAAGATGGAATTTAGTTTCCTCTCCCATACCACGCCATAAAAAAGCACGAAACAACTTATCAATCCAGTTGGCCACCCCTATGGAAACAATGAAAGAAAATAAGTGGGATGATTGGAGAGGGTACTCTTAATAAGAGTAAACCTACCCCCTTTAGATAAATATAGCCGCTTCCACCCAGCCAACCTTTTCTCGACTTATTACAATGAACCAACAATATTACCTCAACTCTCCATTTGAACCTTACATCCATCATGAATATACAGAAGACTCGTCTATCTAAATCAATATTTTGAGCACATACAAACGAAGATATCACTTTATATGTAACACAATGATCTTTAATGCCTAACACTCTAAATATAAGTATAGTTTCATAGACATTCATTAGACTGATAGGTTTATGATGATCCATCAAGAAAAAACACTACGCTTAGTGTAGAAAATGATTGTCCTGCAAACCAAATAATTAAAGCATGATGCAATACAATAAATTGAACCTAAGCACATGAAAATATGAATAAAGGGGTCTTTAATCTTCACACAAGCATTGAATGCAATGAAATTGTTAAAAGTGAAGCTGCAAGTTTATATTAGAGTACTTATCATAAATAAAATAAAATAAAATTAAAAATAAAATATTTACTTTTAAGTGCACCTAGATAGATAGAGGAAAGGGAGCAGCGGCTAACTTCAGTTGAAAAGTCCAAATTCCAAACATTATGATATGGAAATCCCAATTCATTATCAGTTTCCTTATTTATAAAATATTAAGACAGGAAGACTACTTACCTTAACTAAAACCTTATTCTTCCCCATTACTTTGACAACTTCACCAACATATGATCCAGGTTCTTGGAGTAACTGCAGTTCTTCCCTAAGCATCCTCACTGCCAATTTTTCATATTTAGATGATGTTATCAATCGATAGAACAATAAATCCCAACCATGTTTTAAAGAAGACACCTAAAAGAATAGACAACACAAAGCAATCATCTGCTTCTTGCATTCCATAAACAGCTAGAACATTGAGGAATATTCAGAAAGACATTCAGGGATTTATTCTAGATTCTATATTTTTTCATTCCGTTGGAAGAAAGGAAATATCCCACAGAAACGACCATTATTTCAATTGTTGAATCTCTCATAGATTGATCAATGTGTGATATTCCTTCCCCAGTTTAAAGAATATAGATCACAAAGCAATCATCTGCCTCTCGCATTCCCTGAACAGCCATGACATTGAGGAATATCTGGAAAGACATTGAGGAATTATATTTGTGTTTGTTCCATTTGAAAAAAGAAAGCATCCCAATGAAGCTCTCATTGATTGATCAATGTGTGATATTCCTTCCAAAGTTTGAAAACCAAGGAAACTGACTAATTCGTAACCGTTTGAGAGCATAGCTTTACCTATTTGTGAACAAGACTCAGTGCTATCTTTCGTTTTGGAGTTGAAGGATAAATTCCACACGCTCTTAATAGATACAACTGATTACCATCAATACTTTTTGTTACTATGCAATCATGTTCAAATGAATCCTTCAATCTTAATGTCTACCCACTCCTCCCAAATGAAAAGGAAAAACCAAAGAGCACCCCATGAAGACAAAAGTCCATCTGATATGAGCTTTTAATGGTTATTTATCACTGAGATTGTTTAGAGAACCTCTTTAAATTCCCCTTATGTCATCGGACAAACCGCCTTAAATCCCATTCTTGAAATTACTTCTGTTTTCAGATTTTTCAATTCCGGACTCAAATCCCATCCATCTTTTAGCAGACAACCCGAAGCCTCACCAAAATCTCCAAACAAATCAACCCTAAGTGATAACCGAAAAGAATACCAAAAATTGGCGAAAAAATCCACATCTAACCCTAGCTAACTAGAAATCACCAGTATAATCCCATTATATCTCCAACAGAATCAGGGCTAGGGTTAGGGTTAAGGATTCCAAATAAGATTACCTCTAGAATTGAGCTCGTTGCGCTGGGCCTCAAGGCGGTTGAGATTGTGGGTCTTTTGTCGGACCTGGAGCTGGAGCTCGTGGATGTGTTGAAGATAGTACTGCCTGAGCCCCTCGCCTTGCTTCGACGGCTTGGCCGAGCACGTCTCCTCCGCAGCCGTCGCAGCCGTCACCGTGGCCTCGGGCTGCTTCGTTTCCACTCCGACCGTCGCCATTGTCGAGGACGTTTACTATCGCGGGTTACGATTGAATCTGAATGCGATAGCCGTTTGGAAATCGATAATTCCTTTTTCTTTTTTTTTTTCTTTTTTTTTTTATCAGAAATCGATATTTCTTATCAGTAGTTCGGTTTGGCGGCTTGTGTCGGTGTCCTTGAGACTCGAGTTACTTTGTCATCGATCTGGCTGTTTGTTTTTATGCTCCGACTAAAATTAAAAAATTAAATAAAATATTATTAAAATATATTTTTAAATATAAATTTTATTTTAAAATTTAAATTATTAATTTTTTAATTTTACGTAAAAATTTAAAAAAATTTAATAATTAAATAAGATGAGTTAAGAATTTTTTAAAACAAAAAGCCTAATTTATTATTTTCAAAGAAAAAGTCTACTTATAATTAACATACTTAGTGGAAGGCAATCCAAAATAAATTGAGAAATGCTACGCTTAAGCCCAAGCTTCCGCCCACACCACACACCCGCCCACGTGGCTTTTGTTTTTTTTTTTTTTTTAAGTGTACAGTAAAAAAATTTTTAACTCTCTCTGGACATAAGCATTCGTCTTCCCCCCTTTCCCCTTTTCCCCTTCCCGTATGCAGTGCATCTCAAACCCATTCCCTCTCTTCAACACGAAATCGAGACAGACCCATTCCCTCTCTTCAACACGAAATCGTCTCAGACCCATTCCCTCTCTTCCGAAACCAGATCCTCTCACTTCCAAATCGTGATCTTCCACTCCACTCCACGTCAGTAAGAGAGGCCCTTTCTCACTCTGGATTTGTGTTGGATTTGTGTTATCGTGGGTTATGTGTTGGATTTGTTTTCTCATAGGATTTGTGTTGGATTTTTTTTTCTAAGTTATTGATGCTACTGGAATATGAATTTTAGAATGTATTTGTTATGTATTTGTTCTCGTGGGTGGGACTGGGGGCATCTGGAATATGAATTTTGGAATGGTTTATTTTTTTTTTCTAGGTTATTGATGCTACTGGAATATGAATTTTAGAACGCATTTGTTATGTATTTGTTCTCGTGGGTGGGATTGGAGGCATCTGGAATATGAATTTTGGAATGGTTTATTTTTTTTTCTAGGTTATTGATGCTACTGGAATATGAATTTTGGAATGTATTTGTTATGTATTTGTTCTCGTGGGTGGGAACTGGGGGCATCTGGAATACTCTGTTACATTGGCCAAGAGGCTCTTTGTGAATTATGATTGATCTATGAAAGATCCTACTGTGATATTGAACCTTTGAAAACTAAGAGGGAGGCCTCATGGAAAGTTATGGTGGATTCTAAATCGGGTGTGCTTGAAAATATTGTCTATAGTTGCTCTTGGATATTACCCGACTTTGATTAGTAATGTTAGAAGTTTGTTTTTACTTTATTGATGCTCGGACATTGATATGGTTAGATGGTTTCTGAGGTTGTTGAATTAACTGTTAAAAGTTGGATTTTGGTGTTCAACAGTGTTGTATTTCTTCTGAAAATGTTCCATGAGTGCTGGCTAGTACTAGGCCGTTCATTCATATATAGAAACCCAAGTGCTTATATGTCATGTGGAACATCATGCAGAATTAATATTAATCTTGATAATTACTAACTACTTTTACATGTTCAATTGATCATGCATGATGCAAAACCGGTATCTATATATATATATATATATATATATATATATATATCTATTATTCCATTTTAATCAACATCATGAGTGTAGGTAGCTGTGCTGCAACATCAAACTACACAAATTAATGCGCATGCATATGGAATAGTGAGTTGGGGAGGCTGGGATCGAAGATTCATGCATTTCTTACATATTACATATTTTGGACACAAGATTCATATAGACATCATGATACCTCTATATATCTAATGTATACCTCTATCATTGATCAAAATTATATAATTATATTTTTTTACTTTAATTCGAAAATACTGTTGTAGTAACAGTTTAAACATGATAAAAAAATACTAATATTTTTTATGCTTAATCATAAATGATGACTTATGATCATATATATATATATAGTTGTTATATCATTTTCCTTAACAAAAACTCCATCCATCTTGGACTAAGCATGCATGCATGCATGCAGTTAATGATATTTCATATATATAGCTACGTATGACTATTAATTAATTATGAACAATATTTATGGTGATTTATATTAATTAATTAGACTTGATTAATTATTGAGTGGAGCTGGACATATAGTTGCTCGATTTTACCCTTGCATCATGCATGCCTTGGTTTATAAAACAACACCTCATTTACACAGCTTGTTGGAACATCACATTATGGTCACTGGATTCTAACATGGATGAATTGCTTTAACATTTTTGTGACTATTTGAGTTAGATAAGCGATGGCTTCGAGCGCATCATCATGTGTAGTTGATGATTTTTTGGAATTACCAACATGTTGGTGTGGCTTGAAAGCTCCATTAAAGACCTCCAGAACTAACAAAAATCCTGGAAGAAAATTTTATGCATGCCCGAAGTACAACACGGTAAAACATTGAGAGTCTGAATAAGTTTTGTATTACACTCCAACCAGTGATACTTTACTTACATCTATCAAATATGTCTTTTGTACTGCAAGGAGAAGCAAAGTGTCAATTCTTCATATGGGCAGATATACTTCAACTAGTAGAGGATAAAATTTGCTCAAGAGAGAATGCAGTTAGAAAAAGGGAGGACGATGTATTATTGCGCGAGTATGAAATTCAGAAAAAAAAAGATAAACTAGGTGAAAAAGAGAATGTTCTTTATCACCAAGAACAAAAAATTGGGAAGAAGATCGTAGAAAATAGATGTGCACGTATCTTTTTGTGTATGTATTGGGTGTTATCAATTGTAATAATTTCTGGTTGGCTTGGACTATAAATGTATTTGGTGGAAGTTAGTTGTAAATGGATAGTTGGGATTTAACATGACGCTTTATATTTTGAACTGCTACAATGTATTTTGACTGTATTTGGTTGTAAACTTTTGGTAGGTAAAATGGATGGTTCCTAGATGTTGTTTGATATTCACCTCATTTAGAACCTGATTACAATTCTCCAGAATCAAATAACCATATAAGGCATGAAGTAATATGACAAATTAATTAACCAACATTTCACTTTACATTACAACCTGACATGACAAATTATAAAAACCTCATATGACAAATTATAAAAAAATATATGATAATTCAATTCAAACAAATACCACTAGCATCAATATAGAAATTTCGCCAAAGGCCTTACAAAGTAGAAAGTTCCAAAATAGAAACTTCAATACCCCCAACGTACAAAATTGAAGGATAATTACATCAATACCCCCAGCGTACAAATTTATTCAAAATTACATCAATACCCCTAACATACAAAATTCAAGGAAAATTACATCCAACCCCCAAAATCAAGGAAAATTACATCAATACCCACAACCCCCAAATTCAAGTCACATTACATCAATACCCCAACCCGCAAATTACAGCCCAAAATACTCCCAAAATTACATCAAATTACTTCACAAGTCCCAAAATATTGAGAGTTACATAAATACTTGCTAGTAGCTACAACATTAGTTCTCCTCATTTTCCGATGGCGTTGGGTTTGTGAACGTACTGCACTGTGTTAGAACAACAAAATCATCCTTGCTTCCACTGTGTACCTAAAAATTTCGGTGGTTATGAGATATACAAACCCATTACAAAGGAATTAAAAATCAGTGAGAAGCTAAAAAATTCTAAATCATCCTTGTGTAAATGTATTACCTGATCAGTTGTAGGAGCTTCTGAGACCTCTGAATCATGTGATGTTTCATCAAATATTTTCCTACAAGTCTAAATAAATTTTAAATAAAAAAAATTTAAAATTTATTAGAAACAAATATACATGTAGACAAACGCATTATCAATATACCAATTAACCAAAATCGCTTACCGGTTTCTTCTTTCGCTTTGTTGCAGCCTTCTCCAAAGGCGGAACCTTCCTTTTTGTTGGCGGCCTCCCTTTCCCTTGAACAACGTGCGGGCTTAAGATAAGCTTACCCTTGGTGGGGGCTGTAGTCTCTTTTACCTTGCTTGAACCGGACTCAAGTGTTAATCCTTTAAATTTAATCTCAAACTCATCCAAGTGGGACATGAATGCATCAACATGGTCATCACTGCTGCATACACGAGTTGCTAATTTTAGACATCGTTTAACCACGAACTCATACCTCCGTGAGTCCGCATTCTGCCGCAAGTCATCATAGCTACTTTTTACCACCGTATATCTCCTCTTTAAGTCCTTCCTCCAGCGATCCAAGATGTACTTATCCGGCAACGCATGAATCTTATTTATCTGGCAAACGTTCAATGCATGCCTACAGAGAATTCCCCTCATCTCAAATAATGAACATGTGCATTTAACATCAACTTCCTCATCGTTAAAGTAAACTGTGTACTTCATGCTCTTGACATGGTCATCATCAGTGGTAATTTCATCAAACACATCATAAGTGGAAATGCAACCCTCCTTGCTTATAAGTATGCAGTTACATAAAATCATTCCCCACACCTCTCGTTGGACCTCCTTAAATTTTGCGTTCGTATACATAGCTTGAAATTGCTTCTCAATGCGAAATGCGGATGAATATGGGATGGTTTGGTTTGCGGAGTTGAAATCAGCTGTCGTCTCGACCTCCACCTTCTTCCTGAGCGCATTATCAAATTGGTCAACAAATTCTTTCAACGTCATACCAGCATGCACGAACCCATCGAAGAAAGCATTCATGCTTTTAGACCTCTGTGTTGTGCTGAGCCAGCCCAAAATATTCCCTTAAGGTACACCGGTACCCAGAATGCCCTCTCATTGTACAACCCTTGCAGCCATGGATTATCACCAAGATCATACTTCTGAATAAGTTGCCCCCACTTATGCTCAAACTCTTCGCATGTCTGTGAATCATATAGGGCACTCTGGATAGAGGTCTTCAACTCTGTGTTGAAAGCAGCGTGAGATCCCAATTTCTCTGGTAGTTTTCGCATTATATGCCATAGACAATATCTATGGCGAGTGTCTGGGAATACCAATGCAATAGCAGCCTTCATTGCTCGATCTTGATCTGTTATAATCGCTTTTGGAGCCCGACCATCCATGCACTCCAGCCATGCTCGAAACAACCACACAAAAGTACTCGTATCCTCGCTTGAAATCAACCCAGCCCCTAACAATATAGACTGCCCATGATGATTTACACCAACAAAAGGAGCAAACGGCATACCATACCTATTTGTTAGGTATGTCGTATCGAAGGTGATAACATCTCCGAAATACTCATACGCTGCTCTACTACGTGCGTCAGCCCAGAACACATTCCTCAGTCTCAACTCCTCATCCACATCAATCACATAGACAAAACCATTATTCTGCAACCTCATCCTCTTGAAGTACTCAGTAAGTGCTTCGCCACCCCCTTTACCCAATCTTAATTGTCTGGTTTTGTCAATAAAATTTCGACAGTCTTTTTCTTGAAAATCAAGATTCTTGAATCCACCAGCATCAACAACAAGAGCCCCAAAATTCTTATTCATTCGAATGCCTGCTCTGTCGTTCAAGTCAAGCATCCTCTGACTGTATTCGTCTAAATACTTGTGCGACCTAAAGAATCTAGACTTTTGTGGGCTGACCGTACTATAATTATGATCATTTTCTATAGTGGTCACCACCCAAGTACCCTTCACCAAGTGAGCATTGATCTTTGCCTTACAATCTGTTTTAATAGTTGGTTGCGGCCTTGACATATTACTATCCCTTGGTTGGTACTTCCCACCACGCGCACACCCAATTGTCAAATACTTTACCCTTCAATCTGCCTCTCTCTTCGTCCTTTGTGTTATCACACCAAAACCTTCTTGTTTCGCATATCGCTTGTAATAGGCCATTAGCTCATTATCAGTGACAAACTCCATACCAGGTTTCGGCTCCTCAACTCGGTCTTTATCAGAGTTTTCTTCATTTATCTCCTCGGCCTCTGTCTGTACGTTTAATGAAGTATCTGAAAAATAAAATTTCATCATAAATAGATTGTTGACTTACAATCTTGGTCAAATTTATATTACCCTCACATCAATACGGTATACAGTATTTCCAAGAAAATACAAAGCAACCTCAAAAAACAATGTACCTCCAAAATTACTTGCAGTCTCTGCATTACTTAAATCCTTTCCGGTGCTTTTCAATTCCTCTCCGGTACTCGATGGAAGGCATGAAGTTGATGGGGGCTTTAATCAAGTATGATATTAGAACAAATAACGATGCACGTAAGGCAAAAGAAAATTACAGTAGACAGGAATCTACCTCGCTCATTTGTTGGACATGGCCCGAATCCTCCGTATTACTTGACAGAGGGTAACACGTTGTTGGGATAGGTGGCATTGGTGGCGGATGTAATCAGGCATGATTTAGAATGGGTAAGAATGTAAATAAAAAAAAAGGGGTTATCTAAATATTGCACCTGACTCGTTTCTTGAACATGCCCCGACTCCTCTGCATTACTCGACGAAGGGGACTTAAACGTTGTTGGAATAGGTGGCATAGGTGGGGGCTATAATCACAAACTCATTAGAACGGGTAACACCCACAAAAAAAAAAAGATCATATTAATCATTTTTGTACCTGGCTCGTTCGTTGAACATGTCCCGACTCCTCCGCCTCGATACTGGACGGTGGAGAGATGAAAGTTGGAATAGGTGGCATTGGTGGGGGCTGCAAACACGCACACTTTAGTATATGGCACATGAATGCACGTAAGGAAAGAAAGGGAATTTTAGGAAAATTCCTACTTGGATCGCTTGTTGAAGACGGCCAGACTCCTCCGCATTAGTCGATGGAGGATAGATGAACGCAGTTGGAAAAGGTGGCATTGGTGTGGGCTACAATTATGCACAATATATTAAATATGTAACAATGCATGTAAGGAAAAAAATATCTATGGTGAATAAAATTCCTACTTGGATCACTTCTTGAAGACGGGCCGACTCCTCCGCATTAGTTGACGGAGGATAGATGAACGCTATTGGAAAATGTGGCATTGGTAGGGGCTGTAATAAGAAACAATGTTGGAATATGTAACAATGCACGTAAGGAAGAAAAATACAAGGTTAGAAAATTTCCTACTTGTCTCGACTTTTCCGCACTACTCGACGGAGGATAGATGAACATTGTTGTAAGAGGTGGCATTGGTGGCGGCTGTAATCAGACACAAATATAAAATGGGTAATAGACAACTTTGAAAAAAATTATTTCAAAGTTTAGAAAGCTATGTACGTACCTGGCTAGTTTGTTCAACACGACTTGACTCCTCGGCATTACTCGACGGAGGGTAGATGAACGTTGTTGGAAATAGTGGCATTGGTTGGGACTGCAATCAGGAACAATATTATAATACGTAACAATTAACACATCGGGGAAAAATTGAATTATTATAAACCAACGTACTTGGCTTGTGACGCCCTCAAATTCCGTTTGGGATTGGACGGACATTTGAAGCGTCGAGACATGCAACAAAAGGTTACCTACCCCCGTTCATGACATATAAGATGCAATGTTTCTAACATGCATCTAACAATATGCAATATTCGCAGCGGATAAATTTTTTTTTTCTTTAGCAATACTATGCACCAAATTGAAAATATCCCAAATGCTTAAAACATACTTCATACATAAAAACCCATTGAACAACTAAGATCACAACACTAGTCCAAAATGGTTATGATCCAAAAAGTACTAAAGATACAACTCAATCGTACAAGTAGTAATTTACGTTAATTACTATATTAACATTGATGTCGTACCGTCGCTTAGTCAACTGTGTCTAGTTGATCAGCTCCTGATTCTCCTTCATGTCCTGTGACAAGATCTACCATTCGGGGGGAATGGTAGTTAGGACTACCAAAGTGAGATTTGATTACAAATCTCAGTAAGTTAACAAAAAACTTCCACACAAGCTAATGATGCATGGATGACAGTAAAAGCATAAATGCATAATCAAATTCATAAATAATTAAAGCATAACTTGGCATACAACATAGCATAATTGACATAACTTAAATTGAAACATGAACTGAACTTGACTTGACATGAACTTGATCTGAAACTTGACTTATCATGAACTTGTTCTGAAACTTGACTTAACATGAAAAATACATACTCCACAGTTGTTGTGGCCCCATGTATTCTACGTGTAAATACATACTCCACAGTTGTTGAGGCCCCATGTATTTTACACAAACTTGACTTAACATGAAAAATACATACTCCACAGTTGTTGTGGCCCCATGTATTCTACAGAAACTTATTATTTAACTGCTTAAATACATACTCCACAGTTGTTATGGCCCCATGTATTCTACGTGTCACAATTGTTGTGTCTCACGTAGTGTATGCGTCACAATTACTGTGACCCCATACATAAGTAATCAAGATGAAACGTGACTAAGATACGAAATGACTGAAACCCTGACGTAACATAACGTGACTTGAACATAACTTGAAATATATGACCAACTTGAGATAGAAACATTTCGTAACATGGCATAACATATAATAGACAACATATTTAACATGACATACTTGCAACAGTGAATATTACATGACTTGACATACATGTAATAGATGACATACTTAGCATGACGTACTTGTAAGGTACAGTAATACATGACAGAATATATTATGTAATAGATAAAAAATTGATGACAGAATAAATTCTGTATAATAGACAATTACGTGATAACTTAGCATGACATGACATATATGATAACACACATACATACACTGTAGTTCCTTTACTTAGCACACATATACAGTAGACTGCTAGTAAGTTAAAAACTAACTTACCTCGATCTTCGCGTTTCTTATAAAACTTCAAGTGCGACCACGAGGAACTGTAATTAGTGATTCTAAAAGTTAGAACTAAATCACTAATAATTTGAAATATGAAAAATACTAACTTAAAGAGTAAAATTTTCATTTTACTCTCTACATGTGGGAAAATGACCGTTTTACCCATAACTTAAGGATTTTCCATACTAACTCCAAAAGTTTCCAAAATTTACATTTCTCATGTAAATTTTGTCCTAAACTTAAATATCAACTCAGAAAAATTTAAAACAAAACACAACTATGGAAAACACACTATGGCCGAAACATCCATAGGCCATTTCCCTTGATTTTTGTTGCAATTCCTTCCAACTTCAAAACTCATGCTTAAACCAAAATTTTGCAACAAACATCTTCCAATCCTAAGTTCAAAACCATACTTAAAACATCCATTTAGAAAAAGCTAATAATCAACACCAAAATTTTTTGTAAAAAGATCTAAGCACTTGAATCACAAGTTTTGACTTTAAATCAAAACATCTCCAAGAATTTCAAAAATCAAATCTTACTTCTAACATATTCATAATATCATCCTAACATCAACCATGCTTTAAATCATCAAACTAAAGTCACCAAAATCACAAAATAACATTTGGAGTTTTTGGTTTTACACTTACTCCAAAAACAGAAACTTTTTCCTCAACTAGTTTTGATAAATCTCTTGATCTATGACTTATAAATATATGATCTTCAAACCAAACCATCACATGGTTTAAAAAGATGTCCTAAAATATATATAAGCTTCTAATTCAAGATCACATGGTTAGAAATTAACCAAAACATAAATTTAGCCAAGAATATCCACACTTTGGCTTATCTGAATATTTCTTTGCATAAAATTTCATATCTTTGAAACTAATATCAAATATCTTCAAAATAATAATATAACATGTATATAAAATGCTTAGAATCCTCCAATAAAATTATTAAAGTCATTGGAATAGATTTAGACCACCAAAGAGTTAAACTTTCTCAAAACAGAAACTGTTTTTCTTCTTCCAGTTTCTAAGTTTCTAAATCTAAGAAAATCTTTCATCAAAACCTTTAATCATGCAAAAATATATATACATGTTAACAATACTCCATAAAAATTTCGGAAGAATATCTATCCATTAGCTTGGTCAAAAACTCCAAACTATAACATATTCTCCAGTTTATCTCCCAGAATGACCTTTCTATAGTTTATATAATATTTGACTGATGAAATGATCTTCAAATGGGATAAATAATATATCCATGTAAACTAGACTAAAAAAGGAACAACTTATATGAAGGAGACTTTATGATAAAATACTTACAAAAGCTTCGAAATGGGCGTGCAAAAGAACTCCTAAAAACTGTCCGAGAGAGTGTGTTTGATATTCTTTTAATGGAAAGTATAAATGGAAATAATTTCATAGGGAGAGGTGGCTGAAGATACTTATGGATGAGATATGGAAGAGATGAGGCTGGAGTTGAGAGTTGAGTGTAGTTTTCTCCTACCCAAAATATCTATAAAAGATTATCTCATAATATTATATCCAATAGTATCTACAAAAAATCAACTTAAGATATTTTTATCTAATAATATCTATAAAAATCAACTCAAAATATTTTTACCCAATAATATTCATGAAAATCACCTCAAAATATTTCTTTTTATCCAATAATATCTACAGTTTTAAACAGACGTTTTGTCCGAAAATATGAAAAAAAAGTTATTACGCCATAAGACTTTAAATAACCCTCCGAGTCTAATGGCACAAACCATAATACATTTTGACACTTCTAACTATCTCCAATAATCAAAAACACACTTTTGATACCATAGTAAATAATAACACTAACTATGTAGTTAGACAAAAACCTATACGATTAATGGATTCGTGAAAACTTATGGGGTTTTCACGAGGTTCCTAAAGTTAATATAAATTTCACAATTGAATTTCTAGCGGGCTGTTACATGGCTACCCTATGCGTATGTATATGAATTCATATATACATTTGGATGCATCATAAATGGCGGGCAATAGGCATTTCTTGGACCATAATATCCCTACAATTCACAAAAAAAAATAAAAGATAAATTACAGTAACTAGTTGAAATCGAGACACTTTCCTTTGTTGAATGACCAACGTATCATACCTGAGTTGGTGGAATTGGTGTGGAAGGCTTGGCTTTGCTTTTATCTTCTTCTTTGTCCATCACGTTATTGAGAATGAGACATACAATCCCTTGGGTGAATTAATTAAGAAACAATCGTCTCTTGTCTCTCAAGTTTTAAACATCAAATTCTGCAAATATTTTACCAAACAATGATCTAGCCATCAACATTTCAAAAAAAAAAAAAAAATACCACAGGATTCTTTTCTATATTTGAAGTCTAGCTTTAACTATAATAATTTCTAAATTGTTCTCATACGGATCCATAATGAAAAGGACATGTGCTCCCCTTTTAATACAATTATCTCTTTGGGATAAAGTGAACAAGAAAAAAATAATAACACTAATAGATCTAAAAAGGAGACCAAAGTCTCATCTGTTGAAACATTGAACTAAATTAACTTCTAACAATACAGGATCCAAATGATTCTCTACGGGAGGACAAACAAATTACCCAATCTTTACAAAACCTCATGCTAATTTTAACAAATTAAACCAAGGCAGCAGCTGAGTTTCTTATGCTACCAACAAAACCTCAACAAACAATATTAATGAACCACAAATATTGCAAGATTCTCAAGTCAGTTTTTTGTTAAATTTATTCTCAAATTACCCAATCTTTACATAACTCCATGCTAATTTTAACAAATTAAACCAAGGTAGCAGCTGAGAATTTTATGCTACCAACAAAACCATCGACAAACAAATAATAGGCAGTTCTCTGATATCAGTACCATTCTTAGGAAAAAATAAATAATATTGCACTCTATCTATATCGGTACCAGTTCTCAACTTTGTATATAGACGGTAGTTCTCAACTAATAATAGGAAGAAAGCCAAAATAAAAAATAAATAATATTGTACTCTATCTATATCGGTACCAGTTCTCAACTAATAATAGGAAGAAAGCCAAAATGGGTTACCTTGCAGATGCCTTTAAACAAACACTGGTAAGAAAGACAGCAGATTTCAACATGAAGAAATGCCCTTCTTCGCACAGTACCTCCTTGCAGAACCTTGAACTGTGGGGGTTAACTTGGAGGGATGGAGGCGTTAATTTGGAGGGATGAATTTCTTGAACTGAAAATATATTTAGAGCTTTCTTTAGATCTAAGATGCGCCGTGTATGGGAAGGGGAAATGGGGAAAGGGGCGAAGACGAAAGACGAAATGCATACGGGGGAAAGGGGGAAGACGAATGCGTACGGGAAAGGGAGTTAAAAATTTTTTTACTGTACACTTTAAAAAACAAAAAAACAAAAACAAAAGCCACGTGGGCGGGTGTGTGGTGTGGGCGGAAGCTTGGGCTTAAGCGTAGCATTTCTCAAATAAATTATGTGAAAGGAGTTTAATCCTCTTCTAGGAACCTACCGGGTCGCATCATGGGTTTGAACTTTAACTTAGTCTGATAAACTTTGAATCAGAAATTTGGCCCATTTAAAGCATATAAGAGATTAATATTAAAAGAATAATCGCTCAAGAGCCTAAGGAGAAATGCTATTAGCTTATCTGGAATAAACTAAGGTCCAATAACTTGTACCTTAAATTTCAAATAATGAATAAAACGGTTATCAAATCAAACAAAAAAATATTGTGGATTCTATTTATACCATCCAAGTATGACAACGAGAACCATTTGACTAAATTGTTACAGAGATCTTCATTATCTTTATTGACTTAGGCATCAAAGGCGTTCCTTTGAACCCCTAAGCCACATTCATCTTTGGTTATAGGTGATTGTGGGTGTGAAGCTGTGAAACACATCCTTAAAAGTTGGGACAGTCTGTGGGATTCCTTTGTCCTACACCCAGAATACTTTTCACATGCCTAGCACCACTCAATCTCAAACAACCAGAAACTAAAAGGTGTTGTCAAAAAATATGAAAGGGAGGCTCACAGAAATGGAAGAAGTTGTGAGGAGACTCACCACTGAGGTAGAGTCGTGCAAAAGGAGAATGAGGCCCTCAAAGTGAAGAACGGGCCATTAGGAGAGGACACAACCCCAAGCCAAGCCGATAGGATTGAGATGGATTGGACCGGGCCATCACTATATTATATATTATAATATATTACTATAATCTATAATATAATTGTTAAACCCAAGGTTTCAAGTTTCATGTGATTATAAATCTACACATTGATTTTGATGATAAAAAATGAATTCAAAGAATAAAGGAGTTCAATCTCAAGTTGTCCATACAATGGAGTCAAGCACATCAAAGAACCATGTATGAGCAAGAATGAAACAAGTTCACATTAAAGTTATAGAGTAATGTTGTAAATCTCTTAAAATTTGAAATTAGGATTAATGCTCAAAATTAATATTTTATCATAAAGCATTAAAATACATTTTCCACATGTGCATGAATATTTTTGAAAATTAAATTTGAAAATTTTGAAAGATGATTGATTGTCATCTTTTACATGTGCATGTCTTGATTAAAGGGTTGATCTTTGAAAATATTAAAGATGATTGATTGTCATCTTTCACATGTGCATGTTTTATTTGAATATTTTCAAAAGTGATTGATGCTTTTTTAGACTTATACAAAAGGTAGATGATTTTGTTTAAAAAATTTGAAAAGTAAAGTGTGCTCCTTTTTTCATATACAAAAAGTAAAATATTAGGTTTGAATTTTTTGAAAAGGAAAGTGTGCTCCTTTTGTCATATGCCAAAAGTAAAAGATTAGGTTTGATTTTTTTGAAAAAGTGAATGATGTTATATTTAACATGTGAATCTTTTTAAATTTGAATATGAAGTCTCATATGCCTATAAATAGATCATTTGAGAGCTTCACATTCACAACACCAAGAGCATACAACATTCATTCAAAACTTTCATTCTCTCTTCTCTAAGCATTGAGCCTTAATCCTTGTTCATTTTGAGAGATATAGTTTGTGTTGTATTGTTCTTATTTCACTCATTGATGAGTGTTTTCTGATAACCTACCCACTATCAGCTCTTGTATCAGAAAAATGGTGTGTATAACCCTTGTGTGTGTAGAAAGTATTCTACACGGGGAATAGTTGAATCACCACGTGTAAGGTGATTGCAAGTGTAGAGGGTGTTCTACACGGATCCTTTGTAGCGGTGTTGTTCAAAGGTGTAATAGGTTTCTATCTCCATCTGAAGGAGGTTGAATAGTGAATTTGGGATTCCTCAAGGGGTAGCTTGAGGCGAGGACGTAGGTAGTGGGGCCGAACCTCGTTAACATACTGAGTTTGCTTCTCTCTTACCCTTACTCTTTATATTTATTGTTATTTCATATTTTGTTTATATTTTATATTATATATTTGATTTATAATTGTTATTTTTTTAATACAACTCAATTCACCCCCCTTCTTGTGTTAGTCATCTGGGCAACAATAATTATAATATACTACAATATATTATCACTATAATATTATATACTATAATATACTTATTATATATTGTATAATATATAATATATTATATTAGAACTAGGAAATGGACCGAACCAGAATTGGTAAAACCGTAAAAACCGGTTTAGGAGGTAATAGATGCGGAATCAGTTCTTAAAAATACAAAACTGGTTTATACTAGTTCGGTCCCAAGTTTTATTCAAATTCGGACCAAATTCGACCTGTTACACCCCTACGTGAGAATATTTGCACTTCAGTTAAACCAACTTGTTATCAGTCCTAAAAGTACAAAGACTTCCAAGCATATAAAATCGTGCAGAGAAAATAATTTATGAGCTGTGAGGTCGGGATATTCATCAATCATGGGCTCCAACACTTGCCGCCAAAGAATGAACATGCCATCAGAATCCACTTGGCATTGGGCACAAGTTGGGCCAAAGCAAGATCCAATACATCTAACACATCACGTACGGGTCATACAAAGGGCAAGTGAAGCCCTATCGCAAACATGGCCAAATACAAAGCAACAAAAATGTCCATACCTTTCATATTGACGGCTCCACAACAATGGTTAGGCAAATTCAAAGCCATCGAGTATGGGATGTTGAAGCTATCTCTCGCGGAGTACAACTTGCAAAGGGAAATGGTTGAGGACCATCGATGGCCTTAAATATTTGAGCAAGAAGCAAGTGCCCCACAAAAGTAGGGTTAACAACCACCTCCTCAGAGGAAGGAGGGGGGTTGCATGGTTGAAAAAACCCAGCTCCACGAGAGGAGGATGAGAGGTTAACTTTAGAACAAGCCATGGATTTGCAAGGGAGGTTAAGAGGAAATGTAAGGAAACTAAGTGTTCGAAGAGGAAGGAAGAGTACCAAAAGAGAAGAGGTGGGGAAAGGGATGTCCAAAAACAATAAATAACCAAAACGAAGGATATGTGAAGGGGCATGAAGGAGAAATGGCGTCTTGGCAAAGGGGCACGAAATAACAGAAAATCCAAGCAATGGAAAACCCCACGTGTGATGAGACTTCGACGTGCAACTGGAAGGGGTTTAATCCTCTTCTAAGGGCTTGTCGATTCGTATCATGTGCCTAAACTTTAACTTAGCCCCATAATCCTTGAATTAGGGACCTGATTCATTTAAAGCATATAAGAGGTTAACATTGAAAGAATAACCACCCAAGATTCTGTGAAGAAAGGCTATCAGCTTATCTGAAATAAGCTGGCTTGAATTTTAAATAATGAATTAAATAGTTATCGCATAAAACAGAAAGCATTGTGGGTTCTATTTATACCATTTGGGTATGGCAACAACACCCATCTGAATCAATTGCTAGAGAAATCTCTAGCATCTTTACTGACTTAGGCATTGGAGGTGTTCCTTTGAACCCCCAAGCTTCATTCCTATTTGGTTGCAAGTGATTCTGTGTGTGAAGCTGTGAAACATGTCCTTAACACTTAATATACACATTTGAATGATTTAGATAACATAATCTAAACACCAATTTGAAAATATAATAATTCATCCAATATTTGATAAAAGAAGACTATTATAAACACAAAACATCTAACAAACTAACATGGCACTATGCCACGTTAACTGCTTTTTTCTGTTTTCATTCCTCCGCACCCTAATCTCCCTCCCCCTTCCCAACCTGAGCCCTTCATGTTCCTAAAATTTCAACGGGCTCAGGCCTTGTTTGATCAACTTATTTAATCTCATTTAATTATTATAATTTTTCTAAAATTTTAAATAAAATACAATAAACATTTCAATTTTTTCAATTTTTAAAATAAAAATAATATTAAGAAATAATATTCTAATAATATTTTATTCAACTTTTATTTTCATCTCATCTCATATCATCTCAACTCACTATCTAAACCACCAAACAATGTAGAAACATGTCTTGGTCTCTAATCTTCCATGTATCGATTCCTCTAAATTTTAATGGAGCTAAAATTTAGAGTTGGATGTGTATTAGTATTTATGTAGGGTGTTATATTTGAAACCAACCACTACGAGGGACAATGCCCCCGGGGGCCGAGGGTGGGCATCCCAACAAAGGCTTTGAGAAAAAAGATTATGGTAACTATTTTTTTATATTTTCTTTTTTTTTTGAAGAAAATAAATTAAAATATAATATTTATCTAAGTAAACATATTTAACAAGAGCTCCACTTTCATTGGACATCTAGTTATGCAATATGTAATCGCGCTAATTGAAAACTTTTTAAATATATGCTACTGCAATACATCATTTAGCAAATTATGAAACTTATTTTATGGTTTACATATATTACCTCTTTTTTATAATTCATTTATAGATCGTTTCTATAATTCAACCTCACCTTTTAATTGCAATATATGAAAAGTTCAGATATAAAATTACCAATATTCATGGAAAAATGCAAATGTGAAATATATTTGTTTCTTTCTGATTTCTTAGATGTATTTTTTATTATTTCATTAAAGATATTCCTAAAAAATTCTCAATTCAACTATTTATTCCAAACTAAAAAGTATTCGACCGTGCCTAACTTATAATCTTGACTTCGTCCTAACCCCACCAAGAATAATGGGGTGTACTTCTACATATGCAGTTGGAAGGAAGAAGAAGTTACTTGTCCTCGAAGTTGTGGTATTTGTCCCTTCAATGCCAATACTTGTATATTTGATCTTCAAAAGCCGCTAAGAGGGCTAATTCCGAAAGATTTTGACAATGGACAATATTCATAGACAAATTTGGGTGTTCCATCAAGCTTGGACGTGTCCCAAATGAGCACGCTCTCAAACCCCACCACCTCCTTAACAACTCGATGTGCCAACTAGGGGAGGGCCGCAGGGCCCCGCACCCTGCTTTTTTTGCCCCCGTCCACTTCGCCCCAAGTTTACTCTCTCTCTCTCTCTCAATATTTTTCTCTATCTCATCTCTGTCTCACTCTCTCTTATATCTACCCTCTCTCACTCTCCGCTCATCCGTCCGTTGCACCTCATTACTATCGTTGCCTGAAGTTCTCTCCATCATTGTTGCCATAAGTATCCTGAGTCTATTTTATTTTATTTTATTTTATTTTTCAGTTTTGTTTGAGTTATGGAGGATGGATTGAATTGAGGATTTGGATGGTAGGGTTGTAAATTGTGTGCTGTGGAGATTGAGTTGTTTGTTTTGTGAATTTTTTACTGCAAATTTGTATGAAAAAATTGTGTAATGTGCATGTAAATTTAGGGTTTCAAATTGAAATCCTAAATTAATTTAGAAACCCTAAATTAAGTTAGGGGTTTTAATATTGAAACCCCAATATGTTTTAGTGTTTCGATATCAAAACTCCAACCTGTTGTTATGTTTATGATTGTATAGTTTTATTTGTTCTGTGATTTTTGCATTATTTCATATTTTTGTGAGTCAATAGAAATAAATAGTCGGTCTAATTTTAGTACTAACTCTTCTACCCCTGTCAAAACCACAAACACTAACTCTACCTCTGCCCCCATGGCCCCATCAAGCAAGAAACAAGTTTCGATTGTTTGTTCGCACTTCATCAAAATAAAAGGTGGTGATCCCAATAACCCTCAATTTAATCGTAACCATTGTGGTAAAGTGTACGGATGTCACTATAGGAGACATCATACATCCCAATTGAATGTCTACTCAGAATAATAATGCAAAAAGAGTCCAATATTAAAATCTTTACAAGAAAAGAGTCAATCTATATTAAAGATTGGAGTTAAAAAAATGACAGATGAGAGTAGTAGGGGAAAATGTTGAAGAGATTTACAAAGTATGATATGTAGGAGTATAGAAGACACCTAGCTCATATGATCATAATGAACGAGCTACCGTTTTGGTTTGTTGAGGGCAAAGGATTCGAAACATATTCTAAATAACTGGAATCTCGGTTTAACGTTCTGTCTCACCACATGGGGTGGCTAAGGATATTAGGAAACATTACAGTGTAGAAAAAGATTTGTTGAAAAACTAATTTGTGGGTCAAAGAGTTTGCCTCGCCATCGATACATAGACATCTATCTAAAATTTTAATAATATGTCTTTGACAACATATTTTTATAAATTGTGATTAGAAATTACACAACAAGAAAATTCTTAAATTTTATAAAAACATTTTACACTAAGGTGAGGCCATCGGGAGTGCCTTGGTGGTTGCAATAAAAAAGTGGGGGTTGGAGCATGTTGTCATAGTAACGGTTGACAATATCTTGTCTAACGATGCCATTTTTGGACATATTAAGAACAATCTTAGAGACACCAATAAGTCAATCATGGATGGTGAGTATTTGCATGTGAGATTCGGTGCTCATATTTTGAATCTTATTGTGATTAATGATTTGAAAGATTTTGATGATTTGGTTGCAAGTGTTAAAGTATGGTGAGGTTTGTGATATTTTCACATACTAGATTTGAGAAATTCAATGTTACTGTGAGGTCTATGGGTATTGAATGCAAGAAGGGTCTTTACCTTGATGTACCTATAAGATAAAACTCAACCGTTTTAATGTTGGAGATGGTTCAACAGTATAAGTGATGACTTTAAGTTATTGGGTGATGAAAAGACATTCAATATTTATAACATTTTAAAGATGAGGGAGGATTATGTAAGCCTATTAATGATGATTGAGAGGTAGTTTTAATTTTTGTAGACTTTTTGAGGCCTTTCTACGATGTCACGACTAGACTTTTTGGTTCTTTGTACTCTACATTCAATGATTTTTGTCAACAAATATGTAAGGTGAAAAAAGAATTTGATGACATATGTGAGAGTGACCAAATTAGGTTGTGGGAAATGACATTGTGCATGAGAGTTAAGTATGACAAGTATTGAAGAGATTTGAGTAGGATGAACATGGTATGATGTATGGTTTGAGATTGGTGCATGGTAAGACATGGGTGGATTATATCGCGGGTTAGGAAAACACATGGTAAATTGTTTGATGAGTTTGTCATGTTTAGGGGTACTAATATTTCAGCACCTATACCTACCGCACCGCCTCCTCCCGAAGTCTAGATGGAGAAAAGTCATATGTTGGAGTGGAGTGAGAGGTTGGAGTAAGAACCCCGGTCCGTCATCCTGTAGAGGCCCAGTCGAAGTTGGATAGATACTTGGCATCATATTTGCACTCATTTATGTTGGGGTTTGATATTTTATCTTGGTAGAAAACCAATGTCGTCAAGTATCTCATCATTGGAGAGATTGACCACAGTATTTTGGCCATTCCTATTAGTACCGTAACCTCAAAGTCAGCCTTTAGTATCGAAGGGCATTATTAGATCCATTTTGGATTTCATTGCCTCTGACCATTATAGAGGTATTGATTTGCACTTAGAATTGTATCAAAGAGACTCTAATTCATATTCCATACGTGAAGGACTTTGAAGAAGCTGAGGAGAATGAGGGTGGTGATCAGCTTAGATCCAGTAATCGCTCTTAATTCATTGATTTGCTTTTATTATTGTTTTAATTTATTTATATTCATCTAACTGGTATTAATTTCAAATTTATGATCCATGAGGGTAGTTCTACCTTGCCTACAATGACTGTGTATTAGACCCACCATTGACATTGGTTTGTATAATTTTTTCTTTAATTATGTTTTGTATTTATATAATATTTGTAATTCTAATTGGCTTTCTTGTATTTTTTAGCTTTTGTAATCTCACTGTCATACTGTCATATGCTCAATGCTAATTCTAATGATCTCATCGTGGTTAGTATTTTTAATGTTTATGATTTTTATATATCTATATAATATTTATATTTATGATTTTTGTTTTTTTATTTCTAATTCTAATTTGTTTTCATATTAATATTTCAGGTTTTATAATCTCACAATTTCATACTCTCACAACACAGCTCAAGCCTCACTACTCACTTTTCCACCACCATGACCACCCCAAATTACAATATTTGGAATAATGCAAAATGATATTATAAGTCAATTGTAATCTTGCTAAAATTTTTTATTTAATTGTGTTATTATTATTCATTTAAATTATGTGACAACTTATAATATTTTTAGATTAATTTGTAACAGTTTTGGATGAATTTTTATTATTGTAATAAAATGGAATAATTAGTTGCAACTTAGAAGTATGCAAGTTTTTAATTTGTATTATTGTAATATCTTAGATTAATTTTGCTTTAAAATTTAAGAATGTGGGTTAGAATTTTTAGCTTTTAGCCTTCCACAATGGCATTTCTAGCCCAACATGACCCAGAAATAGTGGGCCATTTTTTGGCCCAGAGTGCCTTCTTAGGCCTAGAAACATGTTATGGGCCCATTTTTGGAGGGGGTGAGAGGAGAAATGTATATGTTATGGGCCCAAGAAAGTGCTGGGTGCGGAAAAGCAGTCCCCCACCTCAGGGTTCGAGTAGCACCCCTATTGCCAACTCCTTGATGCTCACCTCCTTCCCAATCCCTACATTTAGCTACCCTAACCCACTGTAGCTCTCCATCAAGAACATTATCGCATCAGCCAAATCGTCAACATGTAGGAGCTCCCCTAAGGGATTCCCCGTCTCCCACACCATGACCTCTTTCTCTTTCTTCACCTTTGCCTAATGGAACCTCTACATTAACGCTACCAAGACATGCAAATTCATGAGATAGGATTTGTCATTCATGGGCAACGTCGAAATCACATCCCAATTGTATTAAAATTGGTAGGCCTAGCACATTTTGATTCCCACGATCTTGGCAACAAAATACCATTTGTTGGTGGGCTCTACGGGGATGGTGAGCAACATGTCTTCTAGGGATATAAGCTTTTGGACATCGTGGCGGTAGGAGTTGATGGTGTTAGTCTTAATTTGGACGTTGATGGCAATGAAGTTGGCGGGACAGGTGTTGTTGGCATGGATGCTACCAACCTTGGTAACTGCAAGTATGACGAACCGAGACTTCTCGGCCATGAAAAAGGATTTGACATCGTTTTGGCATGTGGGTAGAGCTTGGAGCTTGTAGATGATGGCAAAGTTGATGAGGCCTCATTGGCCAAGCACGCAGATTTTCACCGTGTTGTCAACAAGGAAGGACCACAAGGGGAGCTTCTCTATTGAAAGGATGAAAGGGAAAATAGGGAGACTTTGAGGATGTAGGGGGATAAGTCCAAACAAAATGCGAAAAAAAATCAACTGACATGAAAATGTACGTCAGTTTGTGAGATTCTTTATATCTTTAACAACTTTTTTGATAAAACAAAAAAAAAAATACTAACTCATTAATTATCTCTATAATAAGTGAGAGATTTGTTAGCACTTGATGGACGAAAAGGCTAAATTTTTATTAATAGTACGTGTACTTTATGGATTGATATTAAATTTAGTATTAATTTATTGCCATCTAATAATTTTATAAATACTCTCCTGTTAGTTTTGGAGCAGGCTACTCTGCTATTTGAGTGGTACCGCTCCATTTGACTGATAATTACTTTTTAGTTTTTTTTTCTTGTAGTGTCGCTGAAGGGTTTTTTCTGTCTGTTCCTTAAGAGCAAAGGCTTTGGCTGAAGCATGATATGATTTGTGGTTCTTAGGTTTGAAAAACTTCTTGATTTTCAGTTTTAGTTCTATGTAATGTTTAAACCTAAGTTCAATAACGAGAGTATGAATTTTTTTGCTTCAAATGTTTACTGCCATTGTTTTTCATTCTCATCTGTTAGATTTTTCTCATGAGTAATGAAATACTTCTAACTGAGTATATTAAAAAAAAAAAAAAAAACCAGAGAGAGAGCTGTTTGAGAGAGTTGAGATCGTTGGAACACTCTGTATAGAAGAACGATTGGGTGATGAAGCACAAAGAGTCCATCTTGTAAGAGAGAAGCACTAAATCAAGTTTCTAAGTTTTCATTGACGGACTGGAAAAATGAAAGGGGAGAGCAAGAGGGAGGAAGAAGGTGATAAGGTGGGACCCAGTTGTGTCACCAATTGCACAAAAATTGTATATGTCGATTGTACGTAACATTTCTGTTTAATAATTAGGAATACAACACGTACACGAGACCCACTGTTAAACATAGCCGCCCATGAGTTAGTAAGAAGTTAAAAGAAAACTAGTAAGATTTTATTAAGTTAACTATACCTTATTGATCCGTAATCCTTTATTCCACTCGATTCATTTATTAATTGAAATATTCATCAACATAAGATTATGATCAATTATTACGATATAATTTATATAAAACTTGACATGACTTGTATGAGATCGTATAAACTTGTATATCTTTGTGTATATTTTTTTATAGTATTATCTCTATATGTATAATATAAAACTTTAAATATTTGAAAAGATTCAAAGAAATTATGTTTTTAATTCTAAACATTTTACTTTAATATTTATGAATATAAATATTTATATACTTATATATAAATTTTATAAAGATACTAGTACAAATTCAAGAGTATATAGATAAAGTTATAAAATAAAATACACCGCTCATTTTTTTATACACCCAATATATTTTATAACATATTTTATAATATATGTTATAAAATAAAAATATTTTTATAAAATGGTATCATTTTTATAATATAAAATACCTCTCATTTTAAAATATTTTTATAAAAATATTATAAAAGGTGATATGTATTAATTATTTTATTAATGCATCGGTTGCTTCCGCAACTCGATTCACTTGTTTATAACCTCGTACCCTATAATAATTTTTCGAAAAAATTTAATTATAAATATAATTAAGTATTAATATGCACATCGATTTAATATAATTGATCAAAAAGTATATTTTATTAAAAATGATACTAAAATAAAATTTAAATATGAATAAATTAGTATTAGTATGTAAATTTATACACGATTTTACTTATACATAACGAAACTCTAATTTCTTTACACCTACAACCATTGCATGGAAAAAATAGTAATATAAGCTTTTATAATTAAAATTATTATAATAAAATTGATCCAAATATAGTCACAATGCAAAACGAAGCTAAATCTTTTTTCATCATTTTGATTTGAGAAGGGCTACGTTTATAAAATATATATATATATATATCTTAAAAAATAAGTTCATATATAAAATAAATTCCGTTTAGATAATGAAAATATTTTATTTTATTTTATTATTATAATTTGTTTTAATATTTATATAAAATATAATAAATAATTTAAATATTTTAAATTTTAAAATACTAATAATATTAAAAATTAATATTTTAATAATATTTTATTTGAATATAATTTTAATATTCTAAATATTCGACGTGAGTAGGTATATTCTGAAATCCAAAAAACTGAAAAGAATGTAAATTTTATTATTTAATTTATATTTTTAACATTTAATACACCACAATGAATGGCAATATGTTATGATTCCATGCGAATTTCCAGGAGTCAACTTGGAGTTTTCCGATAAAAAACACGAGGAAGGAGATACCAGTATCGTAAATTAAAGCAAACACGAGGGTTGGTTAAGTGTGTTGTCGATAAATTAACCCTCCGGTACGGAGGCTCAACTCCACCCGATAATTTGCGACATTTTCCTCTCGCTTATAGCTCCGAGGCAGAGCAACGCCAGAGAGACTGACACTCATACCGAGAGTGTTCCCTTCCCTTTGCTGTGTTCTCCAGTTCACCTGAATTTCTAACCGGTAGTTTTAAACCTGAATTCGAAGCTTTAGGCGGGAAGAAGATGTCAGGAAAGGGCGCGAAGGGTTTGATCATGGGCAAGGCCTCTGCGGCCGCCAACAAGGACAAGGACAAGGACAACAAGAAGAAGCCAATCTCTCGCTCCTCTCGTGCTGGCCTTCAGGTCCAGATCTCTCTCTTCTTAACTCCTAGGTCTCGCTCTATTTGTGTTTATGTTCTTTCCCTTTGCTCTTCCAATTTCACCCTTTGCCTGGACTTTTCTTTCTCGTTTTGTGTATATATATCTATAAGAAATATAATCCAAGAATTTTGGTTGTGAAATGACTGGCTTTCGTTTATTTTCGACGCTTTTTCTGTTGTTCAAGAGAATAGTTTTTGTTTTTGCTCGATTTGGTTACTGAGAAATAATTGTTGGAAATACTGAGAAATTATTTGTAGTTATTGAACTAAGTGGCCTTCCTGCAACCGTAGAGCTTGGGTCTAGTGGAATTTCTTTTTTTAAGAACCCAAACAGGATCTGTGGAATTTTTCTCTGTTTTGGGAAAATAATTTGAGATACATTGTAGTTTTTTAGACATATTTGATATGCCTAAACATGTAACTTTTTTGGGCTTGATTAATCCATTTTACAATCATGGAATTTATTGTTTTAGTATTAACTTGGAGATTAATAATCTTTGTGATCCCAAACATGGTCTGCATTTTGGTAAGTAGCCTGAGGGCTTCATGTTTCTGGAATTTTCAAACCCATTTTTGTCTAGCTCGAGTTCTTTTTGCCTACCCCTAGCGGAGGCAGAAGGCTGAGGATTATGGTTTTTCCGGCCTTTATGTGATTACAATTTTTATAGGACTTATAAAAAACAAAAACAGTTTTATAAGAGCCAACTTCAATGTGCCTCTTACAGCGTTGTTACTGAATCTGCTGGATTAATTGTTTGTTCTAGTTCCCACGACTGTCCCTTGATATGGGGGATGCCATTGATCGTAAGTTTTTTCCTTTTAAAGAAAACAGTGCAGTGCTGGATAATAGACAAGCTGAAGATAAATTGCATTTATTATCACTTTTTGAACATTTTGAATGAAGGTAGCCATCCATGTTAGAGTTGTTTACATTAACTGCTTGCCTCTTCTCTCATGCTTCATGTTTGTAGCCAATTAATTTGGAACATTTTGTTTATGGTGGATGAATATGTACTTTTTTTTTATTTTCTCTCTTGGACCACATTGACGTTAGGTGGTGTTATTTTATTGAAAAGTGTGATCCGAAGATTTCATAAGATCGGTGCTGTATGTTCTCTCCTTTGTAATTTGTGTGTGGAATCTGTAATTGCAGTTTCCGGTGGGTCGGATCCACCGTCTATTGAAGTCAAGGACTACATCCAGTGGTAGAGTTGGTGCAACAGCTGCAGTCTACTCTGCAGCAATCTTAGAGTATTTGACTGCAGAGGTGTTGGAGCTGGCTGGTAATGCAAGCAAGGATCTGAAGGTCAAACGTATTACTCCCAGACATTTGCAGCTTGCAATCCGAGGTGATGAAGAACTTGATACTCTGATTAAAGGAACCATTGCTGGTGGAGGTGTGATCCCTCACATCCACAAGTCACTTATCAACAAGTCTTCCAAGGACTAGACTACCAATGGGTTACTGCCGGCATGCATTTGCTGACTTTCTGTGTAGGAATTGGTGCTTGTCCTTGGTCCTAAAATCAGGAATCGGTGTTCTTTTCTATCATGAAATTAGAGGGGTCTGCAATTGCGTGTTAATTTAAATGTTGGCCTACTTATTCTCCTGGTTTTGAACTTTTTATGTTTCCGACATCTGTTGTGGATAATGTCATTGTGTATTTTTTTTTTTAATTATTAGGCTCACTGTTAGACATGTTATTGTGTAGTATCAGCGCCTGTCTTGAATTAGTAAGTCTTGGGTACATTTGGATGACATGAATTTGTTCCATTGGAGCTAATCGGTTTCACTCAAGTATCTTGCACAAGTCAGCCATTAGGAAATATCTAATGCCGAATGGAAGCCGTAGTATCTCTGGTGATGGGAAAGGATTGGAATCTTATAAAATCATTTTATGAGTTCTTAATGCAATACCATCACAGCTGAAGAGATGGCTTATATGTTGTCACTCTGTTTTCAATTTCATGCCATGTCTTTGTACATTTTTTTTTGAGAAAGCCATGTCTTTGTACATAATAATCTTGTCATGCTGACGGCATTTTAATGCGGACTTGTTTCTTCTTCGATGAGCACGGCCGTATACAAAGTCACCAGCTGCATCAGACCCTATGCACCTAGTCATTTAAGCAAACATTTAACATGCACCCCGAGGGGGTGGCCCTAAACATAGGACTAGTTGTTAGTTTACGCCCTAATTAATAGGCCCGAACAGGGTACCCTTGCCTTCCGTCTCGACTCATCCATGGTCGCCGTGCTGCATTAGAACCTATGCACCTTGTCATTTAAACAAACATTTAACATGCACCTCGAGGGGGCCGGCAGCCGCAGCCTTCCCTAAACATTGTACTACTCGTCAGTTTACGCCCTCATTAATAGGCCCGGAAAAGGGTACCATTGCCTTTCCGTCTAGACTCGTAACCAACACGTTGAGTCAATGAAATGACTATAACGTAATTAACTACCATCATATTCTTGAAAGAGTTAGGAGCCGATGTATGATCATTGCACAAAGAAGAGCACATTCGACATGGCCTGCGGTCCATTATAATGCGGCACTTGCAGAAGCAGATCCTCTTGATACTGAATTTTATAATCGTTCTTATACGAGGAGAATCGTGTGGGAGGCTGCCTGAAGATGGGGAGATTGTGGCATGGCAACTCACAAAAATAAAAAGATAAAAAACAACGCGCACACTTTTGTAAGAACATATTACGTGGGTTTGTCTATAAACAGGGAAAATCCCTCTATAGGTATGGAGTATAGCTTCAACTTCAACAACGAAAAACCTTTTTGGGAAAAGAATCTTGGTTTATTAGACGAAAAAGCTAATGAAGGTAAATTCATTTAATGGAAAAGCTGACGACAAAGGATTGTGAAAATCTCTCTAACTCATGCCATTTAATTGAAGACGTCTCAATGTGTTCATACTGTAGTAGTTTAGACGAGGGTCTGACTTTCTAGGCCTCTCCATTCAAGAAGATATTTCCTTTTTCTGATTCATAGAATTTCCTTATTTTATTCCTACAAAGAATAAGAAGGGGGATCTCTGATACATAATAATTAGAGAACACTCATAACATAATTTACCCCCCTCACCACCCATGAATATGGTTTTCCACCATTACAAAATCAAAGCCACATCCCGCTGAAGCATCATGCAACTGCCAAGAATAACTAAACCCCCCATGAGACAAACTAAATAAAAATGTCTTCTCAACCCAGAAATACCACTCCTCAGCCCTACAAGCACAATCAAGTCCCAAAATCTGGGCATGAAAATCAAGAATGAACTCCAATACCAGAGTTGAAAAGAAGTAAAAATTCCTCCATTCGAAAAGCCAGCACCAATTGCCAAAATATAGCCTTGGAACATCTAGATGGTAGATACTTTTGGAACATCTACCGGGAAATTATGGATTTCATCCATCCAAGGGTTCTTCTCCTTTGCTGGGTTTATAGTTCTTAGAGCCCTCCACACTGCACTGTTACATTTAAAGCCTGAACCAAATGCTATTTGCCATGTCCTATCCCCCTTCTTCATTCTCCCCTTCGCTTCTGTGTATGCCAGTTCATACCAAAGAGAACTGCTTGAGGTGTTACCAAATCGATAAAGTGTCATTCTTGATGGCTCCATATGCCAATCAGATAGCTGCAAATTCTTCTCCAATTCATCCAAAACAGCTCTTCCTCCAGCATGAATGCAAAAATGATCAAAAGCTAATTTAAAGTCTGGAATATAAGGCTTGACCTTCATCTTTAAAAGCTTTTTCCCGACTAGTGTAGCAAAGAATAGCAGCTGTTCGGACATTGGAAGAACAAGAGGCCCCAAAGTGGTGATGTTGGTCTTCAGAGCATCACCAGCAACTGCCATGAGATCCTTTGACAAAGTAACACCAACTTTCCCTGTGGAGTCTTCTTCTTGGGTTACACACCCGAAGCACTTGTCATCTGCACCCTTGTGGGTACGAACGGTATCTACCAACTGGTATTTGGATTTTCTTCTGTCAGAACTTCTGTTAGAAAGCAGTATTGCCGCTCCTCCCATTCGGAACAAGCAATTTGAAACAAGCTTTGATCTATCATTTCCAAAATACCAATTAAGCGTGATGTTCTCCATGCTGACAACCAATGCATACGAGTTGGGATAGACCTGGAGAAGTTCTTTAGCAAGAGAAATTGAGAGCAGACCTGCACTGCAGCCCATCCCACCTAGATTGTAGCTAACTATGTTTCCCCGAAGCTTATAGTGGTTGACAACCATGGCAGAAAGAGATGGGGTTGGATTGAACAAACTGCAATTCACAATCAAAATTCCAATGTCTTTGGGCTTTACTGAAGTCTTGGCAAACAGCTCATCAATAGCACCAAACATCACAGTCTCAGCTTCTTTTCTAGCTTCTTTCATTGATGGGTTTGGAGGAATATTCAGAACAGCCTCAGGAAGGTAAGTAGAATCACCAAGGCCAGACCTCTCAAGGATCTTACGTTGGAATTGAAGATTCTCATCTGTAAAGGTACCAGTCATCTGAGATTGATCCATGAAGATCTTTTTGGTACATTTTCGATACTCTTCAGGCTTGTAGCAGGAGAAGTTGACAAGGTATACAGCGCGAGGACGGGTGAGAAAGTAGACGGTAGACAAGAAAACGAGGAGAGTTGAGCAGATGATCACTGAAATTAGATTGTACTGGAGATGCTCCCAAAGATCATAAAGATCGTGGAGAGAAAATGTTGAAAGCTGCACGGCCATAACAACTACAAGAGGGGAGAGGAAAAGGTACATTGCATGGGTGATGAGGTAATGATAACCGAGCTTCACATATTTTAGTTTAATGGATTTCTTGAAATCGGGAAGGTTTCGGGATGATGAAGTTGGTATCAAGGGGGTATCTGGTTTTGCGCCTGTCATTTCTCTGTCACATATCCAAGCAAATTGAATCAGATAAAATACCAAGTACAGAACATCATAATCTCAATCAATTCTAAGCAAACATTATGAACATCCCAAATCAGAGAATGATCGAAGGAATTTCTAATATAGATCTCTGTGTAGTCCTTCCGGTAAATCGGATAAGAAATGATAGCTTTCCCCCCGGGGGGTTTTTTTTAGTGGTTCTCTCTGAGAAACTTAAACTGACAAAATTAAGTACATACATTGTGACATTAATAGCACAAAAGCCCTCACCCCAGATCAAAATTCACATCAAGGGACCGGGTTTTCAAGAATCTGGACAAGTTAATAGCAGGAAAAACCAGAAATAGCCAAAAAAAAATCCAAAGAATTAAACGGAAAAATCAAGCATACAACTATGTAGACTGCAGAACTAACCAAAGCCCAGATCCAAAAAACTGACCTTTGAATGCCAAATCCCACCAAAGATTGAAGAAAAGCGCCGGAGGTGCCGAAGAGAAATGGACCAATATATATTTACGAGGACTCAGAGAGAGAGAGAGAGAGAGAGAGCAAATCAAGCGTTAATTTCGACCAGAAAAGAGAACTTGTCTACTAATTAAACGAAAAATTAGAATTTGAGGTGCGAGCCATGGGGCTAGGTGGGAGTAAATTTATAGAAGTGGAGGAGATTATAATTAGAAAGAGAACGCCAAACCAAATGCCATAGGAGCCGTAGATGACAGCAGCAAAGGTACGCGTCTTTTGCAGATGCTTTGGTTATTTTTTATTTTTTTCTTAATCCTCGAGGCGGCGCTTTCCGAATTTGATTTTTGACCTCCTTGACTTTTTAAAAGAGTTGCCAGACCTCGTGGACTGCGAAAAAGGTTTAACAAGGTTGCGTTTTTGCTCTTGCCAGTTAGCCTGGCCTCGTGGACTGCGAAAAAGGTTTAACAAGGTTGTGTTTTTACTCTTGCCAGTTAGCCTGCCACCAATCTCTGCTCACAGGAAATTTTTGTGTCGACAGAAAAAATAAAAACACAAAAATCTGTCCTTCCAAACACGTACGGACCGTGTAATTGCTAAATTTATGTCTCGGAATTTCTTCTACATGCCGGAGTAGATAACTTTAATATAATTTTATAAAATTTAAAAAATTATTTGAATATAATATTTTTTTTGAATTTAAAAAAAATTAAATTAATTTTTATGTTTTATTTTAAAATTTATAATGATTAGATGAAAATGATAAAAATTTGAATTTTAAAAAAATTATTTTGTATTTAAATAAAGTTTGAAAAGAAAATTATGAAGTTTTGAAAATTTTTTATTTTATCTCATACATCAAATGTAGTATAGATATGCCGGTTACACTTGTCATACTAGTAGATTCTCCACCATCCGATTTTTCAAATCGGCTTGACTTCATGCCTGTACTATCTGCTTGTGTTTCTCATGCGCCTCTCCAAGCATGCGATTAGACTATTTTTTTGCTGTAGATTTGTTCTTCCAATGCCAATTTATCTGCATTATCGCTTTCTATAAATAGTGATCTTGTTAAAGGAATTAAGGATCTCTTAAAAAATATCTTAAGATAATGAACTACAGTGTACCTGCTTGCATCGCCTCCAGCGGTGACTTATTTGTTTTTTAAGATAATATCCTATTTATAGAGTTTGGGTAGAAGTTAAGAAATTGATCTCAAACCTAATTTTTTTTTTTTTTCATTATTTTTGCATGTAGTTGTTGTATTGAGGCATCTGTTGGGAAATTCTACCTCCTCAACATGTATCTTTTTTTATTTCATTGAAGTCTACTCGATTATTTAAAAAAAAAAAAGAAAAGAAAAGAAGAGGAAGAAGAAGAAGGATATAACTTAAAAGAGAAGCTGCAGGGTAACTTGTCTTGCAGATCTTGAAATGGAGGAGGGTGCCTTCGGCACGTCCAGCAATTAACATAACATACTATGGCTATGTGAATGTGTGAGTGAGACCCACATATATATAGATATAGATATATATTATCCAAAGGCTCAATTATCTGTTATTTATTATCCACTCACGAAATTGCTCCTCGTTCAAAGAGCAGGAATGAGTTGTAGCAGCTAATGGTGGACACATGATCATGAATCTCTCTCATATTATAAATGGCTGTAAGATTCCTCGAAAGGGTCAGAGGCCATGTGCTAAGCTACTGCACATGGATTAGATGCATCCATTCGACTCCGTGACTTGAGGTCTTTAAATGCAGGCTTGAGAATGAATGAAGATTAGCAACTTTTATAAAATTAAGAAGCGGGAGTGACAATAATTAAACGTGGAAAGCTACAACACGCAATCACTATCTGACAAAAGGAAACCCAGCAAAAATACACTAGCACTACTGCTACTGCCTCGGCACCACTTTCGTCGACTTGTTTGATTCATTCATTGGAGTTAGACGTGGCAAATTGGCTGCCAGATACATATATAGAAACGTGCAGTGTTCGTATACCAGGAGGCCTGGCCATATTACAACAAAAGCTTGCTCGGTTGGACATTGTTGAAAAACTATATGATAAGGCAGAGCAAGGACAAGGATCAGATAAGGATGAAGCCCAACAACAAACATATAAAGATGAAGCTGATAAGAAAGATCAGCAACAACCTGATAGAATTCAAGCTTCCTAAATCTTAGCTTCTAAATCTTATGTGATTATATTTGTATAGTTTAATGTTTATCAATACTCTGTATTCTACTCTATAAATATAATACAAGTACTCTCATATTCAATGTGAGTTTTCCAAAAAAGAGTGTTCTGATAGACATTCGATGTCCATAGATAGTTTGATACTGAACTTTGGAAATACCAACAAATATCATGTCGCGTTAAGTAATTAATATGATTTGAATGATAATTTGACAATACAAATCTAGGAAAATGATACATTCAATCTCATGTGTTTCACCATTCATGGCCATGGCCCATGCTTTGATAGTTTCTTTCCCCTCCTTAAATCCTTTTCTTTTGGTCTTCATACAATGAGCGAAACCCCGAGCAAGGAAAAAACTAAAAAAGCAAAAGGGATAAAGAAAGCTAAAAACGAAATAACTAATAAATAAAAGGAAGAAACAGCATAATACTGTGATTGCAGACGAATTCTTGCACATTAGTCCTATTCGCTGACAGGTAACCATGATGTTGAGCTATGCCTATATTGCCTTTTCATTACAAATCATCAGGGTAAATTCCAAAAGATGGAGAATGATCAACCCGAAGTGCTGGTCAAAGGAGATGGACATGTTGAATGGATCAATCCAATGTGAACTCTTCAAGCCATATCAGCATTTCATTTCTCTTCAATGTAGCCAACCACCAAAAAGATACAAAGAATGGTGTCAGTTCTTAGTAAGACAAACGCAGGACAGAATCATTTCTTGTAGGGGCAAGCTAGTGGTAAGTGTTGATGAATAAAAACTAATGGCAATAGCCGTTGGATTAACATAGCAAGTTAACAGACTAAAGCGGCAAAGTAATCGTGAACATTAGAAGTAACTATATTTGCATGGAGGAATAATTAACTAGTCTTGAGATTGATTGAAAGTTGAATTGATATAAATTAAGAATATAGAAGAAAAACTGGCCTGTTTGTACTAAAAGAATAGGATAAAGCTTGCTAAGTTCAGAAAGGGAAGCAAAAAAATCCAATATTGCTAGTATCAGAAGTCCAACATAAAAAGTATGAGTTGCGAATATCCTTTTTTTTTTTTTGTCGTTCATTCTTGAAAGAAAGATGCCAAAGTTGAGATAAAACATGAATTCATCTATAATTCTCTTCATTCTACACTTCCAATTTTCCCGTCAGCAATCAAGTTGAGCGTTACAGAATTGTGGTAATACTGTATCGGTAAAAATTGAAGATAGCACCAATTTTCAGAATTCTTAGTTAGAGTCAATACTTCATATAAAGAGCTGACAGAATTTCAACTCCATTTTAAGTTCCTTGCATGGAGGGATGGTTTCTAGGGAGCTAGATTTATGGAAGACATGTGAGCTTCAACAAGACAAAGGTGTTCTCATCTATAAGAACTCGAACTCAATAGAGAAAGAAGTTCCTTTTGCCATGTTTGGTCGCCAACAAGGCAGAGGAAATGGAAAGTAAAATTTTGAATCTCACTACTACCATTTTAGCCCCGACTCGCAGAACAAGAAGTTGCAAACTACAATACCCAGTTCCTCTGTTATGCCTGCCTATTAATTTGGCTCACATTGAACTAATTCAATATTACAAGGTCAACCATCCCAGCTACCAAAATATTAACTTTTACTCCCTCAAATAAGTATAATCCAGATTCTCTAAATGCATGAATTCAGATTAAAGAAAATCAATACAAAATAGACGAACTAATGTCAAAATAACACATACCATTATAAAGCTCCACGTTCGGCCTGGATCATTGTATCGTGCAAGCAAACAACCGGTCTTAGGTTTGAGGCCATCATTTATAAGAGAAGAGCGGAGCAATTTCTCTTTTTCTTTAACAATTTCTTCTGAAGCTCTTCCACTGAACTTCAAAACAGCAGCAATGCCCCCTTCCACTTTTCTCAAGCTAATAATTTCTTGATTAGGATCTGGTAAACTGGAACAGATCTATGCTTATTGCTAAATGACTGACATTATTGAATATAAGTACAGAAATTCAGGTTGACATGCTTGTAGATCATTCTACAGTTTTCTTATTAATCAAATGCAATCAGTAACATTTTTAACAGAAATTCAGATATTTAATAAAATATTTTCTCAGTGTATTAGAGCCCGAAAAAAGTGTCGAGCCTCACCTTCTTATATCTTTCTCCAATGGAAGAACCACTTGGATGGAAACTTTGGACAGTTCAGCATCAAATGCCTGCGTGAAGACAGGAGTAGTCATCGGTATCTTCTCTGATCTGGAATTCTTTCCAAATATGTACCTACAGATATGAATCACCATTTATATTATCTAAGAGAGCAACAACACAATAAAACCACTGAGTTGGATTCTGAATGAAACTCACCCGGTAACATCATTAAAACCAGTTGACCCAGCTAATTTGTCCCCGTTTGCTTCTACCACTATAAATGGTGCGTACTTTCTCACCTGTAGAATTATTTGGAAGTCTAATGGAATTAAATAATTACTAGACATGCCTGGCTATATAATAAAATGTACATTTGATAAGATCCTTAATATCATTGGAAACACTGGTATCATTGGTCATTTTCCAGCAATTATGATAGCCTCCTTTAAGGGAGCCTAACTGTCAAGAAGGCACTAGGAATCGATAATACATTTTCTTTTATGAAGGTTTGATGTTACAAATTTGATACCTTTGAAAAATCACCTTGGTAAACCAACTTTTTGCAAATATGAAACCCTTTTTGTTTTTCGTTCATTATGATTAAAACTTCATATTCATATTGAAATTTGATATTCAGGGACTCTTACACACTTATATGTAATTTTAACTTTGTGATGGAATAAAGTTTAGTAAATTCCTATTGATTTCAATCTTTTGTATGACTTCGTTATGATCAATGATTCAATTGCTATGTGTCTCCAGGAACAGGTAACAAAATGGAAATGATGATAAATTAAGCCCTTAAAAGAAGTAGAAACTATGTTCCGATTGTCTTTGAATGTGTAACCCCCAGGTGTCAAGATGTAACCACGGTCTTTCTCTGCCATAAATGAGGGCTATCAATAAATTTGGAATACTATCATCTTCTTAAAAAAGAAAAAAGAAAAAAGAAAAAAAGAAAACTATGTTCCGATTGAAGATAATTCATACAGTAACAGAAAAGGAATTAGTAATAATGCAGATTATTTTTTTTCAAGGATAGATGGGCAAACCTCATAGTCAGCAGTTCTTTTCAGTATCTGATACTTGGGTGTCTCCAAGTCTGGAGTCTTATATATCCGCAACTGCAAAGAGTTACAATCTACACATGAGAAGGGACTCTCAATTTCTCAAACACATAGGAGAACCTCATGTCATTTTAAGCAAAGAAAGAGCCAGTACCTGCTTTAACACATCCCACAAACCTTCTGGAGAAAAGTAGTCATTTTGCTTTATGGAATCCCAAAAGTCCTACAATTACAAGAACATGGCTTTTAATAAGACTGATGAGCCACACATACTGTCCTTTCAAATGGTAAGAAGGGTGCCTACCGCATGACTGCAAAACTTTCCAGTCTCTGGATTGATGCCCATGATAGAGGTTCCTGTAAAGACCAATTCTGGTTTCCATGGCAGAAGGATAAACCTCATGATCATGGTCCACCTCGTAGTAATTTCATAAGGACCTGTCTATAGCAACTCAATCAGAAGAAGAAGTGATCCCATACAATCCTCTCGTATTGTTCAACTGGCAATGATAGGAGGGAGTTTCACTTTTTAACCAATAAATTAATGACAGGCAGTAAAAAATAAAAAAATAATGCCTAACGCACGAATCATGCATGAAGTCAAAACGGAAGCATAAAAAAATAAACGAATAAATTAAAATCAATAGACAAAGTTACACAAAACCAGTTGCATAGATATTGTCAACCATTAGGCTCTAAAGAAAGAATAGAAACTCCAATGACATGAACAAAAATCTCCTGATGTTAGATAAGAACGTGGTCAATGCAAGGTTTTCTGGTCAATTGACATCATAGTACTTCATAGCATTACATGTGAGATACACCAAATCCTTATGGCAGAATCAAATCACGTTCATTAAATAGGACAAAAGCATAGATTAACTCGACCAAAATTCTAGCTACATCATCTTCAATCTCTAATCTTACCGCCTACAAAAATGCTTACATAATTCCTTCGTGTGGTTCTTTAGGAACAATCCCATTTAGTTCTCAGTACTCTTAACTCCATTGATAAGAAAATAACAGAAATCGTAATAAAGCAAACCTGTTTGACCCAGTGCAACTGGAACTCGGGCCTGAAGAGTGTCTTCAAGAGAGCTATGTTCAACAGGTACCCACTAATGGTGTCATGCTTGGTGATTGGGTCCCTGAACTTCACACGCTCATCGTACGCCGTCCGGTCGATCCCCTGATCATCAAAGAGATGAGGGAGATCATCATATAAAAAACCCACTAACCGTTCAACGTCAAGTGTGGATTTTGGCGGGCTTTGGTCCACTAGGCTTAGAGCAATGGCCCACTTGAAGTTTTTGTCAGCTTGAAGGGCGTAGCTTTTGCCTTTGAAAAAATGGAGAGAAAGCCTGGTGGGTTTGATGGGCGTGGGGCTCGGTCGGTGGGAGATGAGGCGCACGGAGGGGATGGGGCGGAAAATGTATTGGCAGAGTTGAGTGTTGGCCATCATTTGTTTGGGGTTAAAACGGTGCAGCATTGGCCTACGAGTACTGAATCCCTTTCTATTTCTAGCGTTGGTCAGGATTCGAGAGGCTGCATCTTAGCCAGAAGAAATGATTGGCTTGTATTTGTTGAAGCTGGTGGAGGTGATTGGATATTTGGATTGGAAAAATCTTCTTGTCATCCTCACAGTTCACACATCACATTTATTTTAATTTTTTTTTTAATTTTTTTTATAATAAATATATAGTATGTGGATGATAAATAGAATAATTTAATTAGTTTAATAAGAATAAAAAAAATAAAAAATAAAAAAAATAAAAAATAATATTTTAATATATAAAATGTGTGGTGTGGGATGATATGTAGCATTTCTCATTTGGATTTGCATTTTACTGCAAAAATGTGCCCAACAAGTCGTCCTCTCTTTTTCTCCCTCCCACGAGCAAAGAACACATTTTTTTTTTAGCGAATAATTTTATTTAAAGGTATTTTATACGTAAAAGATAAGTTTTAAAATTTAAATTATATAAATTAAATTATGTCATATAAATAATATATGATGTATATAATTTCAAATAATACAATTTTTTTTTTTGTTACGTAACCGTAAAATTCACTAATGAAATTCGTTGTGCTATATGTCATATACTCTTAGTCATGATATTTATAATTTTAGAGTATGTAAATGTCACACATTTTTTTAAAAAATGAGTAGATATAAAATTTATATAAAAAAATTATTTTTTTTAATAATGGACTCAACTCTTTTTTAAAATTGGTGTGTGTTGCTTATATAATCCAAATTGTATTTAATACATCGTAAAAGTTTTTCTTTTTTAAATAATATAAAATCTCATTCATCACATACTATTGTTATTGGCTATAAATATTAAATCAATATGAAATATCACGTAATTAGCAATCAATATATTAGATAGACTTAGGTTTTGCGCACCTTAGATGTATATATGATTAGAATTCATGTACAGAAACCTTCTATATATATACATAATGGTTGAATTGTAACGACGACTATGAGAAAACATTAACCATATGACGTGTTATAATCTCAAGACAATTAAAGAGTTTCATGATCAAGTGGCAGCTGGTAAATGTGAAAAGAAACATAAATATCTTCTTCCAAAAGCTAAGTAGCAATGGCAAAAGAAAAAGATAGTCTTTTCATCCCATTGACTAGCTGGTTTGGGAACATCAACCTCTTTCCTTTGTATTTCCTACATTTCTACATGCTAATTCACGTGCCCCCATCAGAACCGGAATGCGCATTCCTCACTTTGGCGAATGCATGCATTTTCCAAGTTGTTTCCACTACCCGAGAATAAAGACCACATGTAGCTTTCCTTGCCAAAATCTACAGTGCATATTCTCGCATAGATCCATCATATCTATGCAGTTATCTTGTTAAATACCCGTGTTCGATATATAAGGCTGCCAACTAGGATTCCACCACGGGATTTCTGGCACGAGCCCAACACATATTTCCAGAATTATGCACACCTCGGCACGAGGCTTACTTGCATTACCATCAAGCCAGCTTACATCTCCTCCTCCTCCTCCTATATAACATTCATCATGATCTTCTCATTGCCTATCCAAGTAATTAACCTGCCTACCTCAAGAAGAACCTCCGTCTTTTGCTTCTGCTAGTCATGTCTAGTCAAGAAGATCAAGATAAAATGCTTCACTTCTCCCTGATGCTTAGGTCGAGGCGGTCCATCATTCTTCATGTCGATCACAATGATCATGCTCCTTATGTCAATGAGTGTGGTTATGATCTCGCCATGGAGGGTGATGGGGATGATGATGATGGTGATTATGATTACGCCCCGGCAGCTTGAGCTTTTCAAAATTGGGATCGATCAATATGCAGCACGGTATCCTAGTACTAGAGTAATTGTATATTAGTTATTACTGATGTTAGAGTACGAATTCACGTGATACTTTCATCCTATCACATTATGTTGTGTCATTAAAAATTAGTATTTCTGTTGAAATAATTTTAATGACGTGACATCTTACAATAGGAATGAAGTACTAGGTTATTCGTACTTCTGGATTATCTAATAAGTTTTCCCTAGTCCTAAAACCTTAAAAATTTGTAATAATACTCCTAAGATAAAGGATCGATGATGAATGTAGTGGGAAAGTGTCTTGCTGAAGTAGTGTTTTCCTCGGCTTACCATGGTGATCTCTTGTATGCACTGTGGTAAGTATTAGTATGCTCTATTTTTTTATGCATGTATTGTATAATCATTTTATATATGTTAAATATTATTAGGTCTTGTTTATTAGTCTTTTGCCTTAGCCAGTCTTGCAATGCTACGAATATATATATATACTAGGTGAAATCAACGTGCAATGCACGTTTGCTTAGTTTTTATGTAATTTTTTTGGTTAAGAATTAAATTTTTATTACTAAAGATGTAATATTTTTGGTTAATTAAATAACTAATGATGTAATGTTTATATAATTAATAGATAATGAAACATTGTGATATATTAAAAAAGAAGAGCATTAATAGAATCTATAACATGAAACTATAAATAAACATCACTCATAGTTCTATGAAAGCTATTTGAGATCATTTTGATTCTAACATGACGATCCAGCATTTTCTTCATCTTCCACCGCTTCAATAGAGAGGACATTAAATTGCCTATATTTTTTCTCCTTTAGTTTCTCTGGATCTGCATAGACTTGAATCTTCCAAATTTTTTTTGATAATTTGTCCGCAATGCGTTTAACATACGGTGGATTTTCCTACAAAATAAATTATGAATAGTTTTACATAATTAATAAAAAAAAATCCATTTTTTTGTAAATAATTCATTATAACAAAACTAAACTTTTGAAGAAAAATTAAAGAGATACCTCTCCAGCACGTTCCATCAATTCAACTGCTGAACAACCAAGTGCCTGTTCTGCTACTTCACCGAACATAGTAGCAGCTAGCTTTCCAGTGTTATCGTCCAGTTCAACATATGCCCTAGCACTTTAAATGCGTTTAATATATTAATTTAAATTTGAATAGTTTTAAATTATGAATTAAATCAGACATCAATTTTAAAATAAAATTGTAAGATTCGTACCGTGGTTTGCAGACCCCTTGGTTTTTGCAATACATACAAACGAAGCTTTCATTGTATTTATATCCAGTTCCTTTATTACAGCCAATGCATGACATGTAATAAAAAACTTGGGTGATGTCAATAACATTTACCTTCGCCTTTATCCAGAATTTTGCTTTCTGCATTAAATTATAATAAATTTTTAGAATGAATGTTTGTGTAAATATTTTAATTTATTACTAATAAAATAATATTTACCGCCATGGGTTGTAAACCCTTAATCAACCCTGCAATATCACAATTCTTCACAATTTCCCGAATACCAACAGATGACAGTGGTGCAGATGGGTAGGTCAAGGATCTTGCAATAATACTTCTAATTATCAAATCGTTATTCTCCGCCCTTAAAAATCAGAAAAGAATAATAATGTAAGGAAATGAAATATACATGTAAATTACATAAATCACATAAATAACTCTAATAAGAATGCATTAATATGTAATTGTTAATTTTCAAGAATTACCATTGCTTCATTGCAGCTGCCTCAGGAAGAAGAGGATTGATTATAAAAGTACTTGATGGACGTGATGATAGAGACAATCCTTTGATGAAATTGACATCAATATTAGTGCTGGTATATACGATACGGAAAAATATCTAAGCTGTTTTATTATTATAAATACCGTTATATGATCCAACAGATATTTTTGTTCCAAGTATTATCGGCTTATCTTCAATAATATCTGATATTTTCTGACATTCGTCTTGGACAAATCGACCCCACATAGTCAAACATATGGGGTTCAAGCTACAAAATTGAAATAATTAAAAGAGTTAATAAAATATTCCTAAATTAATATTGGAATTCAATTTTAAAAGAGATGAGAAGTTATAAGAATTTTTTACCTTTCATCAATAACATATATCTCCTGGATCGTTGTTGGTCCAGATGCTGTCGTTATCTCTTTAGTTGGCTTAATTTTGATTGCGACAGCTAAAATATCTAAATATTTGAATATGAAATGTTAATTTATTGATAATGAATTTATAATAAAATGTAAATTAAATGACCTATTTCTCCAATCGACCCTCTATAAGCCTCCAAGTCCTTGAATGGGATGATCTCATATTTCGGTGCATCTATTTGCTCTTCGTTCTGTGGAACTTCTTCTATTATTGTTTTTGAGTTAAGGGTCCATTGATATTGATATTCTCCAATTTTGTATTTTGGATCTACTGGTTTGACATATGCATCGATGATATAATAGGACTGTAAAATTTTTAAAGTGTTCTCCCGGGGGTCAATATCAGTTCCAAACATTGTCGCCTGCACTCGATTTCCCTGAACCAATAATAAAAATAATTGTGATTAGTAGTGTATTGTATAAAATTATGAGTATTATTTTACTATACTAATTATTTTAAATAATTTTTGTGTTTTTTTAATTATTTTAAAAAATGTCGTAAAAAGATAAATAAATAAATTTAATGTAATTGATATTTTTTAATAAT
Organism: Carya illinoinensis; assembly: GCF_018687715.1. Classification (NCBI taxonomy): domain Eukaryota; kingdom Viridiplantae; phylum Streptophyta; class Magnoliopsida; order Fagales; family Juglandaceae; genus Carya; species Carya illinoinensis. The sequence goes on along the minus strand of NC_056754.1, from coordinate 49,689,432 downwards.
AATATAGAATACAAGAACCTGTAATTTGAAAGGATATTGAAAATTGGAAACATAATATATGCTAACAAATATCATACCTCTTTATCAATTAATATCAAATTTTGGTACTTCACTGCTGTGCGTTGGCTTATTCGTTTAGGTGACTTTTCCGCAACGATCATCTTAATCTTCCAGTTTTTTGTTTTCGGAGTGATATCCTTTATTGATGTATACACCGTCCACATTTTTTCCCTTTTCATATACAAAAATATAAGATGTATAAGTATAACAGATCTTAATTTAAATTCATAAAATACTAAAATAAATGACGAAGACATTTAAAAAAATGACTGAATATTAGACATATAGAGAAGAATATTATAATACACAATAAATCGAAACTATACAATTAAATCTAGTTACCTGTATAACATTAATTCAAACATGATAATGTAAGTAATTCTGTAAACACAATATTTTTTGTGCAGTTCTCTTCACGTTGTTCAGTGGACACTGGTCGTATTAGAATCCTCACTGCAGATGATGTCTTTGCCCTTGATAAAGCTACATATAATTGACCATGTGAAAAAACTGGCTGAGGTAAATAAATCCCAACACAATCTAATGTCTGTCCTTGTGACTTATTTATAGTCATTGCGAAACTCAATCTTATAGGAAATTGAGTTCGTTTGAATGGAAAACCACTATTTTCATCAACATTTGGTAAGAATGGTATCCTTGGAATGAACACTCTTTTTCCGATATGGTGTCCAACTGCAATTTCTGCATCTATGACATTTTGATCAAAAGCCCGACAGATCAAACGGGTTCCGTTGCATAGTCCTTCTGAAGGATTAATGTTTCTAAGCAGCATGATGGGACAGTTTTTCTTGAGTAATAATTCATGGGGCGGAAGTCCGTTTGGAGTTAGAGTATTCAAGAAATCTTCCATAACTGATTGTTCAGATGCATCTATTGTCTCATCAAAACTGTAATATCGCTGAATTTCACCCGGGAGCCTTTGAATCAACAATGCGTTTATTTCGTCGACATAACTATTCTTCGGTGTTAATATTGCCCGATTCATCATAGTTGAAATATTCATTGAATATTCATGAATATTGTGGAAAACATCTTCTATCAAATGATCTAAAGAAGTGTTGTCATCATAATAGGGAATAAGCATCCTATTTGGAATCTTTATGGTTTCATCAACTGTGTTTGGCGGCATTCCGTTTCCAACTTCTAACACATAATCTGAAAAAATTGGATCATATTTTCAGTTAATCGAAACTTGGTCAATGTAGGCCACAAATAGGAATAAACCAAACTGGAATTAACCTGTTGTTGTCTTGTTCCTTTACGAACCACGGGTAAAACCTGTCGAAAATCTCCACCGAAAACAACAACCTTAGCACCGAATGTTACATCTGAATTATTGATGTCTCGTAGCATCTTATCCAATGCTTCTATGTGTTGTTTTCTTGTCATTGGAGCCTCGTCCCAAATTATTAATTTTGCTGCACGTAGCAGGTTTGCCAGTGCACTTTGTTTGCTGACACAGCACGTGTTTCTTTCGTCAGTATCAAGTGGAAGCTTAAAACGTGAGTGTGCTGTTCGACCTCCCGGAAGAATAGATGCAGCAACGCCTGATGAAGCAGTTGCAAGTGCTACTAATTTTCTTGATCGTACTGTTGCGAGAAGTGCTCTGTACAGGAATGTCTTCCCTGTCCCACCTGGGCCATCTACAAAGAATGCAGCATTTTGGTTTGCAAATACTTTTTCCAGCACTGCGTTATAGACATGTTGTTGTTCACTATTAAGAAATTGTGATGCAGCAATATCTTCTTCTGGAATTTCAACAGCCAATTCATCATCGATTTCTCTAGATTGAAATTCTTCATCATCGAAGCAAATGTCGTCATCAAGAAGATGGTAGGAATTAATGTCTTTCCCCATTGATTCAATTGTAAAAGAGATTGACCTCAATACTTGGGTTCTTACATTTGATATAGAATCTTCTGTTGATTTGAAATCAGTTGACATATCTTGCTCAAAACGTTCCCAAAGCTCCCTCGGATTGGTTGGATTACAATAAACCAATATTGTTGCAAATAACCGTCTCAAACTGGATGGCACTTGATATAAAGATGCTTCCTGTAAACAATCTTCTAGGCTACTATCTCTCTGTAGCAACCCATGCATTGTTGCTGCCTCGCGAAATGTTGGAGCCACAACACCATCAACTGTCTTGAGATCGTCAAACGACAAAGGTCCTCTTACATGGTTTAGCAATATCCGCAGATAATACCTTTCGCCTTCAAATGGATTTGCTGTAACAATACGGCCTATAACAGTTTTCTTTTTCCGAGGAGTCCAATCTTTATTTTGTTGGTTCCAAACATAATATTCTGGAAATTCTTTATACAGTAATCTCTTTGCATTCTCGTCTACTCGATTTAATGCAAAAAATTCTGTTAACATCGATTTTCTAGAACGATCTAAGTTGACAACATTGATTAGATCATCATTTGCTCGGAAAGTCACTGGGTGTTGATCCTCCAAATGTAAATGTAAACTATACACTGCTGGGTACATCTCATTAATAATAAAGCCATATATTCTCCACATAGCTTCGGGGGGAGCAATCCATCGGGCCGATTGGAATTGTTGGATTTCATCAAGTTGTTGATTGTTTTGTTCAGAAATCAAGTTGAAAGCAACACGATCATGTCCTTTATAAATGTATTTATAAAGATATTTGACTGCTTTTATCGTAGAACAAATCTCGACATTAATGTGACAGTCGAATGTTGCAAGCAGATATGGATTATATGGAACAACCCAACGATTATCTAAATTTTGGCTTCTGACTTTGACAGTTACTCCATTGTTTGAACGCCTATATATTGGGAAGCAATCATTTCCAACGGTTGTAGCAGATGCATAATTTTTTGGATAATTACTTTTGCAACAACCATTTTTCTTCATGCAAACATTTGTTGGGTTCAACACTCCACATGGCCCATGCATCATATGCTTTACAACAGCGTTATGCAAGTGCAAGTTTGTATTTTTATCAGGTATCTCTGCTGATACGATCTCGTCAAAAGATTCAGGCGCATAGACCTTCCAATCCTTTTGTAAGATAATTAAAAAATGCGCATGTGGAAAACCTCTCTTTTGATGCTCGATAACGTAGACATATGCTGAGACTTGACCAAATATTTTCCTCTTGAATAATTGATCCTTTAATTCTTCTAGTTTTGCACGAAATACTCGAGCAACCAAATCAGGTCGATTCTGACTCTCCTCATGCAGATGTAGTTCATTTGTAATTTCTTTCCAATTTGGATTGCACGTCATTGTTAAGAAAATGTCTGGTTTGCCATAACGCTGAACTAAAGCCATTGCTTCCATATATCTTTTTCTCATGTCTCTTGGACCTCCAATAAATGATGAAGGCAGTATAATCCGTTTTCCAACATTAGAAGCGTTTGTTTCCCCAAGCGTAATTGTATCAACAATACCTTGATATAACTCTGATCGAATATGTTGTTGCTTCTTCCTAAAATAATTTAATCTCGACGTCTCGATCTTAACATACATATCTACTACAAATTGTTGCAATAGTCGACCAGAAAGTAGCAAAATTGATCTGACATTTTCTCTGATTTGTAATTTGTAGCAATAATATTCACGGCATGAAACAACTGGATCCTTGCTTTTTCTGTTTGACGCTACAAAAGTTGAATGTGAATGAAACGTTACTAAGTTAGAAGTACATGCTAAATGAAATTTTTGAATATTAATACTGCAATCTAACCTCGTTGTTCTCTTGCAAGTAATTCTTCTGCAGTCATTGATTGTTGAGGATTTATTGATCCGTTTGTTTCGTTATATGTAGATCTCCTTCCTCTACTAATCCTTTCAATCCCTTGATGCCAACCAATATCGCCAAATGGAAATAACAACGGATATTGCAATGGATCATAACACCCAAAATAGTATTGAACTATATGACTTCCACCAGAATGGTTAAAGACAAAAATGTCACGTCCTCTTAGTTGATCTTCATCATCATTTTCTACCCATATCGCTGCAACTTGTGAAGATGTGGGGGCATTGAATACACGTTGATCTAGGCCAGCATCTGATCTTATATGAATTATTTGATTTTCCAAATCTGGCAAATCACCAAGAGATCGGAAAAAAATAGAATACGGATTGATGCGAAGAATATCAATGAGTTGAGTGACAATTGATGGATCCATTCTATTTGAATCAGAAATGCGATTTTCTAATTCATGTTCTGTATCATAGAAATACAACTGGAGATAAGAAGGACGACGATTTGAAGGAACCAAATCGTTGATATAGTGATAGATCTGTCCTTGAGTTCTGAAAGTATAGATTCCTCTATTTCTCCTGCAAAGATCTTTATCAAACTTCACTCCAAAGGATGTAAAAGCGAACTTGTTATTATAAGTTCGAATGTATGTCCTAAAATGTGTAGATTCATCTGTGTTGGAGGTAAACAATGCATAAAGCTGATCAGGAACATCATTTGTGGCTAAAGAAATTGTTCCATCAGCACAGCAAAAGCCAGTTGTTTCATGGTGGAATCGCTTTGCTTTACAATGTATGCAGCTGGGGACTAATGGCAGAGAATATGCTTCAAATGGCACTACCTTCAACAATTGTCTAAATCCAACAGAACCGTGATGCGACTGACCTATTTGGTTAAAAAATAAAAATAAGGCAACAGACACAAGCTCGTAATATTATTTAAATTATTTGAGTAAGGACATTACTGGTACAGTAGCAAGATTTGATGACTGAATTAAAAGAACCAACTGATTTTATATTTGTTCCTTACCCCTACAAGCTGTCAGCATATTTGTATCGTAGCTCGACTCCTCTTGAACAACATGTGGATCCTATTTGTATAATATATTTCAAAATCTCAGAGGAAAAGAATAGAATGATGGTTGAATAAGAAATATCGAAAAATGATTAGAGGAGAACCTGCTGGATAAAGAGTTGATTAGAAGATTTGGAGACATTGTTTATGAATGAATTTGTCTCTGAATTAGTGACACATACTTCAACATCAGGAATAACACATACTTGAGGAGACGAATCCTCTTCAACGATATCAATATGAACATCAGAATTTCGCTTTCTCTTTGATACTCTTTGAACAAGACTACAGTCTTGAATGTTGTCTGTATATTGGATATCATTGTTTGAATATCGAGCAATCGACGTAGTCGTTTGATCACCAATAGATGTATCGAAATCATTTATACGGATTGAGTTCCTTTTGGATGCTTTTTGTTTAGCATATCTTTCTCTTTGTTTTCTACGGATCTCTTCCTTTTTCTCTTCTGGTAAATCTCTATACAAGATTCTTTTTGCAGGTTCTTTTCCATGATCTTCAAAAAATAGTTTACAAACTTAAATTTTACATAAATTTATATTTTTGTTTGTAAATTTTTAAAAAAAAATTATTTACAGAATCTTACCACTTCTCATTATGTTAATGAAGTGATTGTTTCAACCGTTGGATATTGTTCTACACAAACAAGATGAAACAAATAAATAACAATTATTTCCTACGCTCAATTAAATAAATAATCAAATGATAAAATATTATGAAATTTGAATCTAACAAAAGCATATTTCAATATCACATACAAAAATTATTTTAGAAGCTATTTGTCAAACTCAATTCCCTATTCTAAGTAATTATCAACTATTTCTCTACTAATTATTTTAAAATATTTCTCTACTGATATTTTATTTTGATGTTATGAATTTTTAGTTTTTTATCGTTATTTTTTAGAGAAAAAGGGATGATTTGAGTCTTGAGAAAATAAATCAATTAATGGGGCATATGATTTGAATCAATTGGTTTTTTATTATACCTAAATCATTTAAATTTACACAATTTATAAATTTTTAATTACTATCTTTTCAAATTTTGTATCTTTCAATTTATATAAATTAAGTGTTTGGATTTATATATTAGTGTGTCATCAATGGATATATATGAACTTAGCTAAATAATAATAATAATAATAATAATAATAATAATAATAATAACAATAATAATAAAGCTAGATGTGCATCAATAGATATTAATGAAGGAAATGATTGTTTCAACTGTTATATACAGTTCTACATAAGCAGCATGAACGAAATAAATAACAATTATTTCCTACACTCAATTAAATAAATAATCAAATGATAAAATACAATAAAATTGGAATCTAACAAAAGCATATTTCAATATCACATACAAAAATTGTTTAAGAATAATCACACAATATTTTCACAATATTTAACTATATCTAACATTAGTTTAATATTATTATTAGTTCAAATTAATTTATTTATTGTTTGAACTTTATTTTTATTTATTCTTGTATTTCCCAATTGGGATCATGCATCTTTGGGGTAGTTTGGGTCAATTCGGTATAGATTTTGTAAAAAAATTCCTATTAAGAACCAATTAAAAATTATATAATAAAAGCTTATACCTATCATTTTTATACTATTCACCCTACATCGTTTTTGCTTTCATGCTTAACCTTCACGTTTCAAAATAAATTCTCTATAGCTAATGGGAAGGAAATCTGTTTTTGTTTTTGTTTTTTTTTAAGTATCTAATATAATTTATTGCAGAAGTTCAGCTGAATCAAAGCAAGTGGTGAATTAAAATTAAGTAAAATTATTCTTTGAATACACGTTTCCCAGACTTCAAGATCTAGGATTTAACAAAACCCTTTGATTTCGTTTGTCGAGTCCATACAACGGACAAAATATTTTCCAAAACATATATATAAAATTTTCAATTTGTAACATTGTTCATTAGAAAATAATGTACGTGTAATCTTTTAGAGTCATTTTTATAAAAATAACATGGTTTTGTAGAAATAATAATTTCACAGACAATTCTTGAATAACTTAAATCCGGATGGTTAGATGTTTTGTTAAGTTGTTTGCCCTTGATTTCTCTTAAGTCCATGATTTTGGGGTGATTCTTAATTTATAAAAATTTTATATACAATCACTTTTATATATTTTTTTATATATTTTATTAATGTGATTAGTTATATATTAAAAGAATTAATATAATTAATCAATACAAAAAAATATGTAAAATATATAAAAATAACTATTTATAGACAGTATAATATCTAAGTCCCCATATTTTGCGCTACTGGGGGAGCAAATAATAATTGAGGGGCACATCGTGCTTGGTGACAATAAAATGATAAGACAAAAGTGGGTGGGTGAGGTGTGAATCCAAGCGCATTATATTGAAAAGGAGGATACTTTAATGACAATATTATTTATATATATACATATATACACTTAATAAAAATAATATTTCTATAGAATGATAAGACAAAAGTGGGTGGGAAAAGGAGGATACTTTAATGACAATGAGCCGTTTCTACTTTCTAGACTTCAAATTTCTCCTTTTGCAACCTCTAATTCAATCTTTGACGGGCACACAACTCTATGTAGACTTGTTTGGCTAACTTGCATTTTGCTGGTTTGTTTAACCGATTACAGCTGTATCTATGGCGACGATAATGCAGGTTAACGAGGGATTCACCCTATCTTCTTGGAACTATTAAAATTTTTTTTCTTTTAATCTTAAATTTTGTCATTCTAGATCATATTATATGATATATATTTTAAATTATTATTATTTAATTGATTCACGTAATGTGTCACATTATTCAAGATGGAGAATGAAAAAAAAAAAAAAAAAAAAAAAGAAGAAATAAAGAAAGAAACTACCGAGGAAGCTACAACTTTGAAGTACCTAATACCACTTGGCCCGGTTGATGTAGTTCAAAATATTAAGGAAATTAAGAATGCAAAGGATTGTGTAAAAAGTCATTGTTAGAATCTCTCTCCCCCCAAGCTAGTTTTTTCTCTCTTTTTTCTTAAGTATTGAGTACGATTATGGACATTAAAAAACTATAAAAGTCATTCACACAAAATGTTGGGAACCCTTTTTCTTTTAATACAAGTGATTATTAACACCTTTCACAGCTTTTCATCAATCCCAGTCATCCATTAATGAACCCAATTGTTCCACCAATAGCTATTATTTCTCTAAAAAGATGACCATATGCACTACAACATATTATTTTTAAAATACAGATTTTCTTTAAAATGGGGGATGATGATTCGTATGGATCAAAATGGGGCTGTTTTATTTTCTTCACACAATTATATATTTATGGTAAATAAAGAAAGGAAGAAAGAAATAAATAAATGAATATATGGCCTTGGGGAACAACGAAAAGAGGGTTTGGACTGAAGTGATTAGTGGGACTCGTGGCATCTCTCCCCCCTTTGCTTTAATCAAAGCCTTTTACTTTTTTGACCACCTCGTCAAGTGCGACACCTACCTATCCCATCTCTCATTGCCTTTACTTTAATCGAAGCCTTTTATTTTTTCCTTTTTTCCTTCACTCATTTCACCCACATCCTGACTTTCACTCTCCCTCTCTCTGCATTACTCTCAACTCATCATCTCTCGCCCTCATATGCTCACAGTTTCAATGATCGCATCTTTTCGTCTATTTTTCCTTCACGGATCCATAAAGAAATAGAGAGATCTTATTCATTTCCCACAAATCTTATTTATTTGTTGTTTATTTTTTTATTTTGCTATTCGCATGATCTGGGTTGATTTTCGCCTCTATTTGTCTATATGGTTATTTATTTATTTTTTTTGTTCCTATAGATATGAATGAATAGATCTTGAAGCGATTTGGGTGTTTTTGGTTTTTGTATGCTCTAGGTTGATCTTCTTCTCTCTATGGCTATTTTTCCATCACGGATCCGTAGGGAAATGGAGAGACCGTCATTTCCCACAGACCTTCTTCATTTGTTTATGTTTTTTGTTTTTTAATTTTGTCGTTCAGATGCTCACAGTTGATCTTTGCCTCTCATTGTCTATATTGTTCTTTATATTTTTTTTATTTTTTTCTATAGATCTAAACATCTCTTCATAGATTTGAAGAGATCTTGTTCAGATCTGGTTATTTTTTTTTTATTTTGCAGTTCGCTTATGAATAGCTGAACAGATCTTCACAGAGTTGAAGAGATCTTGTTCACATCTGAGTTTCTTTTTTTATCTTTTTTATTTTGCTGTTGTTCTTTATGGTTTTTTTCTGCAAATTTTAGTACATAACGTCGATATATTTTTTTAAAATATTTTTTTTTGTCTTTGGGTTTTTTTTTTTTTCACATTTTCTGCTCGATCGACTGCATGTTTTTTTGGTTCTCATTTCATTTTTTTTAAAGTAGATGCTTATTTTTGGTCGCTTGATGGCTTTTCTTTTTACCATGAAGCCCTTTGTTAATGGTGGAACATCTTGTATGCTCACTACATGCGTCATCCAACCCATTGATATGATCAAGGTTCGTCACGTTCTGTATAGATCAGTTTCCATGTTTTTTTCCTCTATTTTTACTAACATCCATCAGAAAGTTATGATCTTTTTGTTTGTAAATTGGATTTTCTTACGGGGTTTCAGATCTATGATTCAATGGTCTTTTTCCTTGGAAATTTTCCTCTCTCTTCAGTAGTGTTGTACGGTTATATGTGTTATAGATTTGTGATTTTGTTTGTTTGTTTGTGTGGATTTGTGTAGGTGAGGATTCAATTGGGTTAGGAATCAGCAGCCCAAGTGGCGACGATCATGCTTAAGGAGGAGGGCTTTGGTGTCTTTTACAAGGTTTGGATCTATAAACCCATAAAAATCTACACTTTCTACTTGCAGGAAAAAAAAAAGGATTAAATTTGCCATTATTTGAGTTGTTGATGTAGTTTTATAAAGACACATGCTTTTTTTTCTACTTCTAGTTCTGTACAATATTGGATTCAAATTGTGCCAGATGCATCTATTCCATTTTATCAAGCTTGTGTAGTAATGTACAGTTTTGTTTCCTTCCTATTGGCAAGCAATTGATGTTTTAGTGGTCTGCCCATTGGAATTGATGTTTTAGTGGTCAGTTTCATTACATCATAAAACTTAGAGATTATTAAAAGGTAGCAATCTAGTAACATAAAACTTACAGATTGATGTAATCCATAGATAGATTATATATAATATAAACACAGAAAAGGCAGTAAAACTGACCTTTTTAATGTACCTTCAAACCTTTGCACCACTGCACTATTTCACTGCACCTGATTTGATAGTAATATGAAATATGAATTCCATCATTTCATGGTATCAGTTAGTTCATTTCTTAGAAATATGAAAAAACATATGTAATGCATGGATAAACTTATATTATAAACACACAAAATAAAGTTACTCACTTCTCAATCTTCCTTCAAACCAAGGAAACCGTAGCACCAATGCACTGAAAGTAGTAGAAGGGATCAATCACTTTTCAAATGTTAGCACCATTGCACTGAAAGTAATAGAAGGGTTTTCTTAAACCCCTTTCAATGGCTGTTGGGTTCCTACGAAATGTCTTGGTATTCAAACGTTGAATATGACTGCTGCACTGCTTGGCCATTCGACTGCCTCATCAAGTGATTGAAATTTACTATTTTCTCCCTGCCTGCACACATGGACATAAATGAAAACTTATCACAAATTATAAGTTATACTGTATATTATAAAAACTTATTATAAATTTATATTACATTTGATTAAAATCTGCCTCCACAGATTTTAAACTTATATTTTCTCTCTGGTTGCAGCTTCTATTCCAATGCAATAGCTGGCACACGTATAGAAGGGAAAAAATAAGAAGAAATGGGACTGTAGTCTTTCAAAGTTGTAACTTATTATAATGTTTTGTCATTATAATTTATAGGAAAATAAAATAGTATCCCTGCCTAATTAATTTGGCACTATTTTTCTTCAAAAATTTGAGTTATTATATTAATGGAATTCAAACAGACAACACATTTGGTCACTGGGATATAATTATAATTTGGCACTGTTTTCCTTCAAGATTCTAAATTAATATATAATGTATTTGAAACGGCCAACATAAATGGACATCAAAATGGTGGCTTAATTGCTATTTAATGGGAACAAAAATTGGTGGCTTAACTGCTATTTAACGGGAACAACAAAACTAACGGGAAAACAAGATTTTCCGTCTAAAACAACAAATTCCGTTTTATACACATTTTTTATATATTGAAGATATATATGGAAAATTCTTTAGTTACATTAATAAGATCTTATAAAAGTAAATTTGCAAATTGACGCGACTTGATATTTAATTTTTTTAAACATGAAGTTAATTTGAAAGGTCAAAAGAAAAATCATAATCTTAAAATTATGATATGACTTAAAATCATAATCCTTAACATGATGAGCTACCGTTTTGAAATCTAAAAGATAAGATATATAGAATCTGTACTAGTACTTTTAACGATTTCATTCCCATGCCAACATTCCAATAAACAATCAAAAATCTTACGCTAGTGTGTGTATATATATATATATATAAATAGTTTATATGACCCAACATGCATGCACCGAAAAGACCAAAATTAGATGCTCTAACACTATGATCAATTCTAGCCACCCTTAGGGTGCGTTGCTTGCTAGCTATCATCTAGCTCCAACGCGTTTGCTGAACTGTCAACTATAGTTTCCTTGTTTTTATACCGAGAGTTATGCTATTTAAGAGCCGAATTGAGTCATGCATATACTCAAGCACCGTTCCGCAATTCACTCGTGGATGACTTATGCCAAAACGAGCTCACTACCTTCTCTTCCCTCTATATAAGCATTCATGTCACCACCTCATGATCTCATCCCCATGACACACACACATGGTATGACCGGAGATGGGGCTTGATGATGGTGCCGATGGATATGATTTATATGCCCCGCAGCATGCATTGAACAAGGTGACAAATGACGATGATGATAAAGATTAATTATGATCGACCATGCATGCCCCAGCAGCATACATGCATTCATGAGGGTGATAATCAGGAACATGCAGAACCGATCGAAGCTTTTTACTCTAAGGGATCTGATAATGGGTGTAGGGACTAGGGTGTACAATCCGTTATCTACTTTTACTCCAGAAAAGAAAAAAAAAAAAAAAGAAAAAAAAAAAACCGAGATGATATAATATCATAGCTTATCTTTTCCGATGAAAAAGCTTTAAAAATGTAAATAAAACTACCATTTAATGAAAGGGAACATAACCGGCCTATGCATGGGAGGCAAAACGTACATCTGATCCAATCAGACTTTGTTTATATATGTTACATTATTTTACAAACAAATGACTCAAAGCCGAAAACATCATATATATGTACTAGTAATATTGCATGCGATCCACAGGAGCAGGCCCAAAGGCAAAAACACCAAAATTTGGTCGGAACTTGGAAGAGACTGGTTTAGTAATGAATGCATACACTAGTATCTAATACTCCAACATTTTCATTCCAAGAAAATTCAAGCAAAACTCTTTTAATTTGGTTGCCGGCTTTTTCTTCTCGAGACATTGGCTGTTCCATTATTTGACCCCTCATAAGAGAAAATTCTCATGGAACTCTACACCCCCTTTTCTTAACTGGCTGAACAAATATAATGCTGATTGTTGAAAAAAAAAAAAAAAAGGACTGAAAATTTTCATGAACCCTTTTTGTGGCTGGAAAAATTCCCAAAAATGCAAATTTGCTCCTCAGCAATAAAATGGAACCAGATTTTCTCTTTCCATTTCACTCTCTTCTGAACCCAACAAAGGTCTTGCCAGCCTATCCAACACGGAATATATATCTTTCGCTTCAGGGTGACACGGATCTCCAACAACAAACTCATGGACAATCCCATTAATCTCAATTAAACTACACCCAGGCACTTTTTTAACCCCAAGATCTTTCATTTTCCTTCTCACTTTTGTTACATCTTCCCATCGGTCTGCTGAGGCATAGATATTTGCAAGAAGTGTATGAATGCTGGAATCACTTGACTCAATTTTCACTAGCCGTTCAGCCGTCCGTTCAGCCATCTCAACATTGCCATAGACTCTGCATGCACTAAGCAAAGAACCACAAAGTGGAAGCATAAGTTCATTATTTTCTTTAGGGGCTTTTTCTATCAATTCCTCTGCTTCGTCCAGCTTTCCAGCTCGACCAAGAAGGTCAATCAGACACCCATAGTGTTCTAATTTTGGCTTAATCTTATACACCTTGGTCATGGAAATAAAGAAATGGCGGCCTGCCTCAACCAATCCTCCATGACTACAAGCACTTAAAACACCAACAAATGTGATATCATCGGGTTTAGCTCCAGCTTTTTTCATTTCTGAGAACAACTCGAGTGCTTTGCTTGTCTTGCCATTCATGGCAAGCCCACAAATAATTGAGGTCCACGAGGCAGTATCCTTTTCCTTTAACTCGTAGAAAAGCTCCAAAGATTTCTCCACGCACCCACATTTTGCATACATTTCTATAAGCGCAGTGCCAACAACTGCATCCACCATAATTCGATTCTCATCTATGTATTCATGAATCCATTTTCCTTGTTCTAGAGCTCCCACCTGAGCACAACCAGTTAGGATAGAAACCACGGTGTATTTATCTGGTTTAACCCTTCTAATTTGCATCTCTTGAAATAAGGTCATGGCCTCATCAAAACAGTTGAACTGCACATACCCATTGATCATTGATGTCCAAAGAACTATATCCCGAACTGGACTCCTCTCAAACAGCTCTCTAGCTTCATCCAGCTGACCACAGTTTATATACCCAGACACCATACTAGTCCAACAAATCACATTTTTCTTTGGCATGTCATCAAAAATTTGCCGAGCTACACTCAAACACCCACACTTAGCATACATGTCTAACAAAGCATTGCTAATTATAATAGTAACTTCAAGCTCCTTCCCAATATAATCGTGAATCTCCTTGCCAAGCTCCAAAATTTTCAATGCCGTACAAGCTGATAAAGTGCTTACAACTGTGGCTTCATCAGGCTTCACATTGCTCTCTCTTCGCATTCTCTGAAAAACATTCACTGCATCTTCAAACCTCCTACACCTAACATACCCTGAAATCATAACGTTCCAAGAAACTGCGTCTCTAACAGGCATTTCTTCGAACAGCTGATTGAAATTCTCAATCCTGCCCAGTTCAGCATACATGTCTATGAGTGAGTTACCAACATAAGTGTCAAACTCAAGCCCAGTCTTCACCACAAACCCATGAATTTTAAAACCCTCCGAAGCCTCTCCCAAGCCCCCAATCGCCTTGAAAACAAATGGGTACGTAAAATTATCGGGCCAAAGGCCATCATTTCTCAATTGCCCAAAGAGCCAAATGGCTTTTCTAAAGTTACCCTTCTTTGCAAATGCTTTGATCAGCACATTGTACATGAACAAGCTCGGTTCTTGAGCGTAATTGAAGATTTTCTCCGCGTAAATCAAGTTACCAAGAGATGGGTCCGTGCAGAAGACCATGAGCTTGTTGAGGATGTCCTTGTTATGGTGGAGTCCGACCCCAAAGATTTGGGTCAGGATTTGCTTGAGCAGGCTCACGGATTTGCAGTTCTGGAGGTACTGGATGCATGACTTCTTGGTTACTCCGATGCCGTGCGAGGAGGTTGAGAGAAACCGGGACTTTGAGAGGTCGTGGCGGGAAATAAACCGAAACAACGGAACCTTATGTTGGCTACTCATGAGAGCTTTGCGGATTTTCGGCATTGGGAACGGATTTTGGGCTGTGTTTTTGAGCTGAAATGGGCTCCAAACGTTAACTTTGTTAGGTGGGTGGAGATTTAAAAATTAAATAAAAAATATATATTTTTATTATAATTATTTTAAAATTTTAAAAAAATTAAATTATTTATTATATTTTTTTATAAAAATTATAATGATAAAATGATATACCTCAATTCAAACCTAGCCAAAATCTTCATAGCACGATCTCTTAAAATTTATTATTTCTAATTTTATTTGATAGATGTATAATTTAATTCTTAAAGTTTTCTTCAAGACATGTCGTGATGATAAAATATAAAAAAAAAAAAAAATTTTTATACTAGGATCGAATTTGTAATGTATTTTAATTTTGACGTAACATCACCCCCATTTATTTAATTTGGGATTTATTTGCTATTGTAATTTAAGAATTTTACAAAATAAAATAACATAAACATTGTAAGAAAAGGTTGTCGTGAATTTTAATCCTAAATGCAATATCAAGGGAAGTTGTTCAAAATTCAAGTTTTCCGCTTTACTTGAGCTTGAACTGGCTCAATTGGAAATTAGTTTTATTTTTGTTTTCAAGAATATGTTTGACTTTGGGCGAAAAAGATACAGACAAACAAAATAAGTTCCGTTTGAATATTAAGAGTGTCTCAAATTATCTATAAATATAAGTAAAATAGTTTGTAAATAAAAGTAAACTATTTATGAATAATAATGAAGTGTTTGAAAAGATCTACTAACAGTTATGATCCCTAATAGGTCCTAATTAGGCTGCTTGAAAATATTTTAAATGGGCTTAAGAAACTGTTAAACTAGAAGAAAGAGAATCGATAAATCAAATCAGATTGGTATCAAATTTGGTTCAGTCTAGTACGTATGTTGCAACTATTTTGTAAGTATATAAATATATAACATACTTGGTCCAACAAAAAAAGTTTGATACAACCTTAATCATCGTCATAAGTCAAAGGAGAAGAGGCAATAACTTGAGATAAAACTGTAACTTCAATACTCTATGAACTTCCATTATTTTTTTCCTCATCCATGTTCACAAAGATATTTTGTGGAGAAAAGGAGACTAATTAATGTTGTTTTGTCAGATTGCTTTTCTTTTGGCCCCTCGCCTTTAGTAAATGGAAGATGCCGCACAGGTTTGATATCGTTGGAAGCCCATTTTACGACACCTTCAACATTCCTCCAGGGCGAAGTCGTCGTTTTCCTTCCTAAAAACTAGTTTTGGCTTTTGGCTTTCGCTCGCGTTACCAAATCAACGCCATAGGATTTTCTTCCCAATCTCCTCCATTTGTTTGGACTCCAAAACCCTCTTCGTCTTTCTCTGGCTTTCGCTCGTGGTACCAAATCAACGCCATAGGATTTTCTTCCCAATCTCCTTCATTTGTTTGGACTTCAAAACCCTCTTCGTCTTTCTCTCTCTCGTGCGCAATGCACCCCATTTTATCTTGGGAAGATTTTCTTGGATTTTGACTCGAGCATTTGGTGTCTACGATTCACAATCTCTCTCCATTCAAGATCGGTGATCCCGTCTCTGTCGGTGATGTGTAAACTTGTCTTGTCTCTTGTGTTTCATTTTCCTGCTTGAATTTCTGCACTAGCTCTATTATTGCTGATTTTAATTTAGAAAGGGACGAACATTCATGTTTTTTGTTTTTTTTCAGATTTTTCTGACATTAACTTGCCCCTCTTATATCAGATCGTCTTAATTTAAAATATCCACATCTCATTGTTGCTAAGAAGTCGTTTACGACTTCATTTCCTTCCATCTTGGTTCATATGCCTCTCGTGGTGTGCAATCTTGCTATCTAGCTTTTTAAATTTTGCAGATCTCCTTGTTTGTTAACTGAGTTTGGTTCAAAATGTCTTCGATTCGATTCGATGGTACTAAGCAGTACTATGCCACGAGCAGTCTTGTGCTCGGATATGCGCTTTGTTCAAGCTTGCTTGCCGTGATTAACAAGTTTGCCATAACCAAATTCAACTATCCTGGCCTTCTGACTGCGTTGCAGTATCTAACTTCGGCTCTTGGAGTTTGGGTTTTAGGGAAGTTGGGATTTTTACACCACGATCAATTTACATTCGAGACTGCCAAGAAGTTTTTACCCGCTGCCATTGTTTTCTTTCTGGCAATCTTTACAAACACTAATCTTCTACGTCATGCGAATGTGGATACATTTATAGTGTTTAGATCCTTGACACCCCTTTTGGTTGCTTTAGCGGATACAACATTTAGGAGACAGCCGTGCCCATCAAAGCTCACCTTTGTGTCTTTGTTGATCATATTGGGTGGAGCTGTTGGCTATGTGGCCACGGATTCAGCTTTTACTTTGACTGCATATACGTGGGCATTTGTTTATTTGGTGACAATTACTACTGAGATGGTTTATATCAAACATATGGTGACGAATCTTGGGTTGAACACTTGGGGTTTTGTGTTCTATAACAATTTGTTATCGTTGATGATAGCTCCGGTGTTTTGGTTTCTCACGGGAGAGTATGCTGATGTATTTGCTGCATTGGGATCTAATTATGGGGATTGGTTTGAACCAAATGCATTCTTTGCTGTATCATTATCGTGTGTTTTTGGATTGGCTATCAGTTTCTTTGGGTTTGCTGCAAGGAAGGCGATCTCTGCCACTGCTTTTACGGTTACCGGTGTTGTTAATAAGTTTCTTACAGTTGCCATTAACGTGATGATTTGGGATAAGCATGCCACTCCATTTGGTTTGCTGTGCCTCCTCTTTACTCTTGCTGGTGGAGTTCTTTATCAGCAGTCAGTTACCGGAGCTGGCAGTGCTCCATCACAGCGTGAGTCAACAGCATCAAAGCAGACCGATAGGGAGAATGATGGTGATAATTTCGGAGATGAGAATCAAGCAAAGGGCATGTCTGGTAAACTTGCTTCTGTTTGAGAAGTTTACCCTCTATGTCCCATTTTTTAGTCCCTTGATCAAGAGGCTACGTGGGTGTTTGAAATTTTATATCCGGCATAATGGTTTTGGAAACTCTCTATGAGATCATATTTATTATTTTCCTTAGAAATTGAATTCTGTTAGCATTTTCCAAGGCATTTTCAGCATGGCACGAATTTAGGGCTTTGGTTCACTTCTGTAATCTTATTTATTGCTTTTAGGGAGTAAATGTTATGGTTGTGTGAATTAAAGGATGAGTCAGGATGCTGGTGTGGTATTTCTTTCAGTAGGATTGAAATTTGAGAACTTGATTGCAAGTAGTTCTCTCTCTCTCTACTGAATTAACCTTTCATGTACATCATTTTCACTCGAAAAAGCCAAGAAATCGCAGTCGTTAAAAATTAATGTGCACTTGCTAAATGAAAAACATCTAGTTATTTCTAAGAATATAATATGCGCAGTCCGAGTCTTTGCCTTCCATAATAAGCATAGGATATTACCGTGAATCCGTGGGCTGCGGCTACTTCTTTGTGCGGTGATGTTTAGGTGCAATTAGGAAAGGCTTTACCGTTTTCTTTCCAGTGTTCTTTCCAGTGTGAAGGACTTGGTCTTATTGGCAATGTTAGGGAACCCAGATCAGTGGACGATTATTTTTTCAGGTTTATCTTCTCTCTTTTCTTGTGTTGTCTGCGCTTTCTGTACGATGCCTCATTAACTTTTGATGTCAGCGTTCTTCTTAAGTGCCAAGTAAACGGGGTCTTGGGTTGGAGCCGAACCTGTCTGTCCTGTTCTGACAGACTTCTTGGTAGCACGTGAATTTTCTCAGATAAAAAATATTTGTGGGGTTTGCGGGTACCCACCACATGTTTGGCTTTGCAGTTCGGTTTGGCTCTTGCTATCAAAACAAAAAACTTTATGGCTTTTTGGATTCTAAAACTATATTTGTGTTATGAATTCAATAAAAAGGAGAGAGAATTTTAAGAAATTGAGAGAGAGTGAGAGAAGATTTTCTTATTGATCTGTATCAAACTTATGAATTCTTTAAAAGATTCAACGATATATATAGGAGTATAAAGGGAATTATACTTTTGACGGTTAGCTCACTATGCTAGCATTATGCACTATGCATTTGATGATTAGCACTACGCATTTAACGGCTAGTTAAATGTGGTCATACAATTCAAGATAGTTTATAACACTTTCCTTTTGGATGACCATATTTAAAGAATATGCCTCGTTAAAACCTTGCCAAGGAAAAATCCTGTGGGAAAAAATCAATGGCGAAGGAAAAAGAGTACAGTATTCATGTGTATCGCCGAGTGCTTTAGGATTGCCTCATTAAAACCTTGCAAAGGAAAACCCAGTGGGATAAAACCTTAACGAAGGAAAAAGAGTACAATCAGCACAAGTCTTCAAGACATTACTTCATCTGAAAAGTGCATGATAACAGGTCTTCAAACTTCCGTATTCCAATGTTCTGCATAATCTTTTTAAATGTTGCAGTTGGTAATGCTTTAGTGAATAAATCTGCCATATTTTTACTTGACCGTACCTTCTTGATATTAATTTCAACTTTCTTCTCATAAATTGCAATGATCTTCTTGTGTGTATCTGAAATATAACTCGCATCTGTACATCCAACTAACTGAGGACTTGATCCATGTTGATAAAATAATCACAATTGGATCTTTCTGCTCATCACTACTCTTCTGGAGTTGTACTCTTCTGGAGTTTTTGTAAATAACACAGTTAGTGGAGAATTTATCAACATTAAATCGATAACCTCATTTTTTAATAAAAACGGTGGCCAGCTTTTTAAGATCAGACAAGCATCGCGGATTTTCAACTCCTCTGTAGGTGTCAGGCGTGCTGTCAGGTGCCGCAGCTGTCAGGCGCCGCAGAGCTATGAAGGTATATTTCGTCTCTTTTCTCTTGTTTCACGAGAGATGTTGTATCATAATTTTCTCTATAAAAGATATATTCAGCTCATCTTCATTCGCATCTCATCTTCTTCACTTTTCTGTAATCATACTGCATATTTACTCTGCAATCTCTTTCTGCATTCTTATCCTGCAATCTCTTTCTGCAATGGCTCAGCAATCTTCTCAGGGTCAATATATGAGGTATTCTGCACCTCGTTCATCAGTTGTTCCTGCTTCTACTACAGGAGTTATCATGCAATATAATGATCTGACTCATAAGTCAGATAATGAAGCTATTTATGAGCTTGTGAGTCTCGGTACCCGATACTCATCATCCATTGTCGCATTTTCTCAGCGACTGCAATCTAGAACTTGTGGAGTTGACGAACTCCACGAGAATATTGCTATCCTTCAGCGACTTCTTCTGGAGTCCAACATGAAGATAGGAGCAATAAAGCAAGAGAATAAGAATTTAAAATCCTTACTTAAATCTTCTTTTCGATTGCCTACCCCTTTAGATAGGGATGCCATGCAGATTCTTGAAGAACAAGAGCATTTGAAGAATGAGGCAAAGTGCCTCAAATTTCTGTAATTCTTGCTTCAAGATAATAATATTTCACAAATATTTATATTTGTGTTTCTATCTTTTGGTAGATGTTCTGTGTGCTCCTTTTTATTTCTTCTTTAATAAAGTACATTTCATATCAAACCCATAATATGAATCTGAAATACTAATTGTTTTAAAAGATGGTATTTCATGACTAATAACATCATCCATCTTCCACTTGAAGTCGCAAGGGTTTCAGTTTTCATGAGCTTTTTTGGAGCTTTAATGACATTTAAATCATATATATAAACTGCAATAATAGCTTGTTTCCATTTGCGTTTGGATTGCTTTAGATCATATAAGGATATTTGAAACTTGATAGAATACATATTTCTAGATGTATTCAGATTAGAAGTTTAAAGCATTTTCTATCTTTCAGGGATTTTCACACACACATATATATATATATATATAATGATCCAATGATCCATATAAATATGCAGTTAATCATGTATATCCAAACTCTCGGTAACTTTCAAGCTAATAAAAATTTCAATATGATTTCAACCACTTTAAAATCATATCAATATTGTTTCTTCGAGAAACTCACTTGTGATTTCTATATCACATTTTCATATTAAAAGTTTCAGGCTTTTTATATCATGTATATAAATATCCACTGATATTTAACAAAAATCACCTTTTTAGGTGTTTGGACTTCAAGTCCATATTTATCACATTTTACTTTGTGATATCAATTATGCAGGAATTGAGAAATTGATTTGTAATTTATATATCACACTTTTATTTCCTTTTTATAAATACCCACTGACATTCAACAAGCATCACCTCTTTAGGTGTTTGGACTATAAGTCCTGATGCATCATATTTTACTAGTGAATCAATTCTGCATGAATTGTTTCTTTCAAATTTGGCCAATATTTTACGTCGTATTCTTCGACGATTCTTGATTCACTTTCATCATTACTTCTGGTAATATCAATTGCCATCTCATATGGAAATACATTGTCGACAACGATTTTATTTATATCCATAATTTCTCTATTATTCATGAAATGTAACGAGATCTCGTTATTTTCAGGTACCTGTCCCTCTTCAAGAGAAGACATTTTCATGAAAAACCTCTTCAAAAGGCACTCTTCAAGAGTTTATATAAGAGAATTTTATACAAAGAATTTGGATGGACTTTATTGCTTGTTTTGTAGGTATGACCTCTTCAGGAGCACCAAATTATTTGTGCCTTTCTCTTTTGAGATGCTCTATCTTTTGTATCAATATGTCTCACATGCCTTTAAACATGTCTTTAGACTGCTGAATTTCTTAATTGTCCTACAAGGACTTCAATTCTCGCTGGGATTTTAGCAGCTAGAATATGAGACATTTTTATCTTATTGCATCCAAAATTTAATTATCATCCGAACTTCTGGTTCACATATGATAATCAAGATAACGTCGAATTATTTCATCTTATTTGCTTCTGACAAATTTTTCTTTCCACTTCTGGTGGTAAGACTTTATAGTAAAAGAATATTCTGGTTCTTTTATGGACATCCATATGAAAATTATTCGACTTATCGTAATTGATTTTGGATTATCAAGATAACCATGAAAAGATACAAATATTTTGAATCATATCATCTTTTGATGCATCATAATATTTGATTCAATAATTTGTATAATATCATCTCAAAGAGAAAGCTTACAGCTTTTCCAATACGAGCTTCTGGCCCGAAAATATATTCATTATCACGTCCAATCTCTTAGTTTCTTTGAATAAAACGCATCATTCTTTTCACTTCAGGGAATAGAATGATATAAATTCATTATCATTCACTTCAGGGAATGATGTAGATCTAGTAAGACGTGACTAATGATTCTTATCAAAAGCTCATTATTTTGCTCAGTCATTGAAAAACCATATATAAATTTAGAATATATTGTGAACGTTTGCATTTCGTATTGCTACTTCAGGAGCATACTCGATATTGCTACTTCAAGAGTACATTCGAGACGTTCATTCAAATATATATTCTTTCCACAATTTCAATTATGCAACTTCAGGTGCATAAATTATAATGAGCTTTTGGTACAAGTATCAATCATTTAAACTATAAGATACTCAAAAGCTATTATTGATTTAGGGCGATCCTTCAGGGATGCTCCATTTCTATTCTCAGATAAATCATATTATCAATAAATAAAACTTGTATCTAAACAATATGAATAAAATTAATCACATTAAAATGTGAATTATAAAAATTTTAATTCATCAAATATAATTAATATGTAAACTATGTTAATAAATATAAAATTTTATCATACTATATTTGACTAATGAATCTGATCACAGCTTTGAAGCTCGTGTTTTGCCACTAAGGTGTATCATTCCTATATGGACAAGCATATTCAAAGGCTAACATAGTTGATAGTACCACCATATGATAAATTGTGAAGAAATCTGACACCTAGGCTGACAAATAGGAGAAGATGATGCCATCTCTCATGTCATCCTTTCAAAAGTCTTTAGTTTTGTCTCTACTTTTATCTTTCTTTAATATTTATGTTGTCCTCATCTTGATTTTAATATTGATGCCTAACAAATTTATGCCCCCACATGTGTTAAAAGAATGCGTAACGTGTTGAACTTCCCAAAGTTTTAGAACACAAGGAATAAAAACAATAATACATAGCAATATTTCAACAAATTTCATAGTGCTTGAGATGAAAGAAATGTACGTACCTCAAGCCATTTTTTGACTTTACCTGGCACGCCAAGTTTCAATAGTCCAAGGTGGGTCTGGACAATAATGACAGGCGGTCATTTTCACTTTTGCGTGCCAGCTTGCAGTTGGAAAAAGCTGGACTCTGATCTTGGCATAGACGCCCTGGTACCAGAAGATTCTGGTGCATGATCGCACATAAAATGCTCTTGAAACTAGAGCCTCTCGTAAGAGAGTAGATCCTCCAATTATGACAAAACGTAGAGGTTTAATGAGATAATATGTTCTTGCCAAAGGGCTTGTTAAGCCATGCTTTCCAGCTGCTAGTTTCCTGGATTTATTGGCTGCAACGTCGATCGAGTTTGAGGGATGCGCCGGTGTACTTTGATGTATTGAAGGATGACGTCGTACTCGGCTATAGGTCTGCCGCTATAAACAAGCACAGGAATCTTTGAACAGGGTTGTACAGCAGCAGCATATGTCTCTTGTTGAGCCTTCCGTATCTAGGAAATTGAAGACCTGCCTCCAGATTAGTAGATTACCATATCGTCCTCCTCCACCACGTATAGGAGTCGGACCACGACAACCGGATCCGGACAGTCGGTTACTCAAAGCAGGACTTGCCACGTTAGCAGGCATGGTAGCACCGACGGCGTGAACATGAGCCGCACGTGCTTCACCAGAAACGCTCCAGCGACCGCGACCGCGCCCACAACCAATCCAGTCCCCAAACCCATTTTTGAGGACTTCGGCTTCTGATCATACGACAACTAGACACTGGGAGTTTCTAAAATTGTCGACTGCATCGGCGATGTGTTGTGCTTGGAGACATGGTACTTTTCAGATATTGGTGTTGATTGTTGGGTTGCTGGAAAACCTTGAGCTTGTTTTGTATTCTCTTGCCGTGTGAAACCGAGCACACAATGGTAGAGCACGGAGATGCGAGATTTATTGTCAGATCGATACTCATGGATTGCAACGAGAATCGTGCTGATAACGTGTTATGAACTCAATAAAAAGGAGAGAGAGTTTTAAGAGATTGAGAGAGAGCGAGAGATGAGATTCTCTTATTGATCTGTATCAAACTTATGAATTCCTTAAAGGATTCAACGATATATATAGGAGTACAAATGAGACTATGCTTTTGACGGCTAGCTCACTATGCTAGCACTATGCACTATGCATTTGACGACTAGCACTATGCATTTGACGGCTAGCTAAATGTGGTCATACAATTCAAGATAATTTATAACAATTCGAATATTAGTGACATAGTTTACTGATAATAATGAAATAGTTTATAAATATGAGTGAAAAAATAATAAATAGTTTGTAAGTAGTAAAATAATTTAAGAATATTTAAGAATATGTGTTTTAAAATAGGCCTTATTTAGATAGTTAGATGAGATAATATAAGAAATATGTGAATAGTAATAAAATGATTTTTTTTAGAAGTGATAAACTTTATTGAAACAAATGAAACTAGGTGCAACCCATATACATAGGAAGTATACAAGATGAGACATCTAATTACATTCTGGAAAGCTAAAAAGAAAACAAAAACTCATAAACGCCCTCTTCCTTTAATACAATAGCAGAATACCATTGAAAAAGAGAAGACACAAAGAAATTCTAGTATCCCCCATTGCTCTTTTACTATTGTTAAAACATATGTTGTTCCTTTCTGTCCATACACACCATAATAAGCACAATGGTATCATCCTCCAAGTCGCATCCAATTGAGAGTTATTATGATTTCTGTTCTAGCAAACTAAAACCTCCACCACCCTCTTAGGCATAATCCAACTCAACCCTACTCTACCAAGAATATCAATCCATAACTCCCTAGCCACCTCACAATAAAGAAAAATATGATCAATCGATTCACCATAATTTTTACACATGAAACATCATTCCATAACAATCATACCACACTTTCTCATATTATCAATCGTCAAAATCTTCCTTAGTGCAGCAGTCCAAGTAAAAAGGGCAACTTTAGACGGAACGCAAACCTTCCAAATACTTTTCCACGAAAGAAGAAGAAGAAGAAGAAGAAGAAGAAGAAGAAAACATGATGTTGAGCAAACAACACCTTATAAAATGACTTAACAGAAAATTTATTGCTCCCTGAGTGTTCTAGAGCAATCGATCTCTCCCATTTGCACCTATCTTTACAAAATACAAAAAACTCAAAAAACCTGCAATCTCATCAAGTTCCCAATTATGTGCATTTTTAGTGAAAATAACATTCCAATGTACAGCTAGCCCTATCGACACGACACAACACCTCTAAAACAGTAACCTGCTGATTACCAATCAAACTAAAAACTACAGGAAAAACAGCATTAAGAAGTCTCTCACTACACCACTCATCAAATCAGAACTGGATTCTATCACCAACTCTAACTTCAAACTTGATATGTTTTTCAAAAATGTTCCACCCCTTTCTAATATATTTCCAAAGGCAAACACCATAAGACCCCATACCCTTCTTAGAACACCATCTTCCCCACTCACACTCATATTTTCGGTCAATCACCTCTCTTCATAAAGCATCTCCTTCCTTATGATACCTCAACAACTACTTCCTCAATAATGCCTTATAAAAAAGATCCAAATCTCTCACCCCCAAACCATCATTCACTATCGGACAAATCACCCTATTCCAATTCACAAGATGAGATTTATTCTCCTCCCTTAAACCACCCCATGAATAAGTTCTAAATAATTTTTCAATCCGATTAGCCACTCCCACCAGTAATGGAAATAAAAAAAGATAATATGTGGGAAGGTTGGAAAGGGTGCTTTTGATAAGAGTTAACCTCTCCCTCTTTTGATAAGTAAAGCTGCTTCCAACCCGATGATCTTTCTCAATTATCTCATCCTAAATCCTGCTGCTTTAAAGAACACCCCAAGGGAAGCCCAAGATATCTCAGCGGAAGAGAAGCAACTTTACAACCTAACAAATCCACAAGAGAGTTGACATTCCTCACCTCACCCATCGGAACCAATTCTGATTTTTCCAAGTTCACCTTGAGACCTGAAATAGCTTCAAAACACAACAGAATAACTCTTAAAGCTTGAATATGACACGCATCAGCATCACAAAAACTAAGAGTGTCATCTGCAAAAAGTAAGTGAGAAATAGAAATAACACCATTATTATTGTTTCCCACCGAAAAATCACCAAGAAAACCCCCCTCTCACTGCAGCCTTCACCATTCTACTCAAAGCCTTCATAACAATAACAAAAAGAAAAGGAGATAACGGATTCCCTTGTCTCAAACCTCCAAAGACTTAAAAAAACACAAGAGAAGCCATTCACTAAAACAGAAAATGGGGCAGTTGTAACATAATGTTTAATCCATCCACACCACCTATCTCCAAAACCACACATTCTAAGCATATAGAAAAGAAAGTCCCAACATACATGATCGTATGCTTTTTCCATGTCTAACTTACAAAGAACCACCAGTATACCATCCTCAAGCAGTTGCCCAAACACTCATTTGCAATCAAAACAACATCCAAAATTTGCCTACCATGAACAAAAGCATTTTGATGCTTTGAAGTGATTTTATCCATCACCATACTCATACGGTTGGCTAACACTTTTGAAATAATTTTATAAATCTCTCTTACTAGACTAATAGGATGGAAATCTTTCAACTCATAAGCACCTACAATCTTTGGAATGAGAGCAATAAAAGTAGCATTTTAAGGATTTTTCAAACTTAAAACCAACATAAAAATCCCTAAAAATCTGCATTAGTTCATCTTTCACTATATCTCAACACTTTTGAAAAAAACCTATAGAAAATTCATCCAGACCCAGAACTTTATCTTTACACATACCTCTCACCACCTGATGCACATCCTCTCATCAAATGGCCTTTCCAACCAATTTATAACAACAGAATCAAGTTGATCAAAGCTCAAACTATCAAGCTTGGGTCGCCACTCAACAGTTTTAGCAAGAAGCTTTTCATAAAACTTCACAATATGATCTTGAATCTCTTCAGGTGATTGTAACACATTAAGGGTAGAGATAGGCTTACTACCCTATCACTAACTATTTACTACTTACAAAGGATTTGAAATTTTTTATTTTCTTATCATTTTCTTTTGAGTATTTTTTTAATATCCCTAATCATTAAGAAAAAATTTAAAAAATATATAATGTTATTAATAATCACTTTCTTAATCATTAAGTAAAAAAAAAATTAAAAAAAAATCAAATACAAAAAGAGTAGTAAATAGGTAGTAAGAGAGTTGTAATTCTATCATTTTCCACATATTAAAGCCCGAATGGAGGACTTTAATGACATTATTACACCTATGTGTTAGCCATCTTATGAAAAAATTTAATACATTTATCCCCCTCCTTCAGCCATAACACTCTAGATTTTTGCCTTCAAGAAATTTCTTGCAACGATAAGACATTCTCAATTTTAGCCACATCCTCATTTTTCCTTAAGAAGGAATACTCATTAATAGCCCCTTCCTCCAATGCATGCAACTCATCCCAAAGAAGAGTTTTTAGCACTTACGTATGTCTAAAGACTTCATCATTCCACTCCTTCAAATCAAATTTAAGAGCTTTTAATTTTCCAACCACAATAAAGCTAGGAGAACCAGAAAAAGAATAAGAAGACCACCAACTCCTAACCTTCTCCTCAAATCCATCAACTTGAAGCCGCATATTCTCAAACTTGAAATAGCGCTTACCCCCATGAATACTCCCACAATCAAGCAAAATAAGGAAATGGTCAGAACAAACACGATCTAGCCTCTTTTGACATAGATTCGGGTAATGAGACTCCCATGAAGAAGAAACTAAGAATTTATCCAATCTAGACCACCATCTACTATTAGACCAAGTATAAGCCCCCTACAAAAGGGAGATCCACAAGACTCAACTCAAAAATCAGTTCCAAAAAATCCTTCATAGAAACTGTTGATAATGTGGCCCCATCTCTCTCATTAGGAAACCGAATATTAAAATCACCACACCAAAACCATGGTAAATCCCATAAAAAATACAAACTCACCAATTCCTCCCACAAAAAACATCTATCACGGTCTAAATTAGGCCCAAACTCTCGCGCAAGCACCTCCACCCATCCTCAATATTTTTGAAAGAAATCACCATTAAGTAATCCCCGATGCACTCCTCTACCAATTCCATTACTCTCTTATCCCACACCAACAACATACCTCCAGATGCACCCAAACAAGCTAAATAACACCACCCCACAAAAGAATAGCCCTACAAACTACGAATAATATGTATCTATAAAATACAACTTTGTCTCTTGAAGACAAACAATGTCAACTTTCTAACTTCGAAGAAGAGGTCTAATATGAAGACATTTGTTAACATTGTTGATCTCCCTCACACTCTAAGAGAGAATTTTAGGCTTCATTAGAAGACAAAGACCCCCTCCCTTTCGACCTACCCCTCACCACACTTCCCTCCTTAGAATCATAATTAATGAGATTTTTTAACCGTTTTAGCTCCCTATCCCTTTTCACTACTGACTTCACAGCAATGGATCTACCAGCTTCAATAGCAATAAGAAGAGCCTTAAACTGCTCTCCATACCCAACACATGATATTCCCAAAAACTCATGTAATTCTTCAACTTTTTAAAACACCCAATCCAAAGATAAACTGGAATTTTGATTTGGATGAATAGAATATAAAGGAACGGGACTTCCAATGTCATCAAAGGAACGAGACTTCCAATGTCATCTTTATCACCCTCAGCCTTTCTAACCACCACCTATAAGGACCCATCCCGCTGCACAGACTCCAAAAACAAGCCAACTGTTGGATTTCCTTCGAAACCACTACAGAAGCATCAAAATCTCCCATGAGACTCCCTACCATTTCTAGATTTTGAATTCCTACACGACCCCCAACCATTTCCAAAGACTTCTCAAAGCACAAAGAACCAATAATTTTTGGAGGGACAACATGATTCAAAGGGATTAACAAATCTACTTGATTGCGAGAACCCCCATCAATATTTTCAACTAAATCCCCTTCTTCCATATCTTCCGTATGTAAAAACACATAATTTTCTTCCTCCCGAACCTCTAAAACACCCTCCTCCACCACCGGCAACAGAACTTTGATCAGAGAATCACTAGGAGGATCGCCTAAGACTGGCGACAAAGTTTGTGCCACAATCGAGTTCATCAGAACAATAGGCGGTGCCATCGAGCTTGAAGAAGCCAAACTCGATACGCTTGAAATACCAGAATTCGACTTAGCCTTCCAAGCCCTTATTGGGCTTTTGGCCAAACCCGGCCCATCCTCCACAGTCTTCCCCTTGTCTCTCCCAGTCTCCTCAATATCTAGCCCATTCTCCAACCCATTAAGGCCTAACTACGAATCCTCAGCAAAATTACACTTAGAAGCCAACGGGCCCAGGCCCACCTTAACCCAGCGCAATAACAAGTCCACATTTGACTTCATTTCCAATAAAGTCTCATACATAGCCTTCAATGAAAAGTTCTTCCTATCTCTTGATTAACTAACTACGGAATTCGAACCATCACCTTTAAGAAGATGAACAGACTTCTGCACCTACTTTCTCAGTAACAAAATCTTCTCGCCAGTCTTACCCTTAACCACCTCATTCCCCTTTACACACGACGACAACTTCTTCACTACCTTAGCAAAAGTGCCCATACAATGCTCTACAACAACTGGATTAGAAGCAACCTTCACGGGTACGCTGTGAATTTCACACTGAATAGAGGAAAAAGGGACAAGTTCTCTCGACAAATCTCCAAACCTTCGCCACCCGTCTCCCTTCACACCTTCTAGAACAACGGAACCCCTTCTTTTATCATGACCAACTCCGATACAGACAAAAACATGCCATGTCTATTTATACCTCTTTGAACAACCAGAACTTGATTCCTTATCCGATGAGTTTTAAAAAACTCACTCGACCCAATAGTCACTAAACCATCTCCAACAGCACAAGCTAACTAGACCACATCATTAGCATCAATGGATATAAACTTAGTGACCCTCTGACTACACTTAGTAATCCTCGACCAACGAGCATTCTCTTTTCTCAACTCAAAAAAATTCCTGATCAATATGTAACTTCCAATACGACTCCATCACACAAAATAAACCACAAACACTCCCGAGAACTAACAAAATTAAGGGGAAAATAGAAGAAGAAAAAAGCGAAAACAATAAGAAAGAAGATAATGAAAAGGGATCAAGGATCATCTCTGGTGAGAAGCACCAGAGATGGAATATGGAAGGTCAGAGAGAGAGAGAGAGAGAGAGAGAGAGAGAGAGAGAGAGAGAAGTACACTTAAAATATTGGATTTTTAAAAAATCAGTAAGATGTTTAGTTAATTTTAGTGAAGTAGTTTGAGTTAAGATTTTTATTGGATTTTGAGAAATGAGAGAGAATAAGTTAAATAAAAATATTATAAAATGAAGGGGTTGGCTCAAGTGGTAAGGGCCTTGGAATTTGGAGTATGCTCCCCCCCAAGTATAAGGTTCAATCCCATTGGTTGCAAACAATCTCTAGGGGCTATCGGACTGGAAGATTAATTGGTGCACTTGTGGGAAATTCTTTATCGAGGGCCCCTGCATCCCTGAAAAAAAATATTTTTTGTTAGCAGATAGTCTTATTGTTTTGTTCGCTAATAAATATAAATTTTAAATTTTATGTGAAATATGTTAATTAGGTCAAACAAGTTATGCGAGTTAATTAAATCCATTTATTTAAAAAAATTTGGAATAAGTCGTGTCGTGTTGAATTATTTTTAATTAATTATTTAACCGATCAAAATGGATGACAGGATATGACCCTTTATTTAAATAGGTTGTGTTAGGGTTTGAATGCCTGAACCGATTAGTTTAACGGATTGTGTTTGGATTAATTCATATAATCAGGTGTCTTGGTCATGGCTCGCTTCAGTTCTTCAAAGGCTTCCCTAGCCTTGGTTGTCCACTCGAAACTGTCCTTCTTGAGCATTGCTGTGAGTGGCTTGGCTATTAGCCCATAGCCTTTGACAAACCTCCTGTAATAACCCGTGAGCCCCAGAAATCCTCTCAAGGCTGAGATGTCCTTGGGTAGAGGCCAATCCACCATGGCCTCTATCTTTTTGTGATCAACTTTGACACCATCTCCTGAGATAAAGTGGCCTAAGTATTCCAACTCCTTCTCCATGAAGGCACACTTGGTGGCTTTGATAAAGAAATGATGCTCCTCCATAATTGTTAGCACCTTCTCCAAGTGTTTCTTATGCTCTTCGATGGTCTTAGAATAGACCAAAATGTCATCGAAGAAGACAAGCACAAACTTCCGAAGTAGTGGCTTGAAGATGCTATTCATTGCAGCCTGAAACGTTGATGGAGCATTGCACAAACCGAAAGGCATCACCAGGTATTCATAATGGCCTGAGTGAGTCCTAAAGGCTGTCTTATGGATGTCTTCCTCATTCATTCGAATCTGATGGTAGCCGGCCCTTAGATCTAACTTTGAGAACACCGTAGCCCCATGCAGCTCATCTAACATCTCATCGATAGTGGGGATTGGAAATCTGTCCTTGACCGTGGCTTCATTCAAGGCCCTATAGTCCGTACAGAACCTCCATGTGCCATCCTTCTTCCTCACCAACAGCACTGGTGAAGAAAAGGGACTGGTACTAGGGTGGATTAGGCCACTCTTTAGCATCTCATCCACCTGCCGTTCAATCTCTCCCTTCTGAAAGTGGGCGTATCTATAGGGTGGCACGTTGATCGGCTTGGTTTCATCCACTAGTCGAATTCTGTGATCAAACTCTCTAGGAGGTGGAAGTGCAGTGGGCACCTTGAGAACCCCCCTGTGGGCTGCTAAGACAGGCTTAACTTCCTCGGGCAGTAGCTCTAAATCATCATAGGTGCCCTCCTAACCCTTGTTCTTGACTTGTCTCATTACATCCTCTTTGGCCACCACGATGGCGAAGCAATGTGCCCTGCCTTTGCAAAGCTTCTCAAACATAATGGCTTCGCATGACTTGATCTCCTTACTGGCAATGGCTGTCCACAGTCACTTCTTGGAGCCAAGTTTAAACTCCATGGTCATGTTGTGATAGTCATGGATGACCCTGCCAAGGCTCTTTAGCCAAGCATTCCCCAAGACTAAGTCAAGGCCGACCAAGGGCAGCACATGCAAGTCTGCCATAATACGGACCCCCTGAACATTCATCTTCACTTCACGGATGAGGGCCTCACATTGCAGCTTTTCTCCACTTGCCACCTTTACTTCAAATGGGGGAATAGGGCGCGGCAGCTTGGTGTCTAGGATCTCGACCGAGGACCCTATCACCAATTTGGTGCTTTCATTGAGAGCAGCCACGTGCTTGAAGGTTCAAGAGAGGTTCTCACTTCTCTATTGAGGTAGGCAACCCATCACTTGTCTTTGTGAGTTTGGTTGGGGGATCCACGGAGGATCCCGACGTTGCTGTAATTTTTATTTCTGTTGTTATTGTTGCATTGTGAAGTTTGGGGGTTGTGGTAGAGGAAGGAGTAGATAGGTTTGGAGCAGTTGTCACGCTAGAACGTGAGCAACCCAAGGTCGGACTCAGTTTGTGGTTGGGGTCGGTCACCCTCGAAGGTGAAGGACCCACGGTTGGAACCACATGCATGCATGCTGACAAGGAACTTCTGTTGTTCCGGGGTGACAATTTTCTGCTGCAATAGATGCCTTAAGGCCTGCTGGTCTGTGATGATGGTAAACTTGCACCCCAAGAGGTATGGGCGCCACACCTTGATAGCATGCACCACTGCCAATAGCTCTCGGGCATAGGTACTCCATACTTTCTTCATAGGCCCGAGTGCCTTGGAAATGAAGGCCAAAGGCCTTCGGTCTTGGACCAACACAGCCCCGATGCCTTCACCGCTTGCATCTGTATAAACTTCAAATGGTCTCTCAAAATTGGGAAGTGCCAACACAGGTGTCTTGGTCATGGCTCGCTTCAGTTCTTCAAAGGCTTCCCTAGCCTCGGTTGTCTACTCGAAACTGTCCTTCTTGAGCATTGCTGTGAGTGGCTTGGCTATTAGCCCATAGCCTTTGACAAACCTCCTGTAATAACCCGTGAGCCCAAAGATTTGACACGACACAAACACGACCCCACATTTAAGTTAGGAAAGTCCTGATTTATT
Source organism: Carya illinoinensis (assembly GCF_018687715.1). Lineage (NCBI taxonomy): Eukaryota > Viridiplantae > Streptophyta > Magnoliopsida > Fagales > Juglandaceae > Carya > Carya illinoinensis. Next base: position 49,656,385 of record NC_056754.1, on the reverse strand, counting down.
GTCTTCTGCCACCTATCACTTGTACATGCCATGTCATGCGCAAGTGATAATAAGTGGGGTTGAATTGTCATCGCAAAAACGCAACTCCATCAACTACACACCTAATGTTGGCTGCTCTCTCGATCTCAAACCTTTAAGACTCGTTGTGCCTGCATTTTTTTCACTGACACATAGAGCTCATGTGCCGATATAATTATAAGTAGGGGTGATAATATGTGACACGACCCTTAAATTGAACACGAATACGAAACGATTAATAAATGGGTTAAGTAGGTTGAACAATTAATAAATAGGCTCAGATAAAAGTTGGTTGATTTTTTAAGACACGATTAATAAACAGGTCAACCCACAATAACCCATTTAAAATTTTTTATTATTTGGTTGTAATATTAGTGTAAGGGGGTAAAATACACCAGGCCCAAAATGATTCTCAAGGCTCAACCTATCAAAGGGCCATCACTAGAAAACAAAGGAAAAGAGAGAAAAATGGAAAATAGAAGGTACAAAAGAATGCAAGATATCAAGGTGTCATGAGAAAAAGATGGGATGAGATATAGAGGAGGAGGTGACCTAAAGCAGAGGGGCAGGAAATAAAAGGCACAAGCATATATGACTTTAAGGACTTTTGGCTAGACTTCTCAAAGAAGGGTTTTTCAACCTCACAATTGGGGTTCCAGCAATGAGATCTTCACCAGAAGATAGACCTTCGGAATCTATTGTACAGTAAGGATGAAAGATCACGAGAGACTATAAAATAAGCTTATAATAGTGGATTCTCCATTCCCAAACCCTTGTGGATGTAGATCCAATATCGAATCACGTAAATTTATGTATCTCCCTCTTTTTATTTTCCTATATTTATTTATTGTTTACTGCCATGGATGTACATGCAGATACCGTATAGTCAAACCAAACCAATGTCAGAGGCTACACACAACGCTGATCCAAGTCCATAACAACCTTAACAGGGCTAGGAATAGATCCTTATCCCCTTCTAGATTTTTGTGCCATTTTTAGGCAATAACAATTAGTATTTCTCAATATACTTATGTTATTATTGTTGAGATTGTAATTCTGGACTTATACTTATATTTGTTATTATTAAGTTTATAATATTGGTTTTATTGTAGGTTAAAATTTGAAAATATTGATTTTTTTTGTTAGTAGGTAGTCTTATTATGTTTTTTAGAGATATTATGGCTACTAATAAATATAGATTTTAAATTTCATATTAATTTATGTTAATCTGGTCAAATAGGTTATAAGGGTTAGTTCAACCCATTTATAAGAAACAGAATGAAATGAGTCGTGTTGTATTGACTCATTTCTAATTTAGTAAACGGGTTAAAATAGATGATAGGATATGACTTGTTATTTAAATGGGTCAATATTAGGGTTTGATGGTTTGACCTGTTTACCTTAACGGAATGTGTTCGGTTGACCTATATACTCGAATATTTATAACTTAATTGACATTCTTAGTTATAAGTGTTCTGTAGGTTTACTTGTCATGACAAAAATGCATTTCTAACAACTATATGGGCAACTTTCTCGCTTATATAATTACTGTTTATTTTGAATTTTTACATCTTATTTTAATTTTAGGTTTTTCAAGTTTTCAGGTATAAGGAATTACCTATTCTACAATGTAACAAATTGTTTTCCTATTTGTTTTGTTTTGTTTTTATAATTTTTTATGAGTTGACGTACACGGAGCTGTTTCGAGCAATATTTTAGCTTTTAATTTGTCTATATTTGAACTTAACTAGGCATGTTCATCCAAGCTAAGATTTTTTTCCTGGCTTGGTCTAAAACCCGATTATCCAGGGTTCCAGTTACGACAATGATCGAAGACCAAGTTTTCAATTTTTTCTTGGGCTGGTAACCGTATAGAAAACTTGGTACCCAATTTTTTTCTTCGTTATTTTGTGATATGTTTTCTTTGGAGGTCATCTATGGGTAACAAAGTCGACTACAACGATGATCTTGAAATGACCAAGATGCATCTTGAAGAACTGGGCTTGCTTATTAAGAGTAAGAAAAGTGACGGAGCAATGATCGAAGATGCATCCATGAAGGACACTCTAGTTCTGAAAGGCTGAGTTAATGATGATGAGTTGATGACAAGAAGACAAAGTAATCTGGCTCGTCCAAACGAAAGATTAACGTAAATTCAAGAAAGAAGAGTTTGATGGAGTGGGTTAATGACTGTAAAGAATTTGATGAAGAAAAAAATGAAAAGGATATGGGTTAGTTGGAACCATCCCCAACTTTTATGGTTTGCGGCTGAATTTCCAGTTTCAGTAGTAGGTGTCATTGAACGTACCCAAGCCAAAGAAAATCCAAGCCAAAATAATCACTCTCCTGGCAATGGTAGCCAACAGAGTGAAGTTGAAAAAATCCAAGCCTAAGAAAAAGACATGCTATGCTTGCCATAATACTAAGAAGCTGAGAGATGAATGCATCGTAGAGGAAGAAGCTTGTGTTAGATGGATTGAGGCTCATTGCAAGCACAATTTTATTTAGGTTCAGAGAAGAAAAAAATGGTATGGAAATCTGGGTTTCAGATTTCTGAAACCGGTTTTGTCCGGGTTCTAGCCCGGGTCAGACCCTGGCTAACTTAGGCTGGGTTTCGGCTCGAGTTTGAAACTCAGGTTCCCTTGCCAGAACCGGATGAACAATGTGAAAATTAACTATGTTGTAAATTTCTAAAACTTTGTGGAATGAAATAGGAAAATTGAAAAACCAAAATATTTTTTGCAATCAATTAAGGGCCTGTTTGGATAGTTAGATGATATGAAATAGTTATAAATGAAAGTTGAATAAAATATTATTAGAATATTATTTTTTAATATTATTATGGTTTTGAGATTTGAAAAAATGGAATTGTTTATTATATTTTGTATGAGAATTTGAGAAAATTATAATGATGAGATGAGATGAGTTGAGATAATTTTGGTATCCAAACGAACCCTAAAAACTCTCTGTCAGACTTTATATTCAAGCCAAAAATAAATTGTAGTGGATCTAAGTTCTAACACTAATTAATAAAAATAAACTTGGAATGCTTTTGTTTGTAAAAGAATAAGGCCCCGTTTCGATAGTGAAAGTATTTCATCTCATCTCATTATTACAATTTTTTTAAATTTCTGCACAAAATATACTAAACAATTCAACTTTTCCAAATTCTAAAATAATAATAATTTAGTACATTTTAAAAATTATTTTTCTAAATTTTTGTTGAAAGTTCAAATAATTTCACAAAAACTCAATCTAGTACATTTTTCAAAAATTAAAATAGATAGTTCGAGGTAGTTGTATTTACAAAACAATTGAAAAACAATAAAGACAGGAAAAACATCTAATTAAATTAAATTAAATTAAATATTTGTGATAGGAAATGGTTGGAGACTTAAGAAGAGTAAATATGAGCATCAGATTATTCAAAATATGATCATTCAATATAATGGTAAAAAAGATAGTTAGATAAAAAGACAAGAGAAGCGCTTCTAGCTGCCCCGGCTGCTTTTTCTATAGAAGTAACCCTCCACTAATCAATTACTACATCAGACATTACACATAACAGAGAGTAGATATACCCACAGAGAATCACAAACTAGGTTAGCCCCATTTCGAAATTGTTCTCCCTTTCAAGGTGAAGCTCACAATTGTGATTCCAACGCCTACCTTAGTCCGTCTCTTTTTGATGTTGATAGGTCTCATTCCAACGCCCACCTCTCAATCCGACGCCGACACCTCTCATCTTTAAAAAAATTTCCCATCTCTAAAATTGTACGATTTCTCATGGCAAATCGATTGGATGAAACCTGGGAAGGAAGTAATGTAAGTTTGTTTTTGCTTTAGATTTGTTGGTTTTCATTCATTTGGTCTTCAGAAAAGCTTATTTTGTTTTCCTAATTCAATAATTTAAAGTTTGAAATTTCTACCATATATGCAGTGAACTACATTTTTTTTTTGTTATTTAAAGACTTCCATATTACAGGACCATGTGGCCAAAAACCAAACCTTACTTTCGTGATCTATCATTTCTCACACATGTGCATTAGTGAGGAATATATGCATTGGGTAGCTAACCTACCTATTAGGCCCATAAACTCTAAGAAAATGAAACTGAGAGCAAGAACTTTTTTGTAGTTTGATATTGTTTGAATATGTATGTACTCCATTTTAAGAACTTCCACATTAGATTTTGAATAACTAATGATTTTGTTAATGTTGTGATTTTGTATGGAAGGAACAAATTTCTTAGTTTGATGGTGAAGAACGTGAGAATGGGGTGAATGTTGAAGATGATAGTCGACAAGTTAAAGATGGTATGGATGTTGAAGATGGTATGGATGTTGAAGATGGTATGAATGTAGATAGATTAGTCAATCTGGTTAGTAGTCCGTTGGACCCAGTCATTAGTATGTTATTTGACGATGTAGAAGATGCCCAAGGCATTTGCAAGACCAAAAAGTTTTGCAATTTGAACGAATCATACTCGATTATCGAAAGATAATAAAAAAATTATATGCAGTAGATTATATTTGCACAAGGGAAGGATTTCGGCATGTAAGTCGAAAAGCAAAAGAACGAACTATTCCTAAACCTGCTGAGACAAATATTAGATGTAAGGTTTTGATGGGTACAAAAAAAAAGATGGTGAAAAGTGAATAGTCAACAAGTTTGTGGTCGGACATAACTATATTCTACTTACATCAAGAAGTACTAGTTTCCTCTATGGACACAGGAGAGTTACTAAGGTTAAAAAAAAAATTATAATGACTTTGAATAAGTTCAGTGTACCGACAAGAAAGATTATGTCGGTATTGAGTAAAGAATCGGGTTGTGACTTTAATGTTGGTTGTATTGGGAAGGATGTCAAAAATTACTTGAGAAACAAAAGGAGAAAAATATTTGAAGAGGGGGACGCACAACGGTTATATTCCTATTTTCTTGATTGACAACTCAAAGAACTTAAGTTTGTGTTCTCTATGCAAGTTGATAAGAATGTGTGTATGAGAAGTTGTTTTTGGGTTGATGCTCATTCAAGAGCGCTATATCAATATTTTGGAGATGTTGTCACGTTTGATGTTATATACCTGACTAATATTTATAAGATGTCATTTGTGCCATTTTCATGAGTTAAACAACATTATTAGACCATTATATTTGATTGTGCTTTGTTAGTTAATGAAACAGCCGAATCATATACATAGTTACTGAGAACATGGCAAGAGGCAATGTTTGGGCGTGCCTCTTCAACTATAGTTATCGACGATGACAAGGCGATGGCGAAGGCCATTGCAGAGATACTCCTAAATACAACTTATAGGTTGTATTTGTGGCATATTCTACAAAAGTTTTGCAAACACTTGGCTCATGTATATTACAAGTTTCTTGACTTTTAGAAAGGTTTTCGTCATTGCATCCATGAGACAATTACCATTGATCAGTTCAAACAGGAATGTGCTTTGATATTAGTGAAGTATGAGTTAGGAAAAAATACTTGGCTGTAAAATCTCTACATCCGACGGGATAAGTGGGTTTTGGCCTACTTGTTTTCAACAGTCTGTGCCGGTATGTCAACAATTCAAATGAGTGAAAACATGAACAAATTTTTCAAAGACTATGTTCGTTTAAGCATTATGGTTAGTGACTTCGTTCATCAGTATGAAAAAGCTCTAGATGCATATTACTTTAAAGAGAAACAAAATAATGTGCTGATGAAATCTACTCATGCGATATTGAAGACACTTTTTAAAATTGAAGAGGAGGCAGCAACCGTTTATACAAGAAAGACTTTCATGATCTTCTAAAATTAGTTGTTCAATAGTTTACTGTACCTAGCAAAAAATTTGTGCAAAGAGGGTGAATCCAAGACATATGGAGTCGCAGCTTTTGGTAAAGAAAAACCTCTTTACCTCGTGACACTGGAGGGTGATGAAGGACATGCCACATGTACATGCCATATATGGGAGTTTATGGGAATTCTCTGTTGGTATATCTTGTGTGTTTTTGGCAAGAAAGCTAAGTTAAATAGATTACCATAGCATTTTGTTCTGGAAAGATGAACTATTATTGCTAAGAGTCAACCCGTTCTTGATATACCATGTCCTAAAGGGTAATTTTAGCAATCACTAGATGATTCTACGCTAAGAAAAAGCAAGCCGGTGATATAATTTTATGACATTGTCGAACTTGGGTCATAGTCAAAAGCAAAACACAATCACTTTACCCATGCATTGGAAAAGGTTCACCAAAAATTACTTGCAATGGAAGATCACGTAAATACTCAGGAAACACATTTTTTAGATAGAGGGGAGACTTACAAAGATGATCAAATGCTTAGAAGTCAAGTTGTATTGAACTTTTCACAAACTGTCCAGGATCCTTGATTACGCCCAAAGAATAACGCGGTAGTTGTAGCACAGCTTTAGGGTGTCGATTCCACAGGGAGACAAATTAAAAAAATAGCAAGAAGAACAAAGAAACTAAAGAAAAAATATTAAATAAGTAATAGAGAACAAAGATTAATTTTAAATATAAATTCAAGTGAAGCAAAATGATTAACAGAAAAAGTACTCAAATTTGACAAACAGTAGAGCGTCGGGAATCCCTTGCACAAATCTGGTATTTTAATTATTCTTAATTCATTGGATAACTCAATTAGGAACACAATTTCCGCAATTCCCAATCGGAAGGTATAGATTTATAAACCAGACTTAAATCAAATGTAACCCTTTGAAAAAACATTCACCACTTTTAAAAAACGTGAATTACTACCCCTATTGATAAAATCCAATGACGACAATATACTCAGGAAGCGATATTGCAGCAAAAAGCTAAATCAATATAGATAAATAATTGATCCAAACATAATCAAAGAACTAATCCATTCAATAGAAAAAGCATGACTGAATCCATAAACACAATAAATTCTATAATTATTCGGAGAAGAAAACATCAACGATGAATTGAGAATGATAAAACAAAAGAGTTTTAGCAATTGAAAATCAAATATATGAATTAACAATAAATTAGAAATACCTTCTAATGTGCAAGTTCATCCCTAACCCTACTTGAAAATTTAGTTACCTATAAATATAATGGACAACAAAAATCTCCAGAGAAAACTGAAGCGAACGGTGGCCATGGAAGTGATTTTCTCCTCTCTTCAGATCTACCTCTTGTGCGTCTTCCTCCTCCCCATTTCGTGCTAATGATATGCTTATATAGGGTAAGAAAGAAACCCTAATGTCCTCTTGATTTCCGCATAAAAAAATCGCCTAAATTTTAGGACTTATCTTGGCAGTCACGTACAGCTTTCAGGAGTTTGAATTTGGAAATCCTTATTATAGACAAAGTTATAGCCCTTTAAGATAGCTTTCCAATGCATCAAGAATCGTATCAATCCGATATATGAGTAAAAAGATACAATCAAAAGACTAAAGTATGTCCAGACTGTCTCATAGCGAATTTCGGACTTGGATTTCTTGTGGTTTCATTTTGTGATTTTTTTCTTTTTCTTTTCTTCCAAATTGCTCTCGAACCCCATGAATGTCCTCCTTTGAATTTGACTGGGCTTGACTTGCTCTTTTATAAACTCTGAAATTAGACATAAAAAAACTGCTTAAGAGTATCCCAACGTAAGTAGAAATTCAATTTAAGAATATACATTAATTCCTATGATTTCTATTCACATTTTAGCATTTTAGTCCGATAATAGAGTATATAGGGTGCACTTTCGCACACTCATCAATCCTCCATGAGTGCCAACAAAAGGCTGACCAAAAGCTTTGAAAGCGAAAAATCCGAAGGAAATGCAAACATTACTGTAGTATTTGCAAGAATGAGAGGCATGCTAAAAACAATTGTCATTCAATGAAGTATAGTAGCTTTGCAATTATTTGTGGTTTATTGGGTTTTAATTGAAAAAGTTAAAAAAGTTTGTGTTTTGTTGTTGTTTATGTAGGGATCTTGGGCCAGTAACAGATAACATATGACGGCATTTGGATTTCTAGTGAAAATTATCTTATACTATGTATGTGATTTATTTATCTTTTCTCATATCATGGACAAACAATTTAGTCTCTATTTAACCCATGTTAATTTAACCCGTGTTTATTTTTTTTTATTGTGATAGGGAATAACGCAATAGATTATGAGTTTTGAAGAGTAGATTAAAGCTTTTGTAGTTTTTATGTCTTTGTTTGAGTAGATGTAATTGAATGCACCAAAACTATAAGCTTTTATTTTATGTAATTCTGAAGAATATAGTGAAGTTTTATTTTGGTATGAATCTAAAGAATATGATTCTAGATGCAACTGAATATGGGATTTTTTATGTATTTGTAAAGAATGTGTTGAATTTTCATGGTTATGTGATTTTGGATATGTTTTGAAGTGTATATATTTTGAATAGATTTTGAAGTGATTCATGGTTATACAAGTGACATAAGAACAATATAGGGACCTTTTCAAATCAAAATAGGAACCAAAGGTTTTGAAGTGTATATATTTTGAATAGATTTTGAAGTGATTCATGGTTATACAAGTGACATAAGAACAATATAGGGACCTTTTCAAATCAAAATAGGAACCAAAGGCAATTCAATACTACATAGGTTGGAACTTGCCTAATTGCATCTTATAATCACTATGCTGTACAATTCTACTCATGTATACAAGTTCTAAGCTGCATAAAAACTACAAACAACCATTCTAAAACTAAAGTCATAAGCTTATCAATACATTCTAAACATTCAACACAAATAGGTTATCAATACATTCAATACATTCTAAATAGTCAATACATCTCCAAAAGTTCCCAATACATTAACTACATATTTAATACATGAATTGTAGCATTGGCCAACACACATTTTCTTTCTTTGGCAACATAAAAAATACAACACAAAATATGAAAAAATAAGCTATGATATGATCAACACTTTCAACATTTACTTGTACTTCTTTTCCATTACTTGCAATTTGGATTGTTCGATGCCTAGATATTCATGAAGTACATTCTCGTTCTTTCATTTAGCTAACTCTAACGTCATTTTACAGCAGTTGTTTTGGTCATTTTGAAGATCAATCTATTCAAAAAATTCACATTGTGCTTTTTTTAAAATTATTTATTTATTTATAGTTTGGACAATTGTAAAATTTTCTACCAAAACTATTGGCTTTTTAGAAATCCGTAGTTTTGCTTGAATTCCACAATAGCAAAATAGTCTTTCCATTGGCACTTTGTCTTCCCTTCTTGTTGTCAAAGAACTTGAACCAAAATGAGAATCCGAACTTCTCATTTTCTGTCATAATGTAGAAAAAAAGTAAGCACTAATATTAAATGTAATTGTTGCAAGATTTCATGTAATTTCAAGTTTCATACAAACCAACCATACATACCAACTAGCCATACAAATAGAGATAACTTATGGATGAACAGATAGAAACTCTGCAATTACTGCTCATGCATGAACAAAATTACTATATGTTTTTGGAGTATATATATAGTTGATTCGATTTTGTTTTGGTATGCTAATGGTTGAATTACTTTGTGTGGTATTTTGGCACTAGTGGCTATCTAAACCATTATCTTCTACCTTTGTAATTTTTATATGAAAACTTCTATAAAGTTGAATAGAAAGAATTATGTGTTTCGAGACATATCTACTTAAGTCTTTTTGAAGAGTAAGGTACTCCTTGAACCTAATATCAATTTTAGTTTTATTGTAGTAAGTATACCCTATGAGGTAATTGTCTAATGTAACCTAACATTTTTATACCCTCATCTCTACATTGAATAAAAGTACCGGAACTTTTATTGAAGCATTTGCAAATAACATGGTTTAGTCGTTAATATTCAACAAGTCGGAGAGCCACTTACACATTCATGCACAAGAAACTAGTTCCATATTTGAAAAACAAAATAAAGAGACAGGAATAGTTATGGTCATAGCATCGTAGGAGAAACCAGTACCAAACCAATAGCTAATAATCAATAGATATGCAAAGTGCAGACGAAAATGGAAGAAGAAGATGAGAGAAATAAGAGAGATTACTTACTGTGGCTAGGGTTTATGAATTCGAAATTGTAGCCAATCGGGACCCAAATAGAAGGAAAAAAAAAACTAACAGCTGATAATCAATAGATATGCAAAGTGCAAACAAAAATGGAAGAAAAAGATGAGAGAAATAAGAGAGATTACTTACTATGGCTAGTCCCTTTCTGTTATGTTGCGAGACTAAAATCCCTACAAGGTGCTGGGGGTCACAGGGCTGAGAGGTTGTTGAGGGTCATAGGGCCGAGAGGGGGCGGTCATTTTTCCACCACAGTCGTGAGAGGCGGTGGCCATCATAGAAGGGGGGGCCGAGAGGGGGTCAATTTTTTTCATGGGTTAGGTCACACAGAAGGGGGAGAGGGTGTCGAGTGCTCAAAGCTTTCATTGTATGCATTGCAGTCACACAGCTGAATGGTGTGCAGTGTACGTGGCATCACACTATTGGTGGGCTATTTTTAAGCAGTTATAAGCCCGATTGGCTCTAAGGTATTTTCAAAAGACAAATAAGATTGATTATAAGAGCATTAGCATTGGCTTAGACAAATGCCTGTGTATCTTCCAGTTTAGCTAATATCATCCACATTTGGCCCACATTAAATTAGTCAAACTAAAATTATCTAAGATATGAGCTACAGTAATTCTATCTCAGTTAAATATGAAGTGCACTATGGCAATGCTGGTATTTGAGGAAAAAATGGAAAACTCTCAAACTCGAGTCTGAAAATGAAAACTTCTCTCCCAATGATAATTGATTCCTCTGCCCTCTGATTCTTCCCATTCTTATCCTTGTCCTCGTGCCTTTCCTCCACTTCCTCTCCTGAAGCTTCCATGAGTGGGTGGTTATCCTCTCTTTTTTCATGTGGTTCATCATTGGAGGCTAGGGCTGGAGATGAAACAGAGAAGAGAGTGAGGGGTCAAGGGGCATTAGTGAAACACTTAGGATTTTTTTATTTTTGGAACATGCTGTTGTGTGTCTAAGCATGACTTAAACATATAAAAAGCATTCTTTTTATTTTAGTCATGCTTCAAACTTTCTTACTTCTATTTTAATGTATTAAACAATCATGTAACATATTTTTAATCTAAAACTTCCTAATCTTTATGCTTATTTAATACATTATTGTCACTCTATCAAAGGTCAAATGTTCTTTTTTTATTATACTCTAGAATCCATGTGCACAAAGGCTTCTTTCTTTCCCGCGACTCTTTCTTCTTCTTCCCTCCTCTCCCGCATACTTCTCATTCTCTCCCGCACGACTCTTTCTTTCTTCTCCTTCTCTCCAGCATGGCAAGCCCTGTTGCCTGCTTCTCTCCCGCACAGGTTTTATAGTATCTCTCCGTTGACATTTTCTCTCCAGCACAGCAAAGCTGCAGCCTTTTCTGCTTCTCTCCAGCATGGCAAAGCTCGTCCCCATTGCCAGCTTCTCTCCATCAGGAACTCCTCCCTGGCACTGCTCACACCGAAGCCCATTCTCAAAATCAAATCCCACAAGTTTAATTTTCTCTTCTTCTCTTACTCTTAGGTTTAATTTGTGTTTTTGCACACAGTATATAGAAACTTAATCTTATACCTTAATCTGGTTGTTTACCATGATGGCTGCTTTTTTTAGCTCCTCTATGGACTCGAACAAAAGGGTTAGGCTCTACATGTTATTTACTAATCAGGGGCTAGGCTCTACATTTTGCGTCTATGGAGTATACATGTTGCAGAGGGGATGTGAGCCACACAGATTGCTCAAGTTGGATCCATGATGCAACAAACCAGATAGATGAAATTAGAGCATAATAGGGATAGTTATTTCATATATTTGGATATTGAAAATAAAATTTTTGAGATTGACAAGGATCATTCTTTTCTAATTGAACTAGAATGTCTTTTCTAATTATAAGGATTTTGCGGTGTGATAAAATTTTGTTGTCTTTATTTTTCATCTTTCTTAGTTTATTGTTCTATTTCATTAGCTGTGGTTCTATTATGTGGTCATTAGATGCTGAGTTAAAAGGAATATCGATATTTGCTATAAAGCTTATGCTTCTAGAAATAGAAGGTTTATAGGGCTAACTATAGTTTTATGGGGCTAACTATTAACTCAAAATTATGTCTTGCCTTTTACTTTGTTACTAGAGAAATGCTTTGGATTATACAATAATGCTCAAATGTACATAATTTTGTTCATTTCCCTTATTTTGGGGGTTATTATTAGAATTATACACTCCATTTCTTTAGCACTTTACTATAGGATGATTTATTTTGAATATTTCTGTCATTATTGTAATGCAAACACTATAGTATAGATTTTTTTTTGGATCAGTAAACAAGAACTGATAGTACAAATAAGATGATTTACATTGAATGCTACAAATTTTGTGTTGCCCAGTTTGAACTTCACCTTGTCATCTAATATTTATGTTGATGAGATTCCTGTTTGTTTGTTTTTGTTTTTGCTTTTTTTTTTTTAATCTTATTTATTTATTTATTTTATTCCTTGTTCATCTATATAATTTAGTGCTTGTGATAGTGTGATTTTCTCATAGGGGATATAAGAGGTAGTGTTGGATTGTTGGACTATAGCAGTATGTGTAGTGTTGGATTATAGCAAGCAGTGTTGGATTATATAGGATATAGCGGGAAGTGTTGCATTGTGATTGTTATTTGTGTTGGATTGTTAGATTATAGCAGGCAGTGTTGGATTATATTAGCAGGAAGTGTTGGATTGTGACTGTTATTTGTATTGGATTGTTGGATTATAGTAGGCAGTGTTGGATTGTATATATGAGATTTTTATTTATATATGAGATTTTACCATCTATATACATATGAGATTGTTATTTTATAGATTATTGGATTGTAAAAATGAAAATAATTATGATTGTTGGAGGTTATTGGAGATTATAAAAATAAAATAAAAATTAATTAAAGAAATAGAAATAATAAAAAATAATAATATTTTATTATTATAGAATGTGTGATGACTAATCTAATGTAGACTTCAAGTTTTGAATGATTAGTTAAAAATAAAAAGTTACATATTAGTCAAATTTTAAATATTGAGATGACCAACCCAATGCCAATTCTCTAAAATAAGACAGTTGAGAAGTACATAACTAAATTATAACTATTATTAGATTTGCAAAATATGACCATTAAAATATACATAACCTAAATAAATTAATTAATATGACAAGAATATTTAATTAATGTGGGTAGGACTGTTCACCCGAGCTGCACCGACCCGAAATACATTGTTCTGACCCGACCCGAAGTCAATAAATTTCGAAAGGAAATAACCGATTTCTCACCGTTACCCGATTAATTGAATCTGAAACCCGTTCGGACGGAAATGGGTATTCCGATTATATTGATGTCGTATTATATTACATATAAAAAAAAATAAGTAGGTGATGCAGAAACCAGATCCAGCAGAAGAAAAAGGAAATTGAACTAGAATTCTAGGAGTACCAATTTCATTTGCCTTGCACCTAACAATCAAAATCGGCAATCAAAATCGGCAACCCAACCAAACTCACTACTAACACAAACGAATGGGTAAAAAAAGCTTAAAGCCAAGTAATCAAAATACCCATAAAAGAAATAACATTTAATAAACCAATGAAATTAGTACTCCTAGAAACAGACAGTCAAAAGCTCCAAATCGATGCCCATAGTCTCGGCGACGTGACGCATAATCAAGTGGATAAGCTTGCTCATGTTGTATCTCTCTTTGCAGACCTGGATATCTACCTCCGAAACCCATCTCTTGCTTTAGGTCGATCTAGCCCTTCTCCTTGTGGGCTTGAAGCATCATGCCCTCAATATTATTGTACTCGAGATAACAGAAGAGGAAAGCAAAAGTGAGAGAGCTAGAGAGGAAAAAAGAATGACGTAGTTAGGGTTTTTTTACTTGTATATCTCAGCGGAGTGGACAATGAGAGTTAAATTAGATGAATTTTTTTTGCTTAATGTGCGGGTATCGGGTAATTACCCGACCCTAACCATTTAAATTCGGAAACGGGTCAAAGAAATTTTGAAAACCGAAACAAACAAACGGTTTGGCCAATTTTATTCGGGTCAGGTCGGAAAATCGGGCCGGGTCAATTCCTTAGATATTTTTAACAGCCCTGGATGTGGGGTTAAATTTTGAATGAGTCAAAGTAGAAAAAGTCATTTATTAACCATATATTGCTTACACTTGGATGGTTATAAATTTTATAAATCTTGAATCTTCAAATTAAATAAAGGAATGATGATTAATAATTACTCCAAATTATATTCTACCAAACTAAGAAAAAAGAATAGAAAACTTCATGAAGTCTACCATGAGTATTATACATATAATATATGAAACAAAAGAATATTTAATTTAAATAATACTATTCATTTTCTTATATAAAATGGTTTTAACTACGATTTTTAAAATATTTGTTGTGAGGTTTTATTGTAAAAATGTTTATTTTCTTGACGATGATTATTGAAAATTTTACAGCGATATTGTATCATTGAGAAATTGACGGTTACGATCAAAATTAGCATATATCTATGATGAATTTCAGTAGTTTTAAAAAGCTTCAAATTACAATGAAAAACTAATTATGAGACATATATTGAAAGAATCTTTTTAAAAAAATTATAATGTTTTTTTATAAATTAAATTTATTTTGAATTTTTGGATTTATTTTAATTTTAGGTTTTTTAAGTTTTCGGTTATAAGTAATTTATTATGTTTTATTATTTAATAAATTTATTTGATGAAAAATGATAGTACACAGCCCTAAGTGTATTGATCTAAATGACTGCTCATCAATTTTCTTTAATTTTTAAATTTGTTTACTTAATAATTAAGGAATTGACTATTAGTATATTGTTATGTCTTTTATATATTTTTAAAAATTTTAAAATGAGAAAAAATATGAATAAAAAATTGACAAAATTAAAAAAGTGATTTTAGCCTAGTGGTCATTTGCAGTGGTCAGTTGCAAGTGGTGTTCTTATTTGATTCGATTTGTTTGTTATTTTTATTTTTGGGATCATTTAGTGCTGGTTTGGATTTATGGATAAAAAAAAAAAAAATTTTAAATAAAAGATAAAAGTTGAATAAAATATTATTTTTAAATATTATTATTATTTTGAGATTTAAAAAAGTTAAATCAAGATTTAAAAAAGTTAAATTATTTATTATATTTTTTGTAAAAATTTAAGAAATTTATAATAATGAGATGAGATGAGATGAGATACTTTCTGAATCTAAACGGGTCTAAAAGTTATTATTGAATTTTCAAAACTTTTCATATGTTTTTAAAAAGTTTTATGAGTTGATGTACATTGCACTTTGGAGACACATATGCTTTTGATTTGTCCATACATGAAAATAATTTTATTATAAATTCTAAAATTCTGAGGAATAAAATGGAAAATTTGGAAAATCAGAGTTTTTTTAGCAATCAAATAAAAATTAACTGGTCGATTTTATATTTAAGCCAAAAATAAATTATACTGAATTTGCATAAAATAAAAAATTAAATAATTTACAAAAAATAATATTATTTATAATTACTTTTACATATTTTTTACTATTAATATAATTAACTGTTTTAATTTTTTTTAATACACATTAGGGTGAGTTTGAGTATTGAAAAAGAGTTTTGCTATATACAAGCATAGTCGCACACTAATCTGTATACCAATACTGATTTATTCATACTTAAATTTTAAATCAATATTGTTTTTAATAAAATTTATTTTTTGATCAATCACATTATATTGGTGTACAGATTAGTGCACAATTATACTTGTAACTATATTTTTTTATTGAAAAATGTTGTGAAGAGTTATGAATAGTAGGTAAAAAATAATAATAAAGTAATAAATAATTGTAAAAAATAGATAATAAATAATAAAAAGTAGTATAAATAGATAAAAAATAATAATAAAATAATAAATAATAACGAGAGATGAGAGCTAACAGGATGGGTTTGGGTGCGGAAAGAGTACGTCTTTTTTAATTATAAATGGATGGTTCCGAGGAATATTTGTATTTCGACCGTTGCCCCTTCCATTATCTTGGTAAGCAGGTTTCCCATCCTCTCTCATTCTTTGAGCTTCCCTCCGCTCCAGCTCTCCCTTCCTTGGAGACACGACGCCTTGGATCTCCTTCCCAATGATCCACAGTGCCTTGGATTGTAAGAGTTTTATTTAAACTCTATGTCCCACACACCCATCTTAATAGAATTTGAAATAGCTCAAGTCTATCAGATTAAAGATGAGTGATAACGGGATAACAGAAATCCTAAGAGATAAGATTAAAACTCTATCTCTAATTATAGTCAGATACAAACTCTTAGATTTCTTGATGGTCAGAAATCTATAAATAGCACTGAGGGATTAAAGGGTTCTCACCTACAACATAAGAGTGCCTTTTGCCATCGTGAGACACTTGTGAGGCGAAGTTGCTAGGGTGATCCTTCTCTCATAGCCAGATTTAATTCTTCATCAAACTGATGGAGAAAGGTACGTATTTATTTATTACTGTTTATTATTGTGGATCATATGAAATCGAAGATCCGTTTATTAATGTTCATGTTAAAATATTTAACATGTGGTATCAGAGCATTAGGTTATAGATTTTTTATGATATCGATATAATATTACAGATGCCGTATATCTCTTTAATATTTCTTTCGGTTGTGAAAGATAAAAATACACACTGTTTTGTCCCGATAATATGCATCCATCTGCTACGCCACACATATGCATAAAATTATAATTTGATTCTGCATATGTATTATTATCGAACTGGTATTCATGATCTGTATATGAAATATATATATGTGTGTGTGTGTGAAATTGCACATGTGAACTTCTGTATGCATTTGAATTGCTCCCAAAATTTTAGAAACTCTAAACTGTTCTTTGATTAAAACGAATGATATTGTTTTCGGGTTTATTAAAAAAAAAAAAAAGAACACAAATCTGGCCGCTAGGTCTAGTTTTACCACCGTGTGTGTGGTGGCCGTGGCTCTCATCGGCTGAGGGAGGTCAAGCGCCAGGAGGAGGTTGAGCTCCTCATTGTCGGCGTCTCTGTAATGGCGGCAGAGGGCTCCATAGCCCACTACCGAGGTGTTTTCATGGTTATTAAAAAAAAATAATAATAATAAAATAAAATAAAATAAAAGGGGGAAAGTGGAGGTGGACCTCGGCGGCTGGAGGAGGTTGCAGATACCATGCCGTCTTCTCCCTGCCGGCAAGGACCACCATTGAAGATGCCATGAAGACTCGGCATTGAAGGAAACGGCACTATGTGCATTTTGATGGAAACGGCGCTGTGTGTATATGAGGAAGAAGAAAAGAAATCTGTAGGGTTTTATTGTGAAAAGCATAAGTGATTGAGTTTTGGGCTGGGCTGTGGGCTTCGGCCCAGTACATTCAATGAACTGATTTATGCTATCTGGACTGTGAGTCGACTGGGCTAGGGCCAGTCTGAGAGAAAAGAAGCAATCGGGCCTATGGGCCACTGATGTGGCCCAGCCCAATAAAAGAAAAAAAGAACAAAAAAAAAAAAAATGGAGAGCAACCGGGCCTGTACAGTACCTCCGACCCAAGTCAACATATCCAATTGACTTGGTCTCGGACCGGATTGCTGAACCGGTCCGGTTCAGACCCGGACCGGACCGGACAGGTCAGATTTATAAAAAAAAAAAAAAAAAAAAGAAAGAAAGGAGGAGTCCGAATTTTATTTATTTATTTATATATACATGTTATTATTGTTATATACATGTATGAAAATTTATTATTGATAAATTTATATGCATGTTATTATTGTTAAGTACATGTATTAAATTTTATTAAATGTCATGTGCATGTTATTATTACATACATAAAATACATATATGAATTGGCTCTTATTATCATTATATATAATTATTTATCCAATATGGACAAGTGATTTTCATCAAAATTAAAGAAAAACTTGGTTGCCCAAAGGTACAAGATTTTCTTCAATTTAGGTGAACAATCATTTAAATTCCATAGTAAGGTGGATATGATAGAGTGAACAATTTTGTGTGTCAAGATCTACTCCCAAAGGAGAATCTTGATGATACTACTAGTTCATCTATCAAATTAAGGTTGGAGTGAACACTTTGTGTATCAAGATCTACTCCCAAAGGAGGGTTTTGATGACACTACTAGTTCATCCATCAAAAGAAAAGTTGGAGGGAACAATTTGTATGTCAGAGTTTACTCCCAAAGGAGAATTATGATGATACACTTAGTTCATCCACAGAATTTAATATTGGTGAGAACACTTTGTGTATTAAGATCTACTCCCAAAGGAGGGTTTTGATGACACTACTAGTTCATCCATAATTATTTAAATTCTGATTATTGTTTATAAGTGTCTAACTCAAAGCATTATATGACGAATATTTTCTTGCAGTAAATGTACCGACATCATTACATTCACAAACTTCATCAGTTCCTGTTTTGAATGGCTCTAATTTTTCTGAGTGGGTTGAGCGAGTCAGATTCACCTTAGGGGTCCTTGACCTGGACTCATCTCTTACAAGTCCAAAACCACCACCCATCACTGAAGAGAGTAACAGGGATGAGAAAGAGTCATTTAAACAGTGGGAGAGATTAAACAGGCTGAGTCTAATGTTCATGAAAATGACCATATCTGAAAATATTAAAAATTCACTCCCTAGTGTTGAGGATGCCCAAAGTTTTTTGAAAAATACTGAGGAGAGATTTAAGTCTGCAGATAAGTCTTTAGCAGGAACACTGATGGCTAGACTTACCACCATGAAATATGATGGAGCCAAAGGAATGCAAGAGCATATCCTTGAAATGACAAATATTGCCGCCAGATTACAAACCCTGGAAATGAAAGTAGAGGAGTCCTTTATTGTTCAGTTTGTTCTGAACTCATTGCCACCTCAGTATGGTCCATTCCAGATGTATTATAATTCTATTAAGGATAAATGGAATGTGAATGAGCTGGCAAGTATGGTAGTTCAGGAGGAAGTAAGACTGAAACAACAAGGGCATTACTCTGCTAATTTTGTGACCAAAGAAGCTGGAAAGAAAAAGCACCATTATAGTAAAAAGAAACGAATTGGACCACCAAGAGGAAAGGAGCCTGGAAATGTTAATCAGGTTCAACATAGTAGTACCAAATGCTACTGGTGTGGGAAAAATGGACACATGAAATCTGAGTGTCAGAAACGTAAGGCTTGGTTTGAAAAGAAGGGTAAGCCTCTTGCCCTTGTATGTTTTGAATCAAACCTTGTAAATGTTCCTACTAATTCTTGGTGGCTAGATTCAGGTGCTAATGTTCATGTTTCTATAACCATGCAGGGATACCTTACAAGCCAAACACCAAGCCCCAGTGAGCGATTCATTTTTATGGGAAATGAGAATAAGGCTGAAGTTTTGGCCATAGGGACTTTTCGTTTAGTTTTGAGTACTGGTCATTGTTTAGACCTTCATAACACAGTTTTTGTGCCTTCTGTGAGGCGTAATTTAATTTCCCTTTCTAGATTGGACTCTGATGGTTATTTCTTTTCATTTCACAATGGTAGTTTTAATTTGTTCAGAGACTCTTTATCTATTGGTTCTGGGTTTCTTTCCGATGGTCTTTATCGACTTTGTCTCGATAATACATTTATTCATAATACCTATACCCATAACCATGAAATGTGTATTGGAACTAAAAGAAACATGATGAATGAACATTCTTATGACTTGTGGCATAAGAGATTGGGGCACATCTCCAAAGAAAGGTTAGAGAGATTAGTAAAAGAATGGATACTTCCGCATTTAGATTTTACTAATCTTGAAGTATGTGTGGATTGCATTAAAGGAAAGCAAACCAAGCATACTAAGAAAGGTGCCACAAGAAGTAAAGAGCTTCTTGAAATAATTCACACAGATATATGTGGACCATTCTCTACTGAATGTTTTGGTGGAGAAAAGTATTTTATCACCTTTATAGATAATTTTTCACGGTTTGGATATATCTATCTGCTACATGAGAAATCTCAAGCTGTTTCAGTACTTGAGGTATTTCTCATGGAGGTGGAAAGGCAGTTAGATAGAAAGGTGAAAATCATCAGGTCGGATCGAGGTGGAGAATACTATGGAAAGTATGACGAATCGGGTCGTAACCCTGGCCCATTCGCCAAACTTCTTGAACAACGTGGCATTGTTGCACAGTACACGATGCCAGGGACGCCACAGTAGAATGGTGTTGCTGAAAGGCGTAACCGGACTTTATTGGATATGGTCAGAAGTATGGTAAGCAATTCTACCTTACCCAAATCATTGTGGGGTGAAGCCATTAAGACGGCAACTTATATCTTAAACCGGGTTCCTAGTAAGTCAGTTCCAAAAACTCCTTTCGAGCTATGGACTGGTAGGAAACCAAGTTTAAGACACATGCATGTTTGGGGTTGCCCAGCAGAAGCGAGACTTTACAACCCACATGAAAAGAAATTGGATCCCAGAACAGTAAGTGGGTACTTTATTGGCTACCCAGAGAGATCCAAAGGGTATAGGTTTTACTGTCCTAATCACAGTCTGAGAATAGTGGAAACAGGGAATGCCAAATTCATTGAACTTGGCGAAATCAGTGGGAAAATAGAACCTAGAGATGTGATCATTGAGGAAGTACGAGTAGATGTCCCCATACCTACATCCTCAGAAAAGATAATGGTTCCTCTAATTGATCATCACACTGATACATTGGAACAAGAGAATGATCACCCATCTCAAAATGATAATATCACTGATGAACCAAGTTCGGAGTTACCAGAACAGATAGTCTTACGCAGATCTCAAAGAGATCGGAGACCTGCTATTTCAGCAGACTATGTGGTATATCTCCAAGAATCTGAATTTGACATTGGGACAAGTGAAGATCCACTAACGTTTTCACAAGCTATAGAGAGATGTGATTCTAGTAAATGGATCGATGCCATGAAAGAAGAGTTGAAATCCATGGATCAAAATCAAGTTTGGGATCTCGTTGAGTTGCCTAAAGGGTGTAAAAGAGTCGGGTGTAAATGGGTCTTTAAGACCAAACGCGACTCTAAAGGCAACGTCGAACGACATAAGGCCAGACTTGTTGCTAAGGGTTTCACCCAGAAAGAAGGCATTGATTACAAAGAGACCTTTTCTCCAGTATCTAAAAAGGACTCGTTCAGAATCATTATGGCATTGGTGGCTCATTTTGATTTAGAGTTACACCAGATGGATGTGAAAACAGCTTTTCTAAATGGAAGTTTGGATGAAGTGGTCTACATGGAGCAGCCAGAGGGCTACTCAGAAAAGGGCAAAGATCACCTAGTATGTAAGCTTAAGAAATCAATATACGGGCTTAAACAAGCTTCCCGACAGTGGTACTTAAAGTTCAATGATACCATTACTGCCTTTGGATTTAAAGAAAACATCGTTGATCGATGTATATACCTAAAGGTCAGTGGGAGCAAGTTTATATTTTTGATCCTGTATGTTGATGATATCTTATTGGCTAGTAGTGATCTTGGCTTACCTTATGAAACCAAGGGTTTTCTATCTAAGAACTTTGAAATGAAAGATATGGGTGAGGCATCCTTTGTGATCGGAATTGAAATCCTCCGGGATCGAAAACAAGGACTGTTGGGATTGTCTCAGAAAAATTACATAGAAAGAGTTCTTGAGAGATTTGGCATGAAAAGTTGCTCATCACTTGATACTCCGATATCAAAAGGTGATAAGTTTAGCCTATCACAATGTCCTAAAACTGAGTGGGAGCGTAAAGAGATGGCAAAAATCCCCTATGCTTTGGTTGTGGGGAGCTTGATATATGCACAGATTTGCACGAGGCCAGACATCAGTTTTGCAGTTGGCATGCTTGGGCGTTACCAGAGTAACCCAGGGATGTCTCATTGGAAAGCAGCAAAGAGGGTATTGCGATATCTGCAAGGAACTAAGGATTACCAGCTTACCTTTAGGAGAACTGACAACTTAGAGGTAATTGGATACTCAGACTCTGATTTTGCTGGTTGTTATGATAGTAGGAAATCTACTTCTGGATATGTTTTCCTACTAGCCGGTGGAGCGATCTCATGGAAAATTATGAAGCAAACTATCACTGCTTCATCAACAATGGAGGTTGAGTTTGTGGCATGCTTTGAGGCCACAGTGCATGGTTTATGGCTGAGGAACTTTATCTCAGGGCTTGGAGTTGTTGACTCTATAGAAAGGCCGCTGAGAATTTATTGTGATAATTCCTCTGCAATATTTTTCTCCAAAAATGATAGGTATTCTAAAGGTGCTAAACACATGGAGCTCAAATACCTAATGTGACGCCCCTAAATCCCCACGCCCTAACACGGGGAAATTGAGACGTCCGGATGGTGACAACCCGGGTCACCATCCCATCGACGGGTGCCGAGTGTGTGCAAGGCAACAGCTGTGTACAGAGAAACACGCAGCGGATAACGAAAGTCATAACTAAGTACCAGAATTTTTCTTTTCTTAACGTAATACAAGCTGTTTAAAACATACATAGGAGAAATAATACAAAATACAAATACAGATTTAAACGAATATAAAACCTATCATAAGCAACCCGGCGGAGCCGCATCCTCGGGCTCAGCCTCCTCCTCCTCATCCTCATCTCCTGCACCAAAAGCTACGGAACCAAAAATGGTACCGCAGGTAAGCAAAACCTAAACACTACCAGATAAAAACACATAGAACTCAAACAATATGCATGATACATGCCCAATGCACCAAGCCCAGAAAACACAAGTTTTCCACACACGCCAAAAACTCATTTGGCCCAAAAACACAACCTTTCCGAAAAACACGCCAAAAGTCACATTTGGCCCAATATCCCGCCAAAAGTCCCATTTGGCCTCTCGAATCATTATTCAATTTTAACCGTATGCACCATGACCTCCCCTAGGGGTCATCCGCACACCCTGGCTCCAGTGCCACACCGCAGAGTCCCACCACGCATGTGACACCTAACGAGCGATGCCCAGTTCCACGCCCCGCGTGTTCGTAGCCAAGCATCCTCTAGCCCTCGCCAGCGAAGGGCCACGGAGTCGGTGAGTAGAGCGATGCCCGGTTCCACGCCCGGCGCGTTCGTAGCCAAGCATCCCCTAGCCCCGCTCCCGTCGTCTAGCGACAACTCAGGGGACGTCACTCAGTTTATTCCGCTCCCGAGTGACCAGAGGAGCTCTACCGGGATAATACCCCATCCCGGCTTGGGGTCGTGATACACACGCACCCGTAAAACCACTCACGCCAATACACAGGCTTTTCACACACTGCCACAAACACACGTGCATGCACCATGTAATGCCATAACAATGCATAATAAAATAATCCAACAAGCATAATTCAAATAAATAGGCAACTCCGTCCTCCATCCATCCGACCCCCGAAACTCCTCGGACTCAGTCCGGAATCAACAACCAACAACAGCAAATAATTGAATGAGCAATATATATTAAAATCTGAAAATAGGGTTTGGAAAATACTTACAGCGCTATATGGCAATTTTAGAAAACAAGCGGCGTTGCAAACGGCGGAAAAACAGCAACGTCACAGTGAAAATTCACTGTGGCCGTGGGTCTGAAAAACCCACTTTTGAACGGGGACCAACTAGGACACGAGATTGATAGGGAATGGTCTAGGGATGGTTGTGAAGCTATTGGAAGTGGTGGTTGGCCGTGGGTGGCGGCGGAATCGCCGGAAATGGCCGGATTACCCAAAACGGAAACTAAGCTCGTAGGAGCTGTTCCGGTGGTCGTTGGAGGCCGGAAATGGGTGGGTTAGGACGGCAAGGGACTGGTGATGAAGTGGTGAAGAAATGGTGGCCGGAGGTGGAGCGACGGCGGCGGATCGGAGCAAAATCCGTGCGCCCTTCTTGGAGCTTTTCCGGCCAAACGGCCGGCCGGTTGGGGGTGGGTTTTGGAGGGGTGGTGCACCGGAGGGAGAGGAAGAGAATGAGACCGGTGGGAGGCCGAACGGTGGCCGGACGGCGGCGGTAGGGGCTGGAGAAGAGGACGCCGGCGTGAGGGAGAGGGAAGAGAGAGAGAGCACGGGGGGGGGTTCGGTCGAGCGGGAGAAGAAGGAAAAAAAAAAAAAAAAAAAGAAGAAAAAAGAAAAAGAAAGGAAAAAGAAAAGAAGGGAAAAAGAAAAAAGGAAAAAAAAGAGAAAAAGGAAAAAAAAGATGTGAAAAGAGATGAGGTCCAATCCTCACTCCGGAAAACGAAACAAACCGCCAAAAAGATTAAAACCACAAAACAACTAAAAGAAATAAAACACAACCTCAAATAAATTAAATTAAATTAAAAATCAATTTTAAAACGCAAACAAATTAAAATAAATAACTGATATATTAATTAAAATAAAAACAATTATTTCAGCGAAAATACACTTAAAAGCGGGTCATCACATCTTTCCCCCCTTAAAAACAAATTTCGTCTTCGAAATTTGCAAGATCAACCATCAGCGCCAAACAGATACAACATACAACTCCGAACATATCTGAGAGATACATATCATCGACAACTCCCAACAAATCCAATGGTTATTAACTTCACACCATAAATTGCTAATACCGACGACGCCTCTGCTTTACCTTCCGAATTTTCATCCTATTCCAACCTTGATAACCTAATAGCCACCTCCAAAATTAACCATCAATAAACCAAATTGCACGACCAAAAGATTAATCTCCCGTTAAAACTTCGAATCACTACTAAATCCTCAAAATCAACACAAAATTTGAACTCCTAAGAATCTCCAAAAATCACGCTTTCGCGCACACTCTGATAACTCACCAAAATACATAAAGGCTATATCCTCAAAATAAATATCATGAAGTATAAGCTCAAGCCACACCTAATCATAATAAAACCTTTATCACTTTTCCATAGAAAATCATATACCTCCAAAAACCTCAAATCTCCACTCATTCCTCAGTTGGCCATTGCTACCCCAATCGAAAACCAACGTTCCGCAAAATACATCCATTGATTGATGACAGAACCAGTACTAATCAACCTCCAGGCCCCAATTTGAAAACATATAACATCATCCCCAAAATACACCTGTCTCTTCTAAAGATAAGGAACATCTCCAAAAGGCCCAAGTCCTTCCCCGCCAGCCAACAAGGGCGCCTATAACCTCTATCCGATATCCCACACTTCAAGCTCATAACCTATATTTTGAATAACATCTAATCTTGCAATAACTAGCTCACTATAAACTCCCATTGACTTCACCTAGACATAATCAAAACGCTCTTGGTAACTCACCCACCTACTTATACCATCAAAAACTTTAGTTTTAGCACAACTAATTCCTTCAATAGCACTTCACAAATAAATCTCAAGACAGACCATACTGTTTAAATCTTCAATCCCTCAAAACTATTAAACAACACTCACGAATCCTAATGTTTTATTACTTCATACATATGATCATGCTACCCACCTTTGATGCATAGGTTTCAACTTCCAAGATTCATTACTTCATACTCCACACATGGTGACCTAACGATCTCCTTTCAAGCTATATAACCATATCCCCAATTCTCCCAACTAGATACTTGATCTCCAAAGAAAAGTATAGCCTCACCAATTTAAATTCCTGTGTGACCTCAAGTCACAATTAATTCTTGAAGATAGACTCAACCATTAATGCCAACCATCACTCCAATTGGTAACCCACTTCAATTGTACATTCCATTCAACTTACCACACAACTCAAAGCCAAAAAGAGACTAGGATTTGTACTCTCCGAAATCTATACACCCTCACCACCACTATAAATGGATCTCATGTACCCCTTAGCTAAGATCAATAATCATTCTAACGGATAAGTGATCCATCACTTCCATTTCCAACCTCCGTACCTTATCCTCAAAATAAACAAAAATTCATTTTCTAAAACCTGCATCATCTATTATCCTCACTCGGTATGAATCAATCCTAAAACCTATCACTATAACCTCGAGCTATAACAATTATTGCCAACCAACATACCATTGAGTAACACGTTTCGACTGAACACTCCAATCTATTCACCACTATCACGTGTCGATCTCATACGTCCTTAGCCGAAACTAATAGTCATTCCAACACACAAATAGTCTATTACCACTATTTCCATCATCTCGACTTATATCCGCAAATCAACATGAATCATTCCTATATTTGCTTAACTTATACCCTTAACATTAGCAAATAGCTACCGTTTAAAACTTTATACTGAAAATGACCTTAAACCTACTAATAATCCGTTCCTAAAAGTCTCCAGAACATGAGGTCTTAACTTCAGTCAAATTCAATACCAACAATTAAACTATTGTTTCCAAAACCTCGATGGATCTATTTCTTCCGAACCAATAAAAATCATTTCCTAAAATCTACTATTACAACCTCGAGTTAACAATAATCATTTTCTAAACTAGCTCGATATCTTCAATCCTCAAAGAAAAACACTAATTGGATCATTACTTCCAATCCTCAAAGGAATCCACTCTAGAAAAACTTTCATATCAACAACTCAACTCGTATCAACCTCATTTTTAATGATTACAAACTAATCCCTCACTAGAGTAAATCAAGCTACAGCACTAAGTCTGTAAAACTAAGAACTCAATTCTCATTATAAATCAGTCCTTCGACTCTGCAATTCTAAAACCTTTAATCAAGTAAGAATCATCTTCCGGAACTTCTAAGATCAAGGAACTTACATCCCATAATAGAACAATCGACTCCCAAATCTTCAAATTCTAAAACATTAATAGATAATAAATCATTTTCTGAAATTCTCAAGATTGGTGGTTTTAATCCAAATCATTCACCTTAAAAGCTTGTAAAATCTAAAGCCCCAATTGCCACCAAATTACTCATCCGAATCACGAAATTTACCACTCGAACTTTAATTATTTCCCCCCCAAAGCTTGTCGAACCTAACACCTTAATTACCATAAACTTATATTCCTAAAATCTATAAGGCCCCAAACTTTAAAACTTTAATGAAATTTCATAAAATCTATCCTTGAAATTTGTTGAACTTACAAACTACTACGCTATAGACCATTTCATAAACTCCACGGAACCAAAGGACTCAATTATTCTACTTCCCTAAAAGATCACCCAGATCATGCCATTCTCTTTAAGCCTCGATAACATATATATAAAACAAAACAAATCCACACAAGGCATTCATCACGAATGATTAGATTAGACTCATGCCTGCCATGACTCCAGCATTCTGAGTCGCTGGTGTCTCATCATCCACATCTCCGGATGTGACAGCATAAACCCGGGCTTGCACTGCTTGTCTCGGGTTGGTTCTTCCACCGTGTCTACCTCCACGGCTTCCTTGAACTCTGACGGGGCAATCCCGAGCAATATGTCCCACTTGACCGCACCGGTAACACTGGGGTCCACTACTCATCCGACACTCGCCCTCATGAGCTCTATTACAAGCTCCACAAATAGGCACCCGTCCTCCCATACGAACACCCGAGGATGTTTGAGGTCGAGTTCCGTACCGCTGAACAAATTTCTGGGGCGAACCCGAGCTGCTCCCTTCACCAGAAAAACTCCGCCTCTTATGCCCTGGAGGGGAGCCCACACTCAGATTATTTTCCCACTCTGCCAGGGTGGCCACATCCACTAATTCCTGAAAAGTGAATATCCGATGGCTGACCACCATACGGCATATGTCATGGCGTAGCCCCTCCTGGAAACGATCTGCTCGCATCTCCTCAGTGGCGACAAG
The DNA here is from genome assembly GCF_018687715.1 of Carya illinoinensis. NCBI lineage: Eukaryota > Viridiplantae > Streptophyta > Magnoliopsida > Fagales > Juglandaceae > Carya > Carya illinoinensis. The sequence goes on along the minus strand of NC_056754.1, from coordinate 49,628,521 downwards.
GTGAGGAGCAAACCGCTCAAGTTCTATGAACCTCCGGGCGTACAGCTCCACTGTCGCGCCCCCTTGGACCAGATTGGAGAACTCTCTTGCCTTTTGCTTCCTTACCGATGCGGGAAAGAAGCGGTCATTGAACTCCTTCTTGAAACGCTGCCAGGTCACCACAGCGAAAGATCCCAATTCCGATTCCAGCATCACCCTCTTGGTATCCCACCAATCAGAAGCGGTACCTTGCAAGAGATAGCTGGCGTAGAGTACTTGCTGTGCCTCAGTGCATCCACACACCTCAAAGGTTCTCTCCAGATCTTTGATCCATTTTCCAGCCTGAAGTGGATCCTCATTTCCAGTGAAGTGTGGAGTCCTATGCGCCAGGAAGCGCTCATAGGTGCATCCGGCTTGCACCATGCTACTGGACCCTCCTTTAAGAATACAAATAAAACCATCATAAAACCAAAAACCAAAACCAACACCATACAGCAAGGAACAAAAGAAACCAGCATGCAAAAACATAACCAAATAAACAAAAACAGCAAACAAGTTCAAACAAATAAAACAAATCAAATAGCAACTTTACTTAACATAAATTTTAAAACACAACTTTAAAAACATTCTGGTACTCCCTACGGGACATGTGGTTTTACCCAGAGCCAAACCGCTCTGATACCACCTGTGACGCCCCCAAATTCCCACGCCCTAACACGGGGAAATTGAGACGTCCGGATGGTGACAACCCGGGTCACCATCCCATCGACGGGTGCCGAGTGTGTGCAAGGCAACAACTGTGTACAGAGAAACACGCAGCGGATAACGTAAAACCTACATAGGAGAAATATTACAAAATACAAATACAGATTTAAACGAATATAAAACCTATCATAAGCAACCCGGCGGAGCCGCATCCTCGGGCTCAGCCTCCTCCTCCTCATCCTCATCTCCTGCACCAAAAGCTACGGAACCAAAAATGGTACCGCAGGTAAGCAAAACCCAAACACTACCAGATAAAAACACATAGAACTCAAACAATATGCATGATACATGCCCAATGCACCAAGCCCAGAAAACACAAGTTTTCCACACACGCCAAAAACCCATTTGGCCCAAAAACACAACCTTTCCGAAAAACACGCCAAAAGTCACATTTGGCCCAATATCCCGCCAAAAGTCCCATTTGGCCTCTCGAACCATTATTCAATTTTAACCGTATGCACCATGACCTCCCCTAGGGGTCATCCGCACACCCTGGCTCCAGTGCCACACCGCAGAGTCCCACCACGCATGTGACACCTAACGAGCGATGCCCAGTTCCACGCCCCGCGTGTTCGTAGCCAAGCATCCTCTAGCCCTCGCCAGCGAAGGGCCACGGAGTCGGTGAGTAGAGCGATGCCCGGTTCCACGCCCGGCGCGTTCGTAGCCAAGCATCCCCTAGCCCCGCTCCCGTCGTCTAGCGACAACTCAGGGGACGTCACTCAGTTTATTCCGCTCCCGAGTGACCAGAGGAGCTCCACCGGGATAATACCCCATCCCGGCTTGGGGTCGTGATACACACGCACCCGTAAAACCACTCACGCCAATACACAGGCTTTTCACACATTGCCACAAACACACGTGCATGCACCATGTAATGCCATAACAATGCATAATAAAATAATCCAACAAGCATAATTCAAATAAACAGGCAACTCCGTCCTCCATCCATCCGACCCCCGAAACTCCTCGGACTCAGTCCGGAATCAACAACCAACAACAGTAAATAATTGAATGAGCAATATATATTAAAATCTGAAAATAGGGCTTGGAAAATACTTACAGCGCTATATGGCAATTTTAGAAAACAAGCGGCGTTGCAAACGGCGGAAAAACAGCAATGTCACAGTGAAAATTCACTGTGGCCGTGGGTCTTAAAAACCCACTTTTGAACGGGGACCAACTAGGACACGAGATTGATAGGGAATGGTCTAGGGATGGTTGTGAAGCTATTGGAAGTGGTGGTTGGCCGTGGGTGGCGGCGGAATCGCCGGAAATGGCCGGATTACCCAAAACGGAAACTAAGCTCGTAGGAGCTGTTCCGGTGGTCGTTGGAGGCCGGAAATGGGTGGGTTAGGACGGCAAGGGACCGGTGATGAAGTGGTGAAGAAATGGTGGCCGGAGGTGGAGCGACGGCGGCGGATCGGAGCAAAATCCGTGCGCCCTTCTTGGAGCTTTTCCGGCCAAACGGCCGGCCGGTTGGGGGTGGGTTTTGGAGGGGTGGTGCACCGGAGGGAGATGAAGAGAATGGGACCGGTGGGAGGCCGAACGGTGGCCGGACGGCGGCAGTAGGGGCTGGAGAAGAGGACGCCGGCGTGAGGGAGAGGGAAGAGAGAGAGAGCACGGGGGGGGGGTTCGGTCGAGCGAGAGAAGAAGAAAAAAAAAAAAAAGAAAAAGAAGAAAAAAGAAAAAGAAAGGAAAAAGAAAAGAAGGGAAAAAGAAAAAAAGGAAAAAAAAGAGAAAAAGGAAAAAAAGATGTGAAAAGAGATGAGGTCCAGTCCTCACTCCGGAAAACGAAACAAACCGCCAAAAAGATTAAAACCACAAAACAACTAAAAGAAATAAAACACAACCTCAAATAAATTAAATTAAATTAAAAACCAATTTTAAAACGCAAACAAATTAAAATAAATAACTGATATATTAATTAAACTAAAAACAATTATTTCAGCGAAAATACACTTAAAAGCGGGTCATCACACCTAAGTGTCAAGGAGGAAGTACAGAAACAGACAGTGTCCATAGAACATATTAGTACTACGCTTATGATAGCAGACCCATTAACAAAGGGTCTAGTAGCGAAACAGTTTAAAGAACATGTTGACAGAATGGGTCTTATGATGTAAACATGTTATTGAGCTCGTAGATCTTTTATTTTGTTTTGGACACTTAATGATATCTATTATGGTTGTTTTGTTTATGTTTTCTTGTCTTTCCAATTCTTTGTACATTGAATGGTTTGGAAGAATGGTGACAAGATAATGTCTGCAACAGACATGAATTGGAACCCAAGGCATTACGGTATTAGCCTTAATTATCCCAATTAAAGATCATGTAAAATTGGTTGCTGGTGTTGTGGTACATGGAAGGGAATTTGTTGATTATATAACAAAGGACCGCCATGACTCGCATCAGTAGTTGATTTAACATTGATATTACAGAACTCATGTAACGTACTTTGAGCTATGAAAGTTTCAGGAAATGAATTTGCGCAGTATGGTTAATTTCCTGTAATAAACCCATGAATGGAAAATATTATTTTATGGGCGTATGGGCCAAGTGGGAGAATGTAAGAGTTTTATTTAAACTCTATGTCCCACACACCCATCTTAATAGAATTTGAAATAACTCAAGTCTATCAGATTAAAGATGAGTGATAACGGGATAACAGAAATCCTAAGAGATAAGATTAAAACTCTATCTCTAATTATAGTCAGAAACAAACTCTTAGATTTCTTGATGGTCAGAAATCTATAAATAGCACTGAGGGATTAAAGGGTTCTCACCTACAACATAAGAGTGCCTTTTGCCATCGTGAGACACTTGTGAGGCGAAGTTGCTAGGGTGATCCTTCTCTCATAGCCAGATTTAATTCTTCATCAAACTGATGGAGAAAGGTACGTATTTATTTATTACTGTTTATTATTGTGGATCATATGAAATCGAAGATCCGTTTATTAATGTTCATGTTAAAATATTTAACATGGATCTCCTACCGTGGCGACCGACGTATTTCTTGGTTCTCCTATGGTTTCTTGAATATCCTACCGTTTAGGCCAAATGCTTGATTTTTCTCGATTCCCAATAAATTTTTATACTCATTCTTGAAGGACTTGGGTGGGGACGAGAAGTGACGGTGGAGTTGAAGACCTACGGCGCTTGCTTTCTCACCAAATCGCAAGATTCCGTATCTTTTGTTCTCACTGTCTCTCAAATTAACATTTCTTTCTTAGCTGGGTCTATGAGTTTATTTGGTTATTTTGAGGCGTGCTTGATTTGAATTTGGGGATTTTTTCATTTGGGTATTTCGATTTTTATTTTATCAAAATTTTGATATGCGGGTCTTTGAATTTCAGTTATAGTTTAAGGGCTTGATTGGAAAAAAGTTTCCGTTCCAAAATTTTAATCTCATCGGCTTCACAAATATTATTTAAATATAAATATTTTCAATTAATCATTACAATTTTTTTCAAATTAATTATTATAACTTTATCAAAATTTTAAATAAAAAATAAAAAATAATTCAATTTTTTCAAATAAAAATAATATTATAACAATATTTTTATTTTATAATATTTATTTATTCAATTTTTTTTCTCTTATTTCTTAGAATTTTGTAAAATATTAACTCAAACTATTTCATTACTATTCACAAACTATCTTATTATTATTTACAAAATTCTCATTTTATCTCACTCCTCAAGTATGCCTAAAGGTGTTATTCTCTGCTTCAGTCGTGTGGTTCAGGTTTGTTTTTTTTAATAGATGTAGATGTATTTGTGTTGTATTTTCTATGCATTTAGGTCCCGTTTGAATATTGAGTTGAGACGAATTGAGTTCTTTATGAATAGTAGTGAATCGAGATAGTGGAGTGAGTTTTGTGGGACCATAAGTTTAGATATGTTTAGATGTTAAGATAAATTTAAATTTATTTATAGGAAGTTGAAAAAGGTTGTGGGTCCTGTATGTAAAGAAATGTTGAGTTGAGATGAGTTTGGTGATTTGAAAGTTGAGTATTTGGATGTTAGATTCATATATTAAAATTAGATGATCTCAGTTTAGTTCAAACGGGTCCTTAGTATGCTCCTAAATAAAGATAGCCCTAAGGTGGTTTTAAATTCAAATCTTGGGTGCAAATAACTTGGGTCACGTCCCCATTGGTGAAAATTCAATAATTTACTTGAATTGTGTGATATAGGTGAGTTAGATTTACAAAAATTTTATGTGCAGTCATTTTTATGTACTTTTTTGTACACTCCACTGATGTGATTGGTTGTGTATTAAAAAAAATTGATACAGTCAATCACATTAGTGGAGTGCACAGAGAATATACAAAAGTAGCTGTATGTAGCATTACTCCTCGATTTAACCTGGTAAAAGACATGTTGACTTTGCATGGTCACTAGAGCTTCTTGTCATCAAGAAGTTATCTGATACCAAAGTTACTTTATTAAAACTTATGTTAGATAATCTCAAGAAAGCTGGCTTAAGTGTTTAATCCGCACTTCACGCCATGTCCAATTCTTGTCTCTTTGTCACATTACCCATCTCAATTCTAGTAAAACGAGCTTTGGTATTTTTCAAAGGCCTATTCCTTACGACCCATTAACTTTATTCAAATTCCACTCACCTTGTAAGCTGCTTTTTTCACGTTGGCCACCATCCTCTAAAATCTCTTTCTCTTTCTCAATTGTATTGCATCAAAACCATTTTCCAAACAGATATTTTAAACTGCCTTAAGTTGTGGACCCTGAACCCTTCCATGCAAACTCGACGGACACATTATACCACCTTGCTAAATGAAATTGAACTCCCCCACATCACTACATTGTAATTTATTAAATTGATCTATACCAACAAGAAGCGGGCACAGGGGTATAACAGTAGGCGGTTTTGACATAATGCTGTTAAATCAAGGTAGTCCTACCAACTCTCGACAAATACAATCCTTTCTACTTGACCAAACGATGTTTCATTTTCTCTATTATGTCATTCAAAATTAAGTATGCCTTAGAAGTTGCTGTCAGAAAGAGACCTAAGTGGGTAATTGGGAATGCAGTCACCATGCATCCAAAGATGGTCTCAGTGTCAATGTTCTCCATTTGACCTACACAGAGCAGTTCAGATATAGCCAAGGTGAACTTTAAGCTGAGAATTTTTCATAGCATAAGGTAGACATTTCATATCTTAGGTATGGTCAGGGCCTGCCTTGCAGAAAATCAGTGTCTTTTATGTTAACAGCAATTGAGAGATCAAAACCCCATCTGTATTTCTTGAGCCCACAAACATGGAGAATGGATCACCATCACGGAAACCCGATAGCTGTCAAAAATATGTTTAGAAGTGTCATTCTCAAGATAGAAAAAAACATTGTGGATATTTAGTGGACTATTTGATTACACCGGTTTTCCCTAAAACCATATTGCTTCAGCCTATACAGCAAAAAATTCCGTTTTACTTGATCAGACGTGTTTTCGATATCCAACTTACAAAGCCCTTTGGTTTATCTTGACCGAATTCAGTAGCGGTGAGAACAAAATCAGATATTTGTCTTCTCATGATAAAAGCATTTTGAGACTTCGATATGATGTCTACATCTCATAATGCCTTTGTTAGAGTTTGACATGTCTTTGACTATGTATTGATTGCTAATGAATGTTCCAACAGTAGACAAAGGTTAGTAGAACCTGGGATACCTTGTGAGCCAGATTTAAAGAAGGCATATTATGATCACGCTAGTTGGGTTTTTTCGGTACATGTTGAGGTGATGCAAATTTGAGCAAAATGGTGGAATTGGATGGCACCATTGGATTTCAATAGTGCGCTTTCTATTTTGATGAAGGTTTCTTCTGTGAGGTTTTCTAACAGATATTGTGGCTTGGTATAAAGGGATTCATTACCTCCTTTGTTCTCTGTCATTGTAATATTCATGGGTTAATGGAATGATGAAGTGGTTTTCTCTCATAGTTTGCTTGGAGGTGATACATTGATTTTCTAGGACTGAAGTGGTGGTAGCTCTGAAAGTGAATTTGGCTCAATCAAAAGTGTTATCGGCTGGGGTTGTTGGTAATATTGACGACTTTGGCTGGTATTTTTGGATATAGGGTCATCTTTCCAAATTTCTTGCTCTTCTTCCATTGGCCCCTTTTCAAGGCTAAAACTTCTTTTTAATGGCATTTTTTTTATAAGTAAACAAATTATATTAATCAAAGAATAGGCAAAGCCAGGTTCAGTACAATTAATTCCCTAACTACGTAGGAGCAATAGATACAAGGAAATTATGTAAATCTAGGCCATCAAAGTGAACGGCAATGGCCCAAGCACAAAGAGTTCTAAAAAAGGAAGTTTTTAGTTCCTCCATCGATCTCTGTTTGTCCTCGAACGTCCGTTCATTACGCTCCTACCACAAACACCATATGATGCATGTAGGAATCATCTTCCGTACGGCCTTTATCTGTTGGTTGCCTCTTAAATTTGTCCAGCTGGCCAGGACTGCCACCATTGTCTCAGGCATAACCCAAATCAAATCTAATCTACTGAATACCTCATTCCATAAACCCCGAGCTACTTCACAGTGAAGTAGGAGATGATCCACAGAGTCTCCCCCATTCCTACACATACAACGCCAATCTGCCAAATTATCAGAAGTAAGGATCTTATCCAAGGAGGCGGTCCATACAAAAAACGTTGCTTTGGGAGGCGCCTTGTCTCCAAAGCCTTCTCCATGGAAACTGAATAAGAGGCTCTTGTGTGAGGGACTCGTAGAAAGAGTGGACCAAGAGCGAACCTTTGACAATAAATCATCATCCAAGTTACTTTTTAATGGCATTTAGAAACGATGGAGCATCGGTTCGTTGTTGGAAGCTGATGTAGTTGTTCGATGAGTGTTGAACTCATGTTGATTAGGAGCACATTGTCCAATTTGTTGACTTATTTTATGTCTCTTTCTTCACTTCCTGGTGGCGTTGCCAATTGTATAGATAATCTACAAACAGGTTTCCTGTGTGGTGGTGTGAGGAACTTTAGTCTCTATTGATACATTGGCCAAAGGTTTGTTTGTGTAGGAGGTTTGGGGGTCCTAAAGCTGGTGTTGTCTAGCTGAGCCTTGTTGAAAAAATTGTTGTGGTGTTGTGCAAGACTGCAAGTGAACCTGTGTTTAGGAAGGGTGGCTGTGGACACTAAATATCTTCATAAGGTGGACAGAGTTCTTAATCAGGTGTTTGGTTTGAGTTGGCCTTTGGAAGAATATAAGGACAATGTAGATGGAATTTTGCAGCTCATTTTCTTCTAAAAGGGGAAGCATTCTGTATTTGTTTTTTCCAAGATGTGCAGCGTGGATACATTTTTGTCACCTTTCTATATAGTCTTTTGATAACCTTAAACTTAAGTTTAAATGTTTGTTTATACACTGGTGTGTAGAATGCACAGAAATCAATTAAAATTCTTCTGAGTATCTCTTACCTTCGAAGAATTTGTAAACATCCATGGACATTTAGTGCAAATCCTCCTAGACCATCTAGATGCCTTTCAATATGGTGTTGAAACCCAGTGTAGCTTGGAGTAGAAGCAATCTTGTTTTTCGTCTTACCACTTTTATTTCGATAGCTTCTTTACAGTGATCATGTTATGGAATTAAAATGTTTATTTCGTTGGCTTGCTCCCATATGAGATATGCCCCTCCTCAGACCCTGTGGGTTGCTGAAATCAGGTAGTTCACCCTTTTATTTGCCTTTTCCATTGGTTTATGTCAGGATGCTTATGTATGAATTCCTTTATTTAAAGGTTTAAAGGTATGTGCCCATCTTCATTTGAAAAGTGGTATTTTTGAAATAAAATTGCATGTCTGACAGCGTTTAAAACATACCTTGCTGTAATTTTTTGGCTTCAGTTCAAATTATCTAATATGCTTTGACTAGATACTCTTATTATTTTATCTATTCTTGTTGCCACTATGGTAGCTTTGCTACATATCCCAAGTGCCTAGCCTGGAAATCAGCAAGAAGCTATTAGAGATGAGGGCTAGATTTCTTGATTTGGTTTTACCATATTTATGTTCATATTGAGCAAGTAAACTGCATAATTTGCTTAATATATGGCATGTTTATTACCAAACAGATGAGTTACAAAGTTGCTTGGTTTATGAGGTTTTGGTTTCGCTATGAAAAGTTCCATGTTTAGTACCAAACATGAGTTATAGCTCAAGTTTTTAAATAATGAATTTTTGGGTTTTATGTACTCATTGCTTGTTGGATATGTGCACTTGCTAAATGTTTTGAGTTTGAGTTGTGGATTAAGATTTGTCTTTGTATTAGGATGTGAACCAGGTTCCTTTTCATGCAAGTATGTGGTTAGCATAACAAATTGGAATTGGGTGAATGTGGGTGCAGAACTCCCAATGGCTTGTGTCCTTGGATTGCCCTACCCACATCGTGTTTGTGCTCCATAGATACTGCAAGTTCTTTCACCTTTGTCTTTATGTGGCTCTAGTTGATTCTGGTGATACATGGAAGCTTATTTTGTTATAGTTTGGTCTCATCAATAATCAGTGCATTCCTCTTAATTTTTGATTTTCTGTTTACTGTTATGGTTGGTAGCGAGTAACAACATTTTAGGCACTCCTTTTTAATGATCATGCTGGTGGTCTGTGTTTCAATGATGAAAAATGAAGAAAATGGTTAAGAACCCCTTGATTTTTTTTTATGGTTGTGTGTGCTTTAAGAATGGTTTTTTGAGGTGTAATTATGTCTGAAACATTAAACTGAATTTTTTTTGTTGGCATTGGGTGTTCGAGAATAAATTCCCAACTAATCCCGAGGGTGGATAGGCCTCACCAAAGAGTTTTCCACAAGTGCACTTCTGGTAATTCAAGAGGAAGTTCCCCTAGTCTGATGGCCCCTAGAAATTGTTTGCACCCAAGAGGATTCAAACCTTAAGCCTGGAGGGAGCATGCCACCTAGACCAAAGTCTTTACTACTTTAGCCAACCCCTAGGGGTTACATTAAACTGAATAGTTTGTTCTTACACAACATTGTTTGCTTGCTTTAGTAGCTTTTGGGTTTGATAAGTGATACACATACAACTGTTTCACAACTCATGAGAAAAGGAAAATACTTTAGTCACAAAGAAATTATACAAAAGTAAACCCACAAACTGATGTGGTACGTCTAATTGTAAAATATAAGGTAGATTAATGGATACCATGAAGCCACATCAGTTTGTGGGTTTACTTTGTGTAATCTCTTATATCGATAGCAGTTCTCTTGAAAAACTGGACCCAAAGTTTGATGGCTGGATTTGGGTGTGACTGCAGTGGGGCAATGAAGCTTCTCCTGTTGTTTTGTTTTCTGATTTGTAAAAGTTTTTTGAACTATTTGCTATTGGGAAAATCTTTGCTTTGTCTTTACAAAATAGTAGATTGAGTTGTGAACGGTGAAATCTTGTTTGAAAGCTAAGTTGACATCTTGTCCTTGGGTGGATTGTGCTTTTCTTATTTCTTGTTCAGTATTATTGTCTTTCCACTTCTACTGGTTCTGCATTCTTGGGATATGATTTTTTCATGTGCGGATAGATTGAACAGCCTATGAATTTCGTTTGGAGAAGTTGAAAATAGGGGATTAACCGAGCTGAGTAAATAGGACTGCATGAGATGAGATGATTTGTTTCTCTCTCTTCATATGGTTTGAGCTTCAGTCTAGAGGAAATATGACGGTTTTTTTTGCTAGGATGTTCATTTGCGTTTTGGAGGAAGGTCTCTATGTTCTTTTCTTACTATTCCCAGTTTTGTGTTTTCTTTGTCTTCACTTGGTTTTTTCTCCTAATTTGATTTTTTTTTCTTTATCTGTTTGGAGGTCAAGTGTGGAGCAAATTTGAGTGTTCTTTTACTAAAGGGTCTTTGTCTATGGTCGGGAGAGGATCCCTTTGTGTTTTTTCTTCTGACTCTTTTGTATTGTGTTTTTTTCTCTTCGGTTTTGGGCCTTATTTTATGTCGTCTCTGATCTAGTATTCTCTGTTGTGGTTGCCATGTGCTTGTTTGTAGGTGTTCTTCCTTTGGGGCCTTTTCCCCCAATGTTTTTGCTTCTCCATGATGGTGTTCTTACATGTTGAGGTTGTCTATGTGGGGTCTTCAAATTCATCTCAGTGTGCTTCTGGCTATCTAGTTCTGACAAATTTGCCAAAATTGGGCTTTCCTTTTTCACACAACCCACCACACAGAGACATGCAAGCTTCCCATACAAAGAGACCTGAAACTAAAACCTCCAGAATCGTTTCTGAACACAAACCAATGCACATTTACTTTATTTTTTCTCTTATGTTTTTCTATTTTCTCAAGCAGTGGTACTTGTAAAAAAAAAAAAAAATCTCAAGCAGTGGCTTTCTGCTCTCATGGCCGCAGGGGACTTGATTGACTCGGCTGTTTGGGCTTAGCTGGGGAATCACAATTGCAATAGTTGGAATTTTCAGTTTGTGAATATTGTTCTTTGCTTTTGCTTTGCCATTCTCTATTGCTTCTTTGACGAGATTCATCCATATTCTCAAAGAGCTTTCTGGCTGCCTTAGTGTGAAATGAGCTTACAGGCACATGCAGAGTATGAAACAACTAGGGGACACTATGTACATGAAGACTGTCCAAGACGTTAATCCTGACTTCTATTTTATTTTTTAGGATCTTCTTTTCTTGGGTCTCTGATATCCTTTTAGGACTTGGAGCATTAGCCTGTGCCTCGTGGAATCTTCCCCATTTGTACTTCTTGTTTACTTGGATTGCATCCTATTGGTTGCTTCTTTTGGTGTAACAGAACTTTTCTTGGAAAAAAGGTTAAAATTTGAATAGGTTCTTGAAACTCGTTGCTGGCCCTAATATATGTGTAGTTGAGGTGTCGTTTAAGTTTATGTTACAAACATATTGTCATCAACGATGGCTAAATACAGTAAAAAAGTCCATGGAAATGTTTTCTCGAGATTGCACGACATTCTAGAGGAAACTGTACAATCTCTATTACACAAACAAAACTAAGTACGTACGATACCCCATATGATAAAGATAAGGATAGGTGGTATATGGGATCCCACATTGCTTGGGAAAGAGAGGTTCTTACTCTTTATAAGGTTCCAATTGTATCATTAACTAGTCATTTTGTAGTATAGGCTCTGTGATTTAGGCCTTCCATTGAGGCATTACAAATGGTATTGGAGCCTATCCCAACCACAAATGTGGGACTTGAGCCGTGCCTCCTAAGACGGAAGGGCCCAATGAGGATGTTAGGAATTTAAGAGGGGGAGATTGTGATATCCCATATGATAAGGATAATGGTAGGTAATGTATGAGATCCCACATTGTTTGGGGTGGAGAAGTTTTTGCTCTTTATAAGGTTCTAATGGGACTCCAATTGTATCATTGATTAGTCCTTTTGGAGTACAGGCCATGTGATTTGGGCTTTCTATTGGGGCGTTACAGTATGCTATTGTGGCCTTAAAGAAAATGGGAAAAAGAGAAACAAATAAATATGTTATATGTGGTATATTAGAATGTTAGTATGATTATTAGTTTTATGATAGCCTATTTCCTATTAATACTGTCTTGATGCAAAAAAAATTATCAAGAAAAGAATACTCTGTGTTAATGCAGCTTGGCCTGCTTGGGGGTTTAATTCATGTATCAATACTGTGAGCGGAATTGCAGACTATGGGTACTTGTTTACAATAGTCTTCAAGATGCGATTCGCACTACAAAATGCTATCATGATGTTGACCTTTCTAGTAGTTCAGACTGTAAGTGTTTTATTTCACTAAGCATACTCTACTTCTATGAGGGTCTCTATAAGATTTGGGTTATGTTAAGACCCATATTAGGGAGAGCTTGAAAAATGGTTTGAGAGATGAGATCTGTTTTGGTGTTTAAAAGATATTTGGATTGAAAGTGAAGAACTTTTCTAAAAAGTTTTCAAAATCTTATGAACAAAACAATACTTCCTAAGACCTATTTTTTTGCCCTTTTTTATTCTCCATTGCCCTTTTATTCATTTTTTCTTTAGTTTTTTTTTTTTTTTTTAAACTACGTTGTTTATTTTTTCATGTTTCAATATACTAATGCCTATTTAATCTGATTTTTGTATGGTAATTCTTGTTTAATGTATCTCTCTCCTTTAAATGTTCCCTCTCTGTGTTCCTGTTGAGCAGGTAAACTGCAGAGTTTGCTTAAATATATGGAATGGTGTTGTTACTATTGCCCCTTGGCTTCATAACTTCTGGGCGTTGAGCACGCAAAACCCAGAATTGCTTTAATATATGGCTTGATGCTCTTGAATTTATAACTTTTATGGTTGATGCGCAATTTTATTGTTGATATCTTTAGTATTGATTGGATACTGAGTTTTGGTTTATGAGTTTCGGGTTTTTCATGCCGCAGTATTTAAAGAATTCCATTTTTATTACCAAACAAATTCGTTACCGATTTGCTTGGTTTATGAGTTCTTGTTTTCACATGTTGCAGTAAACTATGAAGAATTCCATGTTTTGTACCAAACAGATGAGCTATAGCTCAAATTTTTAAATGAAAAACTTTTGGGAATTGCATACTTGTTGCTTGGATAAGATCACTTGTTAAATGTTTTGAGTTGCGGATTAACATTTGTCCTTTTTATTTGTACACAAACCTGGTTTTCTTTTCATGCAAATCTGTGGATGGTATAACAAAGTGGAATTGGGTGAAAATGGTTGCAGAAGTCCCATTGGCATGTGGACTTGACATTTCCTTACCCATGCTGTGTATGTGCCATATAGATAATGCACGTTCTTTCATCCTTGTCTCTATGTAACTCTAGTTGATTTTGGGATACATGGAAACCTTATTGTTGGGATATGATTTTTTCGTGTAGATAGACTGAACAGCTCATGAGTTTTATCTGGAGAAGTTGAAAATTGGGGATTGACCAAGCAAATAGCCTCTGAGTTAATAGGCCTTCATGAGATGAGATGATTTGTTTGTCTCTTCATCCTGTTCGAGGTTCAGTCTTGTGCAAATATGATGGTTCTTTTTGCAAGGGTGTTCTTCTGCAGATAGGAGGATGGTCTTTTTGTTCTATTCCTACGATGCCCAGTTTTGTGTTTTCTTCCTCTTCTGTTGGTTTGTTTGCCTAATTTTATTCTTGATTTTATATGTTCGGGGGTCGAGTGTGAAGCCAATTTGAGTGTTCTATCTCTAAGGGTCTTCGTCTATGGTTGGGAAAGGAGCTATGTTTTTTCTTCCACTCCTCACTTGCGTGTGCTTTTTTTGTTTCTCTTCATTTTTTGGCCTTATTTTGTGTTATCATTGAATATTATTCTCTGTTGTCATTGCAATGTGCTTGTTTGTAGATGCTCTACATTGGGGCCTTTTTTTTCCTGATAATCTTTGATTCTCCGAGATGGTGTTGATGCATGTTGAGATCGTCTGTGTGGGATCTTCAAATTGGTCTTATTGTGTTGCCTGCTAGAAGAAAATCTAGGTCTGTCGTTCTGCAACCTCCCTCCAAACTTCATCTTTTTGGCTATTGCCCCACAGCTTTCGATGAATTTGCTGAAATGGGATTTTCCTTTTTCACAAGCCCCACCACAGAGATCCAAGCTTCTTATACACAGACCTGAAACTCATCTGTATCTTTTCTCATCTCTTTTTCTATTTTCAGGCAGTGGCTTTCTGCTCTCTTGGCAGTACAGGGAATTGATTGACTTGGGCTGCATGGGCTTAGCAAGGGTCAACTTCTTCATCTTGTTAGCCCCAGGCATGACCTTCTTCTGGGGTTTCCTCTTTTTAAGCTTCTTAGCTATGGTTTCTGAAATTTGTCCCGTGCTGGGTTGTCTTGGCCTTTGCGAGCTTGTCATTTTTTAGTCAAGTGCAATGCCTTGCAGCCAAGTTCTTCAATTGTAGACCCAATATCTTCTGGTAGTACGCAAGGAGTAAGGCTTTGTGCCTCTCCTTCATGTACTTGGCTATGGTGTATGGCTTGGACCCACTTTTCTCCTTCAGACCTGACAGAGCCTCCTTCATCATCCAAAACTTGGTTTTTACTTGCTGATTTGGGTGTTTTTGTTCTGTGGTCCGATGCTTGACCATCTAGGATTCAAACCAATACTCTTCTTGCTCTGCAGGTTCCTGTATTTTAATCGATTGGTGGGCGGTTGATCATTGGTAAAACTTTATTCTCTACATCTTCTTGATTGATTGGATTCTTGCTCTGCAGGTTCCTGTATTTTGAATGTCAAGAGTTGTAAAATATAGCGGTGTCAGACAAATGCCAATGACCAAGTTGCATGCTCGACTGAAGCAGCCTTCTGCTTTCTGGCGTGCGATTTAAAAAAATGCTGCAGTTTGACTATTTTTTGCTGTTGATTCTTCTCGCTGAGGTTTTAATACCAGAACATCATGAGGTTGCTCAACCAAGTGTGACTTTGGATAGATGTTCAAAGAGATTTGATCTTTTTATTTGAAACTCAGATTAAGGAGACAATGAACTCTTGCCCAGACAACCTCTCCTCTCCTTGCAAGAAGATGGTGAAGGATGTGTTGGTAAGTAAACTTATAAAGAAAAGTCAGGTTGGGGGAAATAATGTTAGAAACTAGATTTATTTTCTTCCATTATTTTTGTTCAATGGTCTGACGCTTGGCCATCTTGGATTCAACCGGTTGGGTCATTCTTTTCCTGCCCTGCGGCTTCCTCTACTTTTACCATTTGGTAGGGGTTGATCATTTTATTCCCTACCACTTCTCGATTGATAGGATTCTTTCTTCTTTTTCTTGAGCAATTTTTAATGTCGACTTGCAAAATAAAGTCGTGTAGGAAAAATGCCAATGCTCTTTGGCATTCTGCCATGTGATTTAAAAAAAAGAGCTGTTTGAGTCTATTTTATGCTGTTGATACATCTGCAAGTGTTTTTCACATGGGATTTAAAAACAGAAACTTCATGAGATTGCTTAATTAAGTCTAACTTTGGATAGGGTCAAAGTGATTAATCATTCTTTTATTTGGAAACTCAGATTGAGGAGACAGATGAACTCGACCATATGATCTCCGAGGCCCTTGCAAAAAGAAGGTGAAGGATGCAGCATCATGCATGGTTCCGGAGTCAGCGAGTAAACGTGTAAAGAGAAGTCTGGCTGAGGGTAATAGCATTAGAAGCCTGAGTTATATTCGTCCTTCATCTATTTTGATGAAACTTTTGAAGAAAGAAGATGAAAAACTGCCTCAAAATTGGAATTAGAATTTTTTTTTTTTTTAATTTCAAATAAGCTCCTAAACAGATGTACTAATTGGCAACCAAGAAAGAATGAAGAAAGCTTATGAAAAAATGGAATCGTCTTTGATCCTTAGAACAAATAGCATCCAAAATACGACTCCTAGACTCCTAAGATTAATGGACTACAACCCATAGATTACTGCATACACAACGAGGTTCTGTACCTTTTGGAAGCAGAAACTATATAACCGGTTAAAGGAGAAAAAAAGAACAAGATTGAACTCGGGCAGCGATGAAATATAAATGTAGCTAATAGTTATTGATATGCTTTATTGATACTTTCATTAAATTGAATATGATTTTACTGATAATTAAAGATTGTCTACAATCAATGTCAGCAAAACTTTTGTTCCAGAGTTGGAGTTTCTTATTATGATTTCAGAATCTGCCAACTTCATCTGATTGAAGTTTGAGAAGGTGGTAGAGCAGAATTTCCCTTGATTGATATATGTTATGAGTTTTAAGTTTCTTTGTTAGGAATGGATTCTATTTCTTTCAGTCCCATTCTTTTGGTAGGTGTTTCTTTGATAATTGAAATAAAAGAGCTTTGTTTTTGTCTCTTGTCGCTCACATTATTTTTTGCATCCATGTAATCTTTACTCAATTTCTTTGTTTGAAATTTTTTTTAACAATATACTTCATACACCTTTTATTCAGTAACCTTGACTGCATCATTTGCAACCTAGAGGTATGCTACTCATCTCTTGGCTGATTTATAAACCGTTTACCCTTTGGAGTGATGCAGATGAAACATCTGACACTCCTGCTGTGAAGCTTGTGAAAGTTCAATTTTCAGCTATAAGCAACCCAAGGCACAGGTATGGAAGTAACCATTGGCAAAATGTTTGCTGTTGTTCTTGGAGATGTCAAACTTGGCTCAATTTAATGAGTCATAGATTTTCTGAGCATCCACAGACTGTCCTTGTTTAAAATCTCCATAGTAAATTGATTTGAATTGTTTTTAAATTTGGCAGAGGTGCTGTTGCATATTCTTTCTTCTTGCTTAATCTTTCAAATACTTTTAACTTCATAGATGCAACATACGCAAACTCATATAGATGAAATTTGACGGTTCTTTTTATGGGGGGTCTTTGTCTACAGTTGGGGGAGGGATGGTTTTTGTGTTGTGTTATTCAAACTTTCAGTTCTGTGTGCTTCTTCTCTTTTCTTTTGTTCGCCTTATTTCTCTGTTAAACTCTGTTAAGGTTGGCATGTGCACGTTTCTAGTTTTGGGGCTTTATTTTCTGATAGTTTTCGCTTTTCTGAACCAGAAACAGTCTTTGTTATAACAGGACATATCCTATTAGTGGTATTCTATGTCTTACAGTATGTAAAACACACTTCACTGTAATTTCTAGGCTTCAGTTCAAATTATCTAATGTACGTTGAGCAGATACTCTTATTTTATCTTTTCTTGTTGCCTCTATGGTAGCTTAGCTAAAAATTGAAGTAGTGTCTAGCCTGGAAATCAGCAAGAAGCAATTACAGGTGAGTAAACTGTTTGATGTATCTCTGTGCTTTAAATGTTTCCTTGAGGGCTATATTCCAATATGTAGGTGCTGATGGCTTAGATCTCTTGATTTGGTTTTACCATATTTCTGTTCACATGGAGCAAGTAAACTGCAGAATTTGCTTAACTATGTGGCAGGATGTGACTATTGCCCCTCACCTTTCATAACTTATATACAGCACGCAGAACCCACAAATACTTTAATATATGGCTTGCCACTTGATGTTGTTACTATTGCCCCTTGCCTTCATGACTTCTATTGTTGATACACAATTTTAATCTTGAATTCCTTAGCATTGATTAGGTACTGAGTTTTGGTTTGTGAGTTTTGGGTTTCTCATGCTGCATTATTGGAAATTTTTATGTTTATTACCAAACAAATGGGTTACAAATTTACTTGGTTTATGAGTTTTTGGTTTCTCAAGCTGCAGTAAGCTATGAAGGCGAAGATGAATTTTGATGCATCTCTTATTACCTTCTTAAGATTAGCTGTAATAGCCTATGCCTCTTGGAATCTTCCCTATTGGGTGCATCCTATTGGCTGCCCATCTCTTTTTAACATTTTCACCTTTTTATTTCTCCATGCTAATCACTAGTTATCCTAAAAGGTGGTAATAGGGTTGCTGTAAGGCCCAATAAGGGCGAGCTTGGCATATGCTAAAAAATCAGATAAAGGAAAAAAGAAAGTGGGGTTTGGCTCAGTTTCAATATCTAGACCTAGGTGAGTGTGAAGGGTCAAAAGGAGAAGTGGGTCATTTACATTCGAAGTGGATTCTATGTCATGTATTGGTGTGGAGACGATCAAAACGGATTGCCCCTCACCAACTCGAAAATCTTAGATGAGTTGCACAGTCAATGCTCTTTTCGTCGAATCGACGGCACCTATAACAGAATATGTGGTATTGTCAAGTTTTGGGGGTGTTTTTGCTAACCCCAAAATTCAAATGGCAACCATGGTTCCACCACCCATGTTGGAGGTAACCGGTGTACCTCTTCAGCCATCTTGTGGGTCGACACATAACTTTGGCCAAGGTGTGACAACATCAATAGCATTATGGAGGATATGTGAGTTTTAGGAACTAATATGGAGGAAGGGATGGAGCTGTCATTGGCATCTTGCGAGGGGGAGTTTTCAGGGCCTGGTCCATAGTTTGGAGCGGAGATTGCAAAAGTTGTTGTCCCTGTGATATCTCTCCCACTGATTAACAATATAGTTAATTCATCATCAGATTGGGTTTTGGACAAGGTAAATGAGATACAACAGTGTGTGGGGATTACCTGCGAAGGATTCGAGGATCAATTCACAGCACTACTCATTGCAATAAAGGCATGTCATATACTTGGCGCAAAATTAAGATCTAAGAAGAGCATAGAGTTTAGCGTCTTACTTGGACAATCAACTATGACGATAAGAGAGGTAATTTAAGTTGAGGGAGGACTAGAGGAAAGATGGAACCAATTGTATAATTTTAGTAGGCTCGTTCCGAGTTTAAAAGTATTGAGGAGTGTGTTGGGGAATTGGTGGTTGGATAGGCTTGGTGCACTGGTGGTAGTTTGTGGCAAGCGCGTCTTTGGGCATGGGCTAGGACTTTATTAAGTTCGTTTTCCTAGATGGGTTAATTGTTTTTTTTTTCTTTTGCATCCCAACTAGGTGTTTTGTTTTCTATATATCTAGTATACTTGGCTACACTTGTTGACATTAATAAATTTTTACTCATAAAAAAAATATGTATCATTGAAGTGTGTCAGTTGAAGTTAGATACTTAAGGTTTTGCTTGGTTTAGAAGAATTGAATAATAAGTGGGCCATTAATCTAGACTCGATTTTATTTTTTTAGGATTTTCTTTTCTTGCGTTATGGTATGGCATGTTTCAGGATTTTGAGTATTAGCCTATCCTCTAGGAATCTTTAGTATTTGTACTTGTAAACATTTATGGAGGGAAAAATACTTCACACTAATTTCATTGATGTACAAACATATATATATATATATATATATATGCGTTATATGCAATTGACACTTATACCCTCACACACTTATATTAATTATAAACATGTCTTCTAACACTCCCCCTCAAGCTGGGGCATATATATATATCATATAAATCCAGCTTAAAACAAATAAGTTTTAATCGATTTCAATACAAAAATTTAGTAAACACATCTGCAAGTTGATCGGCAGATTTCATAAAAGGTGTAGCAATGTCACCACTTAATATCTTATCTCGAATGAAATGACAATCAATTTCTATATGTTTAGTCCTTTCATGGAACATAGGGTTAGAGGCAATATGCACCGAGGCTTGATTATCACAAAATAACTAGAGATGGCTAGGAGTTGGAAACTTAATCTCTTAAAGGAAGTGTTACAACCATGTCAGCTTACTAGTAGTGTGAGACATTGCCTTGTATTTAGTTTTTGCATTAGATCGAGCTACTATTGCTTGTTTCTTACTCTTCCATGAAACCAAGTTACTTCCTAAAAAGGTACAATATCCAGTAGAAGATCTTCTATCTAAAGGTGACTTGCCCAATCATATCTGAAAATACTTCAACCCTAAGATGTCCATTCAGTCGATACAGCAATCTAAGGTCAGGTGCTTGTTTAAGATAACGAAGAAGATGAATTACAGCATCCCAATATGAGACCTTAGGCGATTGTAAAATTGTAAAATTCACTATCACTAAACCAAATATCTCACTGCATTAGAGATATTTGGTTTAGTGATAGTGAGATAATTCAATTTTCCAACAAATTTTTGATACCTACCTGGATCTCCTAACAACTCCACTTCCTTTTTCAAGAATTTATAATTTGGGTCTATAGGGGTGTCAATAGGTCGTGCACTCAACATATCGATTTCTTTTAGAAGATCAAGTATATATTTCCTCTGAGATATGTTGATACCCTCTTTAAATTTACTGATTTCAATTCTAAGAAAATATCTAAACTTACCCAAGTCTTTTATTTGAAATTGATCACGTAAACATTGTTTCAGCCTAAATTTCAACAGGCACTCCCAATAATTACAATATCATTCACATGTACAACCAACAAAATGTGACCTACATCACTATGTAGGTGAAATACTGAATAATCTGTTTGGCATCTATGGAGGTCAAATGCCAATACAAAATTAGAAAAAAATCATGCTCGAGGAGATTGTTTCAAACCATATAATACATTTTTTAACTTGCATATAGTACCTTTATACTTTCATTGAGCAACAAACCTAGGTAGTTGCTCCATATAAACTTTTTCATGCAAGTCGCTATGCATTTTTGACATTCAGCTGAAATAAGGGCAAATCTAAATTAGCAGCAAGAGAGATCAACACTTGAATGTAGGGGATTTTGGCAATATAGGGGTGTCAATAGGTCTTGCACTCAACATACCGGTTTCTTTTAGAAGATCAAGTACATGTTTCCTCTGAGATATGTTGATACCCTTTTTAGATTTACTAACTTTAATTCTAAGAAAATATCTAAACTTACCAAAGTCTTTTATTTGAAATTGATCACGTAAACATTATTTCAGCCTAGCAATTTCAATAGTCACTCCCAATAATTACAATATATTTCACATGTACAACCAACAAAATGCGACCTACATCACTATGTAGGTGAATACTGAATAATCTGTTTGGCATCTAAGGAGGTCAAATGCCAATACAAAATCAGAAAACTTTTCAAATCATGCTCGAGGAGATTGTTTCAAACCATATAATGCATTTTTTAACTTGCATATAGTACCTTTATACTTTCATTGAGCAACAAACCTAGGTAGTTGCTTCATATAAACTTTTTCATGCAAGTCGCCATGCATAAATGCATTTTTGACATTCAGCTGAAATAAGGGCAAATCTAAATTAGTAGCAAGAGAGATCAACACTTGAATGTAGGAGATTTTGGCAATATAGGGGTGTCAATAGGTCGTGCACTCAACATACCTGTTTCTTTTAGAAGATCAAGTACATATTTCCTCTGAGATATGTTAATACCCTTTTTAGATTTACTGACTTCAATTCTAAGGAAATATCTAAACTTACCCAAGTCTTTTATTTGAAATTGATCACGTAAACATTATTTCAGCCTAGCAATTTCAACAGTCACTCCCAATAATTACAATATCATTCACATGTACAACTAACAAAATGTGACCTACATCACTATGTAGGTGAAATACTGAATAATCTGTTTGGCATCTATGGGGAGGTCAAATGCCAATACAAAATCAGAAAACTTTTCAAATCATGCTCGAGGAGATTGTTTCAAACCATATAATGTATTTTTTAACTTGCATATAGTACCTTTATACTTTCATTGAGTAACAAACCTAGGTAGTTGCTTCATATAAACTTTTTCATGCAAGTCGCCATGCATAAATGCATTTTTGACATTCAGCTGAAATAAGGGCAAATCTAAATTACCAGCAAGAGAGATCAACACTTGAATGTAGGAGATTTTGGCAATATAGGGGTGTCAATAGGTCGTGCACTCAACATACCGATTTCTTTTAGAAGATCAAGTACATATTTCCTCTGAGATATGTTGATACCCTCTTTAAATTTACTGACTTCAATTCTAAGAAAATATCTAAACTTACCCAAGTCTTTTATTTGAAATTGATCACGTAAATATTGTTTCAGCCTAACAATTTCAACAGTCACTCTCAATAATTACAATATCATTCACATGTACAACTAACAAAATGTGACCTACATCACTATGTAGGTGAAATACTGAATAATTTGTTTGGCATCCATGGAGGTCAAATGCCAATACAAAATCAGAAAACTTTCCAAATCATGCTCGAGGAGATTGTTTCAAACCATATAATGCATTTTTTAACTTGCATATAGTACCTTTATACTTTCATTGAACAACAAACCTAGGTAGTTGCTCCATCTAAACTTTTTTATGCAAGTCGCCATGCATAAATGCATTTTTGATATTCAGCTGAAATAAGGGCAAATCTAAATTAGCAGCAAGAGAGATCAACATTTGAATGTAGGAGATTTTGGCAATATAGGGGTGTCAATAGGTCGTGCACTCAACATACCGGTTTCTTTTAGAAGATCAAGTACATATTTCCTCTGAGATATGTTGATACCCTTTTTAGATTTACTGACTTCAATTCTAAGAAAATATCTAAACTTACCCAAGTCTTTTATTTGAAATTGATCACGTAAACATTGTTTCAGTCTAGCAATTTCAACAGTCACGCCCAATAATTACAATATCATTCACATGTACAACTAACAAAATGTGACCTACATCACTATGTAGGTGAAATACTGAATAATTTGTTTGGCATCTATGGAGGTCAAATGCCAATACAAAATCAGAAAACTTTCCAAATCATGCTCGAGGAGATTGTTTCAAACCATATAATGCATTTTTTAACTTGCATATAGTACCTTTATACTTTCATTGAGCAACAAATCTAGGTAGTTGCTCCATATAAAATTTTTCATGCAAGTCACCATGTATAAATTCATTTTTGACATTTAGCTGAAATAAGGGTAAATCTAAATTAGCAGCAAGAGAGGTCAACACTTGAATGTAGGAGATTTTGGCAACTGGGGAGAAAGTCTCCTCGTAATCAATGTCATATGTTTGAGTGTAACCCTTAGCAGCCAAGCTAACTTTCAAACGTTCCATCGAACCATCAGAATGAAATTTGATTGTATATACCCATTTACAGCCAACAGGTTGCTTACCAGGTGGTAGTGGAACAAGATCTCATGTCTCATTATAGTGAAGGGCAATCCATTTCATTTTTCATGGTTGTCCTCCATCTCGGATGAAAGTTTTGAATCCTAAACCACCCTACACCTTTGGCTTGCTGATATTGTCCCACTTGACCGACTGGATTCTGGTTTGGTTCTCACTAAAGCCCTATTAGAATTTTTTGATAAGCTGGTCCAACCTATTGGTTATGGATTGGGGAAGGAGAAATATCCCCATGGTGTAGGTGGGGATAGCCTACAGGACAGGCTTGAGTCGAATCTCTTTGCTAGCTACAAATAGGCAGTTGGTCTTCCAGTTGGTAACTCGAGCCCACATCTTGTCAATTAAAACATGAAAGGAAGTTGTGTAACGCCCCGTTCCCGTAGGATAGAGACGTTACTAACAAACAGGATAAAATGCCCGGTAAAGAGACTCATTACTCTGAAGTACCTCATTTATTGAAAAAGACTTAATTGAAATGATATAAATAGTCTTTTAACTTGAATCTGAATAAAGCAAAACATGAGCTAGTCTTAAACAAGACTAGTTATTAAAATGACATAAAAGAAACTTAATCCTTGTGTAAATGACACTTATTCATCTCTAAGTCCTTATACTAAATCTACTCCTGGCCATCCAGCTCTGCATCATCATAATTCCCATCTGTGGCAATCAACATAGAAGAAAACAAAAGACAAACAATAAAAATGAGTCGAATACTCAGTAATAATACATCATACCATAAATACTATCTAGCTTAGCCTAAATTTGATTTTTAAAGCTTTATCATAACTTTCATATAATATTTATGGATTAACGTGAACGGAAACATTCATAATCATGGCAAACTTGAAGCGTGAATGCATGAGTAACTTGTTTATTTTGAATTGTACTTATTTCATGGTGAACCATGCTTGAGTCTATGGCACCACATAAATTGTCATGTAGTGAAACACGCTTGAGTCTGTGTTTCACTTAACTTGCATAACATGAAGTGAAACACGCTTGAGTCCGTGTTTCACTTATCTTGCTTGACGTGGAGTGAAACACGCTTGGGTCCATGTTTCACTTATCTTGCTTGACATGAAGTGAAACATGCTTGGGTCCATGTTCACTTAACTTGCATGACATGGAGTGAAACACGCTTGAGTCCGTGTTTCACTTAACTTGTGGTAACCACGCTTGAGTCTGTGGTACCGTCTTAGCATGACTATGGTAAACACGCTTGGGTCCGTGCTACCCTAAAATGTTTATCTTTCTTAATGCATGATAATTTTCTTGGACTTCATAGACTTTTCTAGCATGGCATATTCTTGTACATGGCATGGCATAACATGATATATTCTTGTACATGGTATAGCATAGCATGACATGGCCTAACATGATTTAATCATTTTATGACATTTCATGGCATGCATGATCTCAAAACTACATGAATATGGCATACATGATCTGGCTATTTATTACATGGCATGCTTGACTTAGGTTATTGCATGAACAATACATGGCATACATGGTCTAAGCACTACATGAATGAAGCATGCATGATCTGGCTATTTTAATTCATAGAATACCTATCTTAAATTATTATATGATCATATCATGGCTTCCATGTGATTTTAGTAACATTCAATCCATCAATCAACAATCCATAAAAGCATAACACATATATAGGCTTACTTTCATGTAAATCATCATAACTCATAGAAGTTCATGAAAACGATCTAACCTTGACTTGGCTCTTAGCTCAACGTAGATAGCCATCAAAACCATATCATATTGCCATACCCAATTATAATATTTACATTATACATACATTTATATGATCATATTACTTACCTCTTAGCGCTGCTTCCGAAAACTCACGTCGTAGCTCGTGACCTATACGAGGCACTAGACGTTACTAATCTTTCTAGAAAACGTGTCGTAGCAATCTAATTACTTAAAATCTTACCATAAAGATAATTTTAATAAATATTCAAATATAGAGAGATTACATAAAATATTATTATTCCAAAACTCATATCATAATACTTAATATTCTCTGCAAATATATAACTTAATAATTTTATAAAGAAAATCTAGTTAAATGTTAATTGTAATATTAACTCAAATAATAAGCTGAAACAATATAAAAGAATACTTTAAAATATGCTTAAAATTTCTTAAATATTTTCTATAAAAAGAGTCTAAGACTAATATATTTATTTAAGTAAAACTTTAGTCTGAATTAAAACTCAGTCCAACCCTAAATACAGAAAAAACTCATTTAAAGTTACTAGAATAGTTTTTATAAATACAACTAGCCCATTAAAATAATAAAATCTACAAGAAATCAACTCACTTAATTATTAAGAAAAAGTTCTGAAATATACTATAATCAAGCCTAATATAAAACAAACTCAGCCCACGTTTAAAATTAGCTCCAGCCATAAAGCAAAGCCCATAAAAACACCTTTAAAGCCCATTGAGTCATATACCCTTAAAAAGCTGGAAGTATAATTGGCTTTTTGGGAGCTCAACAGCAAAGTTTCATGGGCACAAAAGGAATTTCACCATCAATGAGATATAGAGACTTCTTACTGCAGTTAAAAGATAAGATTTGGTGATACACGACAAAAACTCATGGGATATTTTTGGAATTTACTCAAAACAACATGGATATTTTGAGAAAAACAGAAATAAACCATAAAAGGAGACCCATGTTTCAGTTTGACCGACTGGAAACAATTAAGCCCAACGCCTACTTCCTTAAACACATAATTTATTTCTAGAACTCCAAAGGCTGGAAAAACAGATGAAAGTAAAAGGCAGCATGTGATATCAGTGAGAGTACAGTAGATGAAAAGGTAATGGTGCGAGGCAAGAGAGAGAGAGAGATCCTGTCAGGAACTTACGGGAATGGCTCACGCATAACATTGGAACCAAAGAAAGAGAAAGAAAAAGCAAGTGGATGTGCGATGCTTTACCGAGAGGAAGCTGAGGCGATGACAGCTTTGGGTTGACTGGAAGTGACCGGCAACACCACTGGTCGGAAGGGAGTGGGTTCGACAGGACTGGGCTGGTCGGCACTTTCTGTGGCGGTTTCCGGCGAGTTGGCTGCTTTGGTTGGCTGTGAGAGTGATTTTCCAGGTTTGTAGGAGCTGTTACGTTGGGCTGGTGTGAGTTTTCTGCCTATCTTTTTGTGTGTGAAGAGTCTGAGTAATGTGGGGTTTTATGGAGAAATGGTTTCTTATTTACGTGGTCTTCAGAAGGAGTTTTAGTTTAGATAGGATCTGATTTGAGTGTCGTTCTGATCTCAGAATCTTTTTGAAAACAATTTGAAATCCATCCGATAAAAACAAGGAATACAAGATAAAGGAAACCTCTTTAAAACTTTACTTAATCTGATTTATTAACTTATTTAACAAATAAATAATTATAAGCATCTGAAGAAAGATAAATAAGTAATTAATAAAAGAATAAATAAAATAGTAACATAACTAAATAATTTCTAACTGAATTAATCTAACTTCTAGGTTTGTATGTTACAAGTTGTCTTTGTTCTGTCCACCATAGCTAGAAGTCCAAGGTATCTTTCAAAGGATCTAGTTGCCTCAACCCCAGCCATCTGCAGGATAGTTCTTCTGCTTTCATATGGGATATTTTTGCTGAAGTAAATGAAAGATTTTTCCTTGTTTAGAATATGACCAGAGGTACATTCATATTGGCTCAAAATTCTCAACAACCTGCTCCACTCCAAGGAGTTAGATTTGCAGAAGACCATACTGTCATCAGTAAAGAAGAGGTGATTGAACCTAATGGGGCCTCTACCCATTGGGACACTAGTAAGGCTTCCGTCTCTTTCTACCTTGTGATGTAGACTGTATAATGCTTTTGTACACAAAATGAAGAGGTAAGGGGATAGAGGGTCCCCTTGCCATAGACCTCGAGATGGCTTGAAAGGAGCTTGAGGTACACCATTGAGGAGGGTGGAATATGAGACTGAAGAGAATGCATTTCATTAGCAAGGAGATCCAGCTATCTTCAAATCCCATTTTGGACATTACTGAGGAGAGGAAATGCCATTCCACCTGGTTATATACATTGCTCATATCTAGTTTAAAGACCATGAAACCTGATCTTCCTTGTAATCTGGTTGCCATTGTGTGGAGGGCTTCATAGGCCACCAGAATGTTGTATGTGATGGCCCTAACTGGAACAAAAGCACTCTGATTTGGAGAGATGATGTTAGACAGTATAAATTTGAGTCTATTTGAAATCACCTTAGTTACAATTTTGTATAAAACATTGCATAAGCTAATAGGCCTAAAATCATAAACCCTCTTGGCCTCTTTAACTTTTGGGATGAGAGTAATGAATCTGTCATTGACTCCCTCCAAAGGTCCCCCTTTGTTCAAGATATTAAGGGTAAACTTACAAACATCTCCCCCAACCAAGTCACAGTTTGATTAATAGAATAAAGCAGGGAAACCATCTGGCCCTAGAGAGCCTAAACCATTCATCTAAAAGACAGCCCCCTTGATCTCATCTTTTGTGAACTCCTTTGTCAGGTATATATTCATTTCAGGGGATACTTCCTGGGGCATATCGTCTAGGCATTCTGCAATACCAGAAGGATTCGAGGTGGTAAATAGATAAATAAAGAAAGAAGAGAAAATAGTCCCAAGTTGCTGTTCAGTAATCAGTGATACTCTGCCATCCAAGACTTGAGTGATTCTGTTGGTGTTCCTTCTTTGAGTGGCATGCAGATGATAGAATTTTGTATTTTTATCTCTCATTTTTAGCCAATGTTGTTTTGCCCGTTGCTTCCTCAGCTAGGGATGTCTCAATCTCACCTTGCAACTTGAGTATAGAATGCATCTGATCCTCTCTGCTTGTATCTTGTAGTTCATTAAGCCTAGTCATTTTGTGCTTAATGTCAGCAGGAGTGCTTTTGTTCTCTATAGTATTCCACTTCTTCAGAGCTGAACTGTAGTTGGTAAGTCTACTAGTCATCATGGTGGTTTGACACTCACCAGGAGTAGCTTTCCCCCACACCTCCTTAATAGTTGAAGCACAACCCTCATTTAGGGTCCATGCAGCTTCAAACTTGAATAATTTAGGCTTAGGCCTACCTTGGTTTCTTTTATTATCTAAGCAAATATGCAAGGGTGAGTGGTTTGACTTCACATCAGGGATGATAAAGCATGAGGCATCCTTGAACATTTGTAGCCATGCTGGATTGGCTACTGCTTGATCCAACAGTTCCTTTGTAAGGTTTGGTCTACTATTATTTGCCCAAGTATATTTTGGTCATACTATAAAAAACATATTCAAGGAACACCATTCAAGGGCATCTCTAAACATCTCTATTTGTTTATAGGGTTTGGGAGAGCCTCCCATCTTCTTAGTCTGACAGGTTATCTCATTGAAGTCACCACAGCATAACCATGGAGTTAAAGCTATTGGTTTTAGAGATTTTCAGGAGTCCTAGCTACTACTCATTTTTGATGTCTTAGGATGACCATAAAATCCTGTGAAGAACTAGGAATGACTATCTTTATTACTCGAAACATAAGCAGATATGCCATCTAGAATAGTTATATATGACCACCTTAGCATGATTTTTCCACATTAATGCAAGGCCATGACCACTACCTCTACTTTCAACAGCCATACACGCATCAAATTTCATAATTCTTCTGACTTATTCCACTCTTGTTGTTGCACACTTTGTTTCCATGAAAAATATCATGGCTGGGCTTTTATCCTTAACAAGGAGGTTAAGGAAGTTAACTGTCCGAGGGCTCCTAAGTTCTCGGCAGTTTCAGCTTATTAGATTTATGGGTTTTGGTAGGGCTGTCTTGCAGCCTCTGCCAGTAGTTTGAGATCATCATTTCTATTAGCATGGTGGAGCTCGGTACATAAGGGTTGAAGTTTTATTCTTTTGATTTCAGGGATATTGGAAATGTCTCACAAGATTTTACTACAGGATTTTTTTTTTTTTTGGGTGGTTTCTATTGGAATAGCAGGCCTCTTAGGATTTGGTGAGGGAGTGTCACAGGCTTTCCTTTTCTAGGTGGCCTTCCTAGTTTTAATGGAGTACTCAACAAGGGGCTTTCTGTATAGGGATTGTTTTGTCATGCCTTTTTGAGCATTTGGTTGAGAGGTTGGGATGGGAAACCTCAGTTTCGACATCGAAGATTTTGGGGTCCTGGTCCATGTCAACATTTAGACTTTTCCCAATTGGTGAAAATGTATGTTTTGGCAAGATGGTATGGGCTGTATTGTAGGTTACTTCTACAGGTAAAGGGTGGTTCTTGTCCATTGTGGAAAAAAGAGGGAACTCACATGTCAGGGAGTGGCTTTGGCTGCTTTGGCTCCTTTCCTGGGATTGCGGCCCAACAGAGACCTACTCCATGGAGACTTGCACCAACGTACTCCACTCCCTTTGCCCCTCCTGACATTGCGTCTTTGTCCTTCCCCCAGGTACACCTCTGCATGTCCTATCTTCGCAGCCCTTCTCCGCCTTACCTGGTTGTTGCCTATTTGGTTCAAGGTTGCTTGACATTGAGCTACCTGCATAGGACCTGGAGGCCATCGTTGGAGTTCTGGCTGGAATGGCTCAAAGCCAGAGGCCATATTGAGAAGGTTGGTCCCCTTGATTCCTCTGGTGAGGACAGACCCTTCCTTGGTGCATGATGACCCCGCATTTGAAGTAGAAATTTTGCGGCTGTTCATACTTGAAAACTGCCCAGAGTTTCCTCACCCCTGCCTGATTCCATCTCCCTTTGACTAGAAGTTTAGTAACATCTACCTTTACTTGCACTCTCAAGCATGTTCCCCAGCCTTGACCCTCATTGTCCACCTCTACATTAATGACTCTCCCGATTGTTGAGGCAATTTACTTACCATACTCTTCCATCATTCCAACGAAAGGGATATTGTGGAGTTTGACCCAAAAATGTTTATGGGAAAAACTTACTGCACTGGGGGGGAGGCTACTGTCGATGTCTTGGGTACCTATTAAGTTCATGTCAAAAGTCCATGGCCTTCCTTGAATAATCTTCTCCTTGTCTGAACAATTTTCAAACTCCAACATGAAGCTACTCTCACCTATCTCAGTGAACGTCACTCCTTCTATTCTCCATACCTGTGGCATGGTGGAACGAAAGGCCTTTTTTTTTAAATTTCTTTCGGTGATGACCTTAACCATCAGGCAGTTAGTTCCTCTTTGAACTACCACCAGGATGTCATGGTCTGAGACCTTTACTAGCTCTTCTTCTACCTCAGTAAAGTTAAGTCCTTCCCATAGCTTGGATAGGTCATCTTCTACCATATGTGTTTACTACAAAGACCTTCAACTCCTTACCAAGTGAGAAAGGTCTTTGGAACTGGACAAACAAAGAAGTTTCCCCTCCGAGCCTGGAATAATGTAGGCCAAGTGCTTACAACTAGCTCGATCCAATCATTGAAATCGTGACAAGGATGAAAAACTAACTTTCAGCTCACATTGAGAGACAAATTCTTTGTACCGAGATACAAAGAAACCAAAATCTTACACTCTTACTCTCCAGAGAAGAGAGAAGGACCGCCCTAAGATGTTTTTAAAATCTTATAAAACTAAACATTACATCCTTAAACTTTCTTGTTGTCGTGAAATTAAAGAGAACTAGCAAGAGAATAGAAATATTGTAATATAAATTTAGCTCTTTAGGAGTTCAATATAATTCACTTTAATTTCTTGTGTTGTACTACTAATCCTTAAGACACGATTTTATAAGCATAGTAAGGAATATAAAAGAGTGATATATGAATTAATAAGAGATATTCATGAATTTAGAAATTCCAAGAGTTGATACATAAATGTGCTAGAATTATAAGAGGCAGAATCTAAATAAAATGGTCATCCACCAAGTTCATGTATATTTACTACACTTTCCCTCAATGACCATACACATTTAATGCCTTGTTAAAACCTTGTCAAGGAAAAATCCGATGGGAAAAAATCAATGACAAAGGAAAAATAGTATAATATTTGTATGTACTTTGAAATGCTTTAAGATTATCTTGTTAAAATCTTGCAGAAGAAAACCTAGTGAGAGAAAACTTTAGTAAAGGAAAAATAGTACAATCTATATGATTATTTTCTCCCCTTCAAGATCATGTAGAGTTTCAATGGTTTATGATAAAAGATCCTTGAGTTGATGCATTCTAATGTAATGTACCAACTTTTTAAATGTTGTAGTTGGTAATGCTTTAGTGAATTACTCCACTAAATTATCACAAGATTGTATGTGCTTGATCTTAATATCACTGCTCTCCAGGAGCTTGTGTATAAAAGAACTTTAGCAAATTATGCTTGGTTCTATCCTCTTTAATAGAGCCTCCCTTGATTTTTATGATACATGCAACATTATTTTCATATAATATTGTTAGGCTATATTTGATTGTAGATGAACTATAATTTTCTTGAATGTGTTGAATTATTGATATTAACCAAATACATTTCTGGCTTGCTTCATGAATTGCAATAATTTCTAAGTAGTTGGAAGAAGTAGCAACTAATGTTTGCTTGACATATCTCCATGAAATAACAGTACTACCACAATTAGATAGGTCCTATTTTTGATCTTTTATGCGGATCCCGAGTCTTCATAATCAATTTATTGAGAATTCAATCCTTTTAAATAAAATAATTTCATGTCAATTGTTCTATGAAGGTAGCGTAAAATATATTTGACACCATTAAAATGCCTTCGAGTTGGTGCATAATTATATCTGCCTAGTAAGTTGACTGAAAATACAATAATTGGTTATGTGCAATTTGCAAGATAGATCAAAGCATCAATTGTATTAAAATATGGTACCTAGGATCAAGAATCTCTTCACTATCTTCTTGAGGGTGAGGTTTTTCATATCAAGTGATAGGACAACTATTAGAGTATTTAAATGATGGGCTTTATTAAGGTAAAAGTACTTCATGACTTTTCTCTTGTATGTGCTGATTGATGGAAAAGAATTCTATTTAAAAAATGCACAATTTGCAGATCAAGAAAAAATCTTGTTTTTAAGGTCTTTAATTTCAAACTCATTTTTTAAATAAGTGCATGTTTGGAATTGCGGTAAAAAATATAATTATAAGTTAAAAAATATAACTTATACTATTAAAAAGTTATTTACTGTTTGATAACTATATGTTTAAAACATTTTCAAATATGTTACGTTTGTTCGGAAATAAATTAAAAAAGTATTTTTCTGAGGTAGAAATGATGATTATTTTAATTTTTAAAGATTATGATCATATATCCTTAAAAGTTTGAAAGTTATAATTATCTTAAAGTTGTATGGATATTTTCGTCCATTGACAGTCTTTTTAAAATTCTAATTACGTTCCGTATTATCCGGAAAAGCACGTTTGAGAAAAAGTATCAAAATGATGATTTTCCTCAAACGTACTTTTTAGTTTATTTGCGATTAAAAGTGCTTTAATATGTATCACCTAAACGATCTAATTTTTTTTCATTAAAGAGATTTTAAGAATATTTAAGTACTTTTTAAGACTCCTAACGCAACCTCAAACAAGCCCTAAGTTGCAACTTTCATAAGCTCTTTTAGAGTCCCAATATATACTGCAACAATAATAAATCCAAAATTTGACTTGTTAATGAATACACATGGGCAAATTGGATTATTGTCAAATCTTTCTTTTATTAGACATTCATTTAGATGTATGTATTACATGTGTCTAGATTGTTTTAACCTTTGCTAAGACCTTTGTAACTTGATACTAGTGTTTAATTTCTATTTTGTTATGGCAGGAACAAATGGAATATTTTGTGTCGAAGTAGTAACCGACACAACGTAGGTTTATATTCTGTCTTGGATATAACTTAAATTCCATTTGTAACTTAAATTCCTACTATTCTAATTTGTTCCGGCCAGTTTCTAATATTTCGACCAAAATGCTTTTTCGGTTAAGATTATACTTAAATGATATTTTCGTAAATAATTTGAAAACAGATGGTCGAAATGGTAATTTCTCTTTTAGTTCGATTTCTCCCCCGTTCTTGGTTCTCCTTCTAAGCAAAATCACCTTTGCTACTTTGTCATTTCTTGTCAACTTTGTGATACCCATTTGCGCATATGTCAATTCTTGTTAGCTTTTTATTCATTTTTCTCAGTTAAAGTCTATCTTAGTGTGTTAGGGAGCTGCAATCGGAATATACACAACAAACCAAAAGTATAAAAATGAAAAATATTTGATATTTGGCCAAATACAAGTTGCAATGAAGAATATTTATTAGATTGTTGGTTGTATTTACAGCATGCAAAATTGCATGTCCCCAAGCAAAGACATTTTTCTTTTCAAAAGTAATGGTTGAATAATTAATTGCAAATGCTTAACAAATTATTCAGCTAAACTATTATATTTATATGGGCTACAAGATGTTCAACATTAAATCCAACTGACATGCAATAATTAACAAAAATTTTAAATGTAAATTTTCTTTCATTATCAACTCAAATAGATTAAATTGGATAATCAAGAAATTGGGCCTATAATTTAATAATTTTTGCAAGAAGTCTAGCAAATATAACATTTTGAGTAGAGAGCAGACAAACATGTGACCATTAGTTGATGCATTTATTAAAATTATAAAAGATTTAAATGGTCCACATGGTGGATGCATCTTAATGGATTCTTTATAAAAATGATGGAGATTCAATAATTACCTTGGAATGAGATGGTCTAATAATTAGCCTTCCTTTAGAACATGCGATATACGGATAATCACTTGGTAAAAGACTTTTTTAGTTTTTTAAGGGATGTTCATAAGAACTCTCAACTATTCAACACATTATGATTGATCTCGGATGAACAAGACAATCATATCAAAGCATAAAGACCTTTGAATCAAAGCATTTCTGGTGCACTATAACATGTGATTCAATTATTTTCGTTGTTGTATAACATAACTTAGAAGAGAAATCTGTCAATTTTTCTAAATTCAATTGTTGTTTCAAATTTATTGTTGTAATGTAAAGATATTCATTACATGAATTCAATTTGATAAGAGAGTGTTCTAGTTCCTTAAGGAATATTTAAAACTTTGTAATCACTTGGTAAAAGAGTGTTCTAGTTCCTTAAGGAATATTCTTATGAATTATCAATTATTCGATGCATCATGATTAACCCCAGATGACTAAAATGATCATGTCAAAGCATAAAGTCCTTTGAATCAGAGTACTTCATAAATATAAAGTATCATTAATACAAAATTTCGTTCTATTTGGTAACATGATATAGGATCTTTTGAAGCCTTCAATTAGGTTTGGTGAATAAAATATTATATTGAAGTTTGCTCTATTTAATATTAAATATTGAAAATATTTCTATCCTTAAGAATTGTGTGTGTGTTGAAACTGTCTGTTAGACACATATCTTTACCAATTATTTTGAAATTGGTCAATGCATCAATAAACTCATATATCTTTGTAAACAAAAATATGTATAAAATTTTCTTAATGCAAAAAAAAGTTTAACAAGATGTATTAGAAGATAATAAATCAAACATAATGTTATTACATAATAAATAGGGAAAATTAATTGTTATTGCCATATACATGATTAATCAAAAGATCACTATCTCAGTTAAGATGCACAAAGAAATTAAAACATCGAGATGAGCTATGTTAACTTTGTTTGGATTATCAAAATAAGTTAGTTCTAGATTTATGTGGTCGGCAAAATTCATTTTGACCAATTTTTATTTTTTTAATTTTCTTCATAAATGCTTGATATGGGTCAACTAGATGTTTGAATGTACGATATGTCCGTGATCAATACCTTTTCATACCACATCTATGATATTTATCTTTATATTTATTGCATAGGTTTATTTTGCAAGCATTTGTTTTTGTTGAAGAAGTGCCAAGTTTTTATTATCTCCAATGACTTGCCGTTTGCTTTTTCGTGTATTTCATTAATGGCATGCTTTGTAATATTGGGTAAGTGGCAATTATGTAATTACCTAGTTATATATATATAAAGGCATGTGAGCCTACGGGTTAAAAGTAGAGTCAGAATTTTATTTCCTTCTTCTTCGTGAAGACGCCGCCTGAGAGATACAGAGGTCAGTGAAATCCTAGTTTTTCATCAAGATCAAATCAGCACTTTGAGGAGAAGATCAAGTGCAAGAAAGGTATGGTTTCGTTAGAGAATAATACGAGGAAGCCACTTTCTATTTTTGTGCGATGAGAAATGGTTGTAAGTGATTGTAAACTCTATTCTGAAGCATTATTCAATAATAAAGACTCCTAGACTGTTCATGCCATGGATGTAGACCATTAGGGTCGAACCACGTAATTTCTTGTGTTGATTTTGCATTTCTTTTATTATTCTTGCATTTATTTTTGATCTTGCATGAATATATATTGTGATTTTAGATTTCTAATTGGTTTAAAATAGAAAACTAAACTGATCACGTTCATCATTTAATTTTCTTGAAATTTTGGTTATCCTTTGTTCAAATTAATTGCATATTAAAACTAGTTACATTAATTTGGTTATTTGAGTATTTGTTGTGAGAGGGCTGAAATTATAACAAGTGGTATCAAGAGCTTGGTTTGATGGGGACTGCAAGGTTCGATATTGAAAAGTTTGATGGAAAGAATGACTTTGGGTTGTGGAGGATCAAGATGAAAGCCCTTCTCACTCAACAGGGTCTCCAAGAAGCTCTTCTTGGAGAAAAGAAAATGGAAACTGTTGAAGAGAAGGATAAGAAAGAAATCTTGAGGAAGGCTCACAGCGCACTCATTCTTTCTCTCGGAGACAAAGTTCTGAGGGAGGTAGCCAACGAAGACACCGCTGCTGGAATTTGGTTGAAATTAGAGAGTCTCTACATGACAAAATCTCTGGCCAACCGACTGTACAATAAAATAAAGCTCTACACATTCAAGATGTCCGCAGGTATCGATTTCTGACCATCTCGATTCTTTTAATAAAATTATTTTAGATTTGGCTAATATAGATATTAAAATTGATGATGAAGATCAAGCAATTTTATTGTTGAGTTCTCTGGATAATACTTATGCTAGTTTGAAAGAGACCATGATGTATGGGAGGGAAACACTAACCTTGGATGAGGTTCAGTCCGTATTACACTCCAGAGAATTACAAGCCATATCTAAAATAAAATCTGAAACTGGGGAGAGCTTGACTGTGAGGGGGAGAGTTGAAAAAAGAGGTCAAAAGGGAAAGAATAATAAAAACAATGTAAGGGGTAGGTCCAAGTCTAAAGGGAAGCAATTAAAATGCTTCTTGTGTCACAAAGAGGGGCATTTCAAAAGAGATTGCCCTGATAAGAAATCTAACAAAGGAAATGGGTCTAAGGAGGAGGGGGATGCCTCGGTTGTGAGTGATGGGTATGAGAGTGCCGAGGTTCTAAATGTGTCCGATGTTGATTCAGGAAAAGAATGGATCCTTGATTCAGGATGTTCTTTTCATATGTGTCCTAATAAAACATGGTTTGAAACCTTCACTAGTTTAGATGAGGGGTTTGTGATGCTTGGTAACAATAAGTCTTGTAAAATCCAGGGTATAGGGTCGGTGAGACTAAGGCTTCATGATGGTATTGAAAGACTCTTAACTGAGGTTAGATACATACCTGAATTAAAAAGGAACCTAATCTCACTAGGTGTGTTAGACCTATCTGAGTACACTTTTAGATCTGAATCTGGATCTTTGAGGGTTACTAAGGGTTCACTTATTGTGATGAAAGGAGTCATTAAAAATGGCTTGTATACCCTCATTGGGAAAACTGTTATAGGTGAGGTTTCTTCTATCCTAGAGAAAGGTGAGGATAGGGTAATTCTATGGCACAAAAGGTTAGGTCACGTGAGTCACAAGGGATTGTTAGAACTCCATAAACAGGGATTGTTAGGTGAGAAAAAACTGGAAAATTTACCTTTTTGTGAGGATTGCATCCTTGGGAAAGCTAAAAGGGTAAGCTTTAAAACAGCCACTCACACTACAAAACAAACCCTGGACTATGTGCACTCGGACCTTTGGGGTCCAGCACGGGTCAATTCACATGGAGGGGGAAGTTATTTCCTCTCTATAATTGATGACTATTCTAGAAAAGTGTGGCTGTACATTCTTAAAAATAAGAGTGACACTTTTGAGAAATTCAAGGAATGGAAGAAATTGGTAGAAACTCAAGTAGGAAGGAAGGTTAAGAAATTAAGAACTGATAATGGGCTTGAGTATCTCTCAAGTGAATTCGATCAGTTCTGTAAGAAAGAGGGTATGGCTAGGCATAAAACAGTAAGGGAAACCCCTCAACAGAATGGTCTAGCCGAAAGAATGAATATGACCATATTGGAGAGAGTTAGATGCTTACTGTCAAACTCGGGACTCCCTAGATCCTTTTTGGGCTGAAGCTGCGATAACTGCAGTCCATTTAATTAATAGGAGTCCTTCATCAGCCATAGGGTTTAAGACTCCTCAAGAAATGTGGACTAGAAAACCTTCTAACTATGACTACTTGAGGGTGGGTGTGTTTCATATGCTCATACCCGAACTGACAAACTGGAACCAAGAGTTATGAAATGTATATTTGTAGGGTACCCTGAGGGAGTAAAAGGGTACAAATTATGGATTGATGAGCCAGGAATACAAAAATGTATCATTAGTAGAGACGTGGTCTTTAATGAACATGAAATGGCTCGGGTTAAAACTAAAAGACCTGAACCCACTCAGGATACTAACCCGAAGAAGATACATCTTGAGGTGGAGCATCCTGAGAATAATTTGAAGAAATTAGAAGGCCAGGATGTTGAGACTCAAACTTCCACTTTAGGTGATGAGGACCAAGGTGGAGTTAGTTCATACAACTTGGTCAGGGATAGAAAGAGGAGGGTTATAAAACCTCCCATCAGGTATGGTCAAGCTGAGCTGACTGCTTTTGCTTTGACCGTAGTAGATGAAGTTGTAGAAATGGATCCTAGATACTACAAGGAAGCCATGGAAAGTATTAAGTCTCAGAAATGGGTACAGGCCATGGATGAGGAAATGGATTCTTTGAAAAAGAATCATACTTGGGAAATGGTTCTTAAGCCTGAAAAGGCTAAACTGGTAGGGTCTAAATGGATCTACAAAAGGAAAGAGGGCATACCTGGAGTTGAGGGTCCTAGGTATAAGGCTAGGTTGGTAGCAAAGGGATTCACTCAAAAGGAAGGGATAGATTTTAATGAAATTTTTTCACCTATTGTTAAACATAGTTCAATAAGGTTAATTCTATCTTATACTGCTTATGAAGATTTACACTTGGAGCAATTAGATGTAAAAACGGCTTTCTTGCACGGTGAACTAGATGACACTATTTACATGCAACCCCCTAAGGGTTATGTAAATAAGTCCAACACTGATCATGTATGTTTACTTAAAAAATCATTGTATGGACTTAAACAGTCCCCAAGGTAATGGTACAAAAGATTTGACTCTCATATGTTGGACAATGGGTTTAAAAAGAGTCATTATGATAGCTGTGTGTATTTTAGGCATTCCGAGAACCACATTATCTACCTACTTTTGTATGTAGATGACATGCTTATAGCATGTAGGGATGCCGATCTAATTGAAGAAGTCAAGTGTATATTGAAAACAGAATTTGAGATGAAGAAACTTGGGCCAGCTAAGATGATATTAGGTATGGAAATAGTTAGAGATAGGAAAAGAAGACTTCTTTATCTATCTCAGAAAAACTATATCACCAAGATCCTCAACAGGTTTGGTATGTCTAATTTAAAACCTGTTAGCACACCAATAGGACAGCATTCAAAACCGTCCATAAGTCAAGCCCCTAAAACTGAGGAAGACATTAGACTTATGCAAGGTATACCCTATGCAAGCCTGGTGGGAAGCATCATGTATGCTATGGTGTGCTCTAGACCTGACTTAACCTATGCTGTTAGCATGGTAAGTAGGTTTATTAGTAAGCATGGGAAGCCACATTGGCATGCTATAAAGTGGGTATTACAGTACTTAATTGGAACACAGTGTCTAGGTTTGAGGTTTGGAGGGGATGTGCAGCAGGGGAGTGAGTTAGAGAGATTTGTGGATTCTGACTATGCTGCTAATTTGGATACCAGAAAGTCTTTATCTGGGTATGTATTTACAGCATTTGGAGGGGCTATTAGTTGGAAAGCTAATTTACAATCTGTAGTTGCTTTATCAACAACTGAAGCTGAATATATTGCTATGACAGAAGCAATAAAAGAGGCTATGTGGTTAAATGGTTTTTCACATGAGTTAGGCATATTTAAAGGGGTTATCACAGTTCACTAACCAAAGCACTATACATCTTGCCAAGAATTCAATATACCACGAAAGGTCTAAACATATAGACATTCGACTTCATTTTGTAAGGGATGTAATAGCATCTGGAGAGGTTAAAGTAGAAAAAATTCTAACTGAGGAAAACCCTTCTAATATGATGACAAAATCCCTACCAGCTACCAAGTTTAGGCATTGCCTAAATTTGATTAATATGAGAAGCTATTAGAGCTCGGATTACTTTGCAGGAACAGTCTAGAGGAAGAAGAAGATCACTTTGCAAGGATAAAAGACTTGACAAGGTGGAGATTTGTTGAAGAAGTGCCAAGTTTTTATTATCTCCAATGACTTGCCGTTTGCTTTTCCGTGTATTTCATTAATGGCATGCTTTGTAATATTGGGTAAGTGGCAATTATGTAATTACCTAGTTATATACATATAAAGGCGTTTGAGTCTACGGGTTAAAAGCAGAGTCAGAATTTTATTTCCTTCTTCTTCGTGAAGACGCCGCCTGAGAGATACAGAGGTCAGTGAAACCCTAGTTTTTCATCAAGATCAAATCAGCACTTTGAGGAGAAGATCAAGTGCAAGAAATGTATGGTTTCGTTAGAGAATAATACGAGGAAGCCACTTTCTATTTTTGTGTGATGAGAAATGGTTGTAAATGATTGTAAACTCTATTCTGAATCATTCTTCAATAATAAAGACTCCTACACTGTTCTTGCCGTGGATGTAGACCATTAGGGTCGAACCACGTAATTTCTTGTGTTGATTTTTTATTTCTTTTATTATTCTTGCATTTATTTTTGATCTTGCATGAATATATATTGTGATTTCAGATTTCTAATTGGTTTAAAATAGAAAACTAAACTGATCACGTTCATCATTTAATTTTTCTTGAAATTTTGGTTGTCCTTTGTTCAAATTAATTGCATATTAAAACTAGTTACATTAATTTGGTTATTTGAGTATTTGTTGTGAGAGGGCTGAAATTATAACAGTTTTCATCTTACTTTCTTCTTTATTACGGTGTGGCTCCACTTCAGATAGTATTTAGCATTTCTCTTTAGAAAACTTTGAGTATGCTCCCATTGATCTCGATAGTTTTTTTTTCCCTGTCACATCTAAAGTCACGACCATGGATTCATTTATTATGATAAAATGAGATTTCATTAGCTTTAGTGAATGAAGTAGCACCGGTTGGCTAATTGTTGCAAACTTGACTAATTGTTTACTACAACCTAATTAAGGCATCCATGAGGCCGAACATTTCTCCTTTGTGGAGGCTACACTTCAAGAAAGATGCCGGTATACTTGCATTAAGCATCTTAACATATTTAAAGACATCAATTACGCATTCTACTAAAACAACCTTAATTAAGCAAGAATGTAATTCTAGACTTATATTCTGAAAATTTGGAGCATACAAAAATTATAATTTGAGTGTGTTAATGAAATGGCAACAAGGAAGGGATGCAGCCCCATCATAGTTAGCACTGGCCATCACAGCTAGCAATGATAGAGGAAATTAGTAGGCTTGGAGGAATACCCTGGCTCTGAACAGGGGTTGGAGAGAGAGCGTTGAGAGAGTATTTATAGATCTAATCTTGAAGGATTTGGGGGCAACGGCTCAAAACTTAAAAGTAGAAGGCTCAAAGTGGAAACCACATCCTGTTAACATGCTCAAGAACATGAATTTCAATTTCTGCAGTGTTAGAATATCACCCACTATCCAAACAAATTTCACCCAGAATGCTTGCATGAATTTCATCCAAATTTCTAGATTCACAAATTTCAAACTGGAAAGATAAACTATTGAAAAAACAAACCTAAAATGGAGGAACAAAACCTACGGATTTACTAAATGCGTGAACGGAAGAACGAGAAATCTAAAGAAGAACAGAGATGAGTATCTGGGAGGGAAAAAATTGTGAGAACAGAAGTATAGTGAAGATGTTACCAAAATATTTCTTCGCTTGATCTCCTGGAATTTGTGATGGTAGAGAAATCTTACTACTATAAACGGGCGTGGAGAATAAACCTGCACAAGGGAAAGTATAGGTGAAGATAAATTGCGTGGGAAAGACCGAAAGCTAGAGAAGCAAAGTATTATTTGGTTGGGGGTGAAATAATAATAAAATAATAGATAATTTTGCTACAGTTTACTTTATATTTAAAGAAGAGTGTTTGTGTTACTATAGATGAAAACTTGGATGACCCTCTTTAGCTGATCCAATGCCAGCCGATTTTGCATAAATTAGTATTTTCTGTATTTCACTGGCATTTGGTAA
Source organism: Carya illinoinensis (assembly GCF_018687715.1). Lineage (NCBI taxonomy): Eukaryota > Viridiplantae > Streptophyta > Magnoliopsida > Fagales > Juglandaceae > Carya > Carya illinoinensis. The sequence goes on along the minus strand of NC_056754.1, from coordinate 49,586,652 downwards.
AGCCATTGCCAATGCTTTTAGTAATTACTTAGTCGGTGATAAATTAAGAATATATATATATATATATATATATATATATCAGGATCCAAAAATTAAGATTAACTTTGGTGGGGAATGCTACTCCAAGCATTAATTTATCGCAAAACTAGTAAAAAATATGCCAGAGATTTCCAATGGTCTTGCATGGGACAATCACTCCTGCATGCATGTTAATTAATGCTGCTATATATACAACTTCGACATGTCAGAATAAATACTCAAGAAGTTTGTGAAAATGCGCCTTCTGAAATTAGTATATATGTGTAACAAATAGTTTAAATCTAAGGCGGCTGGAAAGAAAAAGAAAAGATAGAAAAGTAGTGATTAATGTTAAGATTTTAGCAAAACATTTCTCTTAAAGTCGTGGTTTTGGATGTTGAGATGATATTACCTGGTTTGGATGGTAAATGAGATTAGATAATTTGTTAAAAGTAGTGAAATAATTTATGAATAGTAATAAATGATTTGAGTTAATATGTTTTATGGAATTTTGAGAGAGGAGAGATAAAAAGTTGAATTAAAATATTATAAAGTTAAAATATTATTAGAATATAATTTTTGTATATTATTTTTGTTTCAAAATTTTAAAAAACTAAATATTTTTTGTATTCTTTTTAAAATAAGACCAGGTTACGGATAATCGGTTACATAACTAGATCCTTACCGGATCCAAGTTCATCTTACCCACCTAGATTGAATTCAAACGAATTTATGGGTTCATGATTGGACTGAAAATAAATCTAGTTTGGTTGCACACTCCTAGCTTAGACTGCTTGGAAAACTTAATGTACATCCATACTATAACATAATTTGGTTGGAAAATTTAATTATGGATGTAGCTTAAATTGCTTGCTCCTTGGCTTCAAAGAATTGCTATAAGATATTATTCATTAGTTTTTTAGTTGAAAGAATCTATTGTTTTGGATTGTATAATATGCTTTGTAGTTTGTATACAATGTGAATAAATAGACATAGGCATGATTTTAAGTTGGGATCAAGAAGAATATTGAATAATCAGTGATCCACCGAACTATTGCTTTGCTTGTTTTTTATGATCTTTTCTTTAAGTTGGGATCAAGAAGATTGAATAACAGTCTCTTATTACCTTTTTAAGATTAGAAGTATTAGCCTATGCCTCTTGAAGTGTTCCCTATTTTTAAATATTTTTTATATGGATTGCATCCTATTGGCTAGTTCTTTTAGGCTATGTTTAGATGTTGAGGTTATCTCAAATGATCAGTAAATAGTAATGAAAAAAAAAAATAAAAATGTAATGAATTAGAGTAAAAAAGTAATAAATAGTAATAAAAAAATAATAAATAATTTATGAGTAATAATGAAGTAGCTTGAGGAGATCTCATATCACCTCACTAACCACACATAGCCTTAGTGTGACTAATACTCATCATGGAGAAAAGCTGAAAACTTTAATAGGTAGTTGTAACTAATCAAGAATGCATGTTATGGTTTGTGTGCCCTATAGTTGTTAATTCGGATCTCGTCCCATCGCTGAGAACTAAAAAATTTACCTAATCTATGTGATGTAGGCGTGTTATACAGGTCTCAATTGAACTGGGTAAAAGTTATGTTGACTTTGCACGGTCTCTAAGTTTCTTATTATCAAGAAGTTATCCGATACCAAAGTCACCTTATTAAAAATTATGTTAGATAACCTCAAGAAAGCTGGTTTAATTGTTTGATCCACATCATGCCTTGCCAAATTATTGTCCTTGTCACAATAACCATTCTAGTAAAACAATAATTTTTCTTTTCAAATTTATTGAGCATAATCGATTGAAGGTGTTCCCCCATCTAAACTGTAATATAAGCTGGGAGGCCGTTTCCAGTGGATTGAGGAAATGAATTGAAAATACATTTATATATTTTGTTCAACTTGTAATGCACACACGTACGAACTATAGCATGTCCTCAACTAAAAGTCTTCAAACTTCCTACATCCTCCATTCCAACCATGGCTCACAAACACACACGCACATATATACTTGCATCAGATGCTCTACTGGTAATAAAAATAAAAAATAAAAAAAATTTTGGAAGGTGAATATCATGTCTATTTTTTATTAGCTAACTAACAAGGTAGTTATTTTGGTTAATTTGCTTCCACGTGGCTAATCCTTATGGTAACGATCCAGAATGACAATTCGGGTCATTAATTTCCAGTCTTGTTTGTGTGGCCAAAAGAAAATAATTCAATACTGCTACTTTTGCTTACCAGCGTACAACTCAAAAAGTGAAAAGTTGACCTGGTGACTTTTACATCATGTAAACAATTAATTACTTAAGAGTTAGGGGCCTCACCCTTAACTATGCCCGTTGTTGGAATAAAAGGGGCTGCAAAATAAAAATAGTAAGAGAGAGTTTGTTTTAAAGCGTATTACAAATGTCATTTTTTTTAAAATAATATTTGTTCCCATCAATTACGGTATGCAGAAGGATTAAAAGTGAATTTACTTTCAAGATACAATAAAGTCTAGAATAAGTCTGTTTATCTAACTGCATTATGCACATATAAAATTAGACTCCAAATATCCTTTAATTTTGTTATTCAACCAAAAAATTAGAAATTTATTCTCTCGAGAACGAACAAATTTTAACAAGTTTTGAAGAAATGAAATATTTGTGAGAGAGAGAGAGAGAATTCAAAATTTTAATTATGAGATTCTCAAATGGCAAGCCAATATGTTTATTTATAGATGGCCAAAAGATGTGAACGAAAAGTAATGACTGCTCATATTGCTGAAAACTGTTGCGAATAGGTATATATATTATAACTGCAGTTGGACTTAGTCCAATAGTTTCCTTGTTTCCCGTCCAACCGGATGGCACTAGTTCGAGTCACACCATTCGTATTTTAGGAATGTAATTTTCCCAACTATTGCGGCACCTCGCGCTGCATTCGCGCCCATTGCCCATGTGTTGCTAGCGCTTCAAGTAGAGCGTCCCTTAGCCCCAAGCGTTGTAGAGTGCATGAGAGCGCCTAAAGGTGGTTGCATGCCTCTTGGAGCAACTCTTCATAAATCAACAAAAAACCTCCATCTTTGGCGGAGGTGTGGACCGCAACCAGTCCCATGGAAAAAATTGGAAGCCATAATACCACTAAGACAGCTAAAGACTTATGGTCAACACATAGACCCAAAATTAATAAACTTTAGAATATATATATATATATATATATATATATGCTCTCTTTCCACAACAATTCACAACTTTCAAAAACAACCCAAAATATTATTAATAAATATAATATATAATAAATTATTTTGAAAATATTTCTAACATCCCTTTCCTTTAAAACCACAACCATATCCCCCCATTAATTAAAATTAGACTAATGTCCCATCAATTTAATTGTAACTCCTGTAATATTATCGGATAGCTAACAACCCTTTCTGCCACCTGGCCCTGCATTCGTCCTACAAAAAGCCATCCGTTTGCCTCTTATAGGTAGACAGACGCACAAACAAGCCATGAAACAAGCCCCCATTGCCCAGCCATTCTTAGCGGCTGCTTTTGGTTTCTAGTTTTGAAGCTCTAGGGGTCACAGTGGCTAAGTGTAACATGAAAAGTGTTAAGGATAGAGTCCAAGTCTCTACAACTACCACATCATCTCTATTTGATAATTCAAATATGAAAGATAATGTAAAGGACCAAGTCAGAGATAAGAGATAAGAAGCTGATAACATGTAGTTTTCTATTTGTATTTTGAATTCCTTTGTTTACAGTTTCTATGTATTATATCTTATCACAAACTCTTGTATTATACTTCACTCAAATTCCTTTCATGGTACTAGAGCCCCTAGTTCATGCTAATCCTTTACCTATGGCTTCCATATCTTCCTCTAACTCCACTGCATGTCCTACCTTTTCAATACCCAACTGTTCTCAACTCATTTTCCTAAAACTTGATAGTCAAAATTATCTCCTTTGGCTATCTCAGTTTCTTCCTATCTTGTGGGCTAATGATCTCATGGGCATCGTTGATGGTTCTGAGTCATGCTCTCCCAAATTCTTACATAATGATCAAGATTAGACCATCATTAATCCTACTTACATCCAATGGAGCAAAAAGGATCAACGTATCCTTAGTTGGATTAATGTCACTTTGTCTGAGAGTGTGTTATCCACTGTCTATGGACTCAACACCTCCAAGCAAGTGTGGATTGCTTTGACGAACCATTTTCGTCACAGTCACGATCTCGAGTTGCACATTTGAAGACGCAATTCCAAAATCTTCACCAAGGGTTGAAGACATGTTCTGAGTACTTAAAATCTGCCAAAGCTTGGGCTTACCAGTTAGCCACCATTGGCAAGCCTATTGAGGATGAAGACTTGATTTCTCTCATAGTGAGTGGCTTAAACCTTTCTTTTAATGCATTCATAACTTCTTTCTCATTTGCCACTCGTGAGAATCCCTTAACTTTCAATGATTTCCAAGATGAATTACTAAGTCATGAGATGCTTTTAACACAACAATATGCTGCTATAGATACCACTGCCATTGCACTTGTTGCCCAAAAACCAAGCAATCGTCCCTTTCAATAGAACTCCAAGCACAAACCACACCATCCTATGAAGTTCCCATTTAAGCCTCAACATCCCAAGCCTTCTTCTTCTAGACAAAATGTTCCTAAACAGACCCCTACATCCTTCAACTCACTCCTAAAGTTCCTTGTCAAATATGTGGAAGAACTAACCACCAAGCCCTCGATTGCTTTCACTGAATAGATTACTCCTACCAAGGTAGACATCCACCTCCTCAATTGGCTGCTACGGTGGCTCGAACCAATGTTGTTTATGATGATTAATGGTTTGCAGATAGTGGGGCCAATGCCCATATTACAAAGGAGCTTGAAAATTTGACCATACAACATCCATTTCAGTGTGATGATACAGTTACTGTTGGGGGTGGCAGCAACATAGAAAACACTAGTTCAACAATGTCACACTCCTCTGGCTCTTCATTTCATTTTAAAATTATCTTGCATTGTCCTAAAGCTTACCAAATTTGTTATCTATTCAAAAACTTTGTCATGATAATTATTGTTACTTTGTCTTAATTGATTCCTATTTTCTTGTGAAGGATCTTCGGACACATGCAATACTCCTAGAGAGCAAAAGTGAAAATGGCCTCTACCCTCTTCAATTTTTCTTCAATTTTAGAAGAGTTCTCTAAAGGGAAAACGTGCTTTTACTGCATTGCTTGAAATAAAGACCTCATCTTTGGAATGACACTCTAGATTAGGGCTTTCTTCTTTTAATGTAGTTTCTAAAGTTATTAAAAAAAATTCATATACCATTGTATGTTAATGATTTTAATAAAAGTTTTGTTTGTTCTTCTTGTCAATTGGGTAAATGTAAACAATTGCCATTTGGTCACTCCATTAGAATCTCTAGTACTCAACCTTTACAACTTGTTCACATAGATGTTTGGACTTCACCTATTCAATTTGTGAGTGGTTATAAATATCATGTGATTTTCATTGACAACTACTCATGCTAAACCTGGCTTTATCCGCTTAGAACTAAATCTTAAGTTTTTGATAATTTTGTCAAATTTAAGTTACTTGCTAAGAATTAATTCTCTACCACTATCAAACAAATACAATATGATGGTGGCAGGGAATATAACTCTTTTCATTTTCAAACATTTCTTAATAAAAATGGTATTCTCCATCAAAAATCATGTTCATTTACCTCTTAGCAAAACAGATTGGTTGAGAGGAAACTTAGGCACATCCTAGAAACTGGCTTGACCTTGCTTACACATTCTAAATTGTCCAATAAATATTGGCATGATGCTTTCCTAATGGTTGTTCAAATTATTAAGAGACCACCAACACCGATTCTTGATCATGAGTCACCCTTCTTTAAGCTTTATGCTAAAGCACCAGATTACCAGTTTCTTAGGACATTTAGTTGTCAATGTTATCATCTTCTTCATCCATATGGTCTTCATAAACTTGAATATAGATCCAAACCATACATATTTCTAGGCTACCACCATGTTGGTTATAAGTGACTAAATCCTTTGACTAATAAGGTTTACCTCTCACGGCATGTTATCTTTGATGAGAACACTTTTCCAGCTAAGAGTGAGACTTTTGCACTAATGTTGTCCAAGATTAATGCTCTGAATGATCCACCATCTCACCTTACTGTAAGTACCTTCTCTCCATCCTTTTCTCAGCCTATTATTTCCACTTCTAATGTCACTTCTGAATCTTTGTCTCAATCCCATGATTCTCTCTAAGGGTGTAAAAAAAACCGATAAACCGGTAAACCGGATTAGACTGGATCAAACCAGTGGGATCAGTTTGGTCCCGAGTTTAGTTCGGTCCGGAATCGATTTTATTTTTCTTAAAACTTTTCCAGCTAAGAGTGAGACTTTTGCACTAATGTTGTCCAAGATTAATGCTCTGAATGATCCACCACCTCACCTTACTATAAGTACCTTCTCTCCATCCTTTTCTCAGCCTATTATTTCCTCTTCTAATGTCACTTATGAATCTTTGTCTCAATTCCATGATTCTCTCTAAGGGTGTAAAAAAAACCGATAAACCAGTAAACCGGATTAGACTGGATCAAATCAGTGGGATCAGTTTGGTCCGGAATCGATTTTATTTTTCTTAAAACTTGTCAAAATCGGTCCAGTTCTACTTTTTCTTTTTCTAAAATCAAACTGGACCGAATCGGACCGGTTTATATGTATATTTTAATTTTTTATATTGTATATAATATTTATATATAATATATAACTATATATAAATTAGTTTTGTATTATATGATAAATTACTAACTAATATAATATTAAATTTTAAAATCTTATATCATTTTGTTTATTGTATTAATAGCTACACTAATATTATATAATGCATATTAATAGTTATACTATTACTATATCACTATATATTATAATATACTACAATATTATCATTATAACATTATATATTATATTATATATATTATATAATATATAATATAGTATATTAAAACCGGACCGAACCGGACCGGAAACCAATAAAACCAGAATACGGGTTTAGGAGGGTAACCGATATGTAATTAGTTTTGAAAAATATAAAACTGGTGTATACCGGTTCGGTCATAATTTTTGTTTAAAATTAGACAAAACCGGACCAGTTACACCCCTAAGTCTCTCTATGTAGATCCTCCTCGCCATATGCATGCTAATTCTAGCTCTCCTTCTCATTCAACTACTCTTGATTCACCAACCTCTAATCTCTTACCTACACTCTCATCAAGTGTTGTTTTACCTTATTCTATGGAATCTACTGTAACACTTGTTCCAGCTTCTACTCCCCTTAAGTTGACACGATCTAAGACTGCTTTCTTTTCTCTAGACCAAAATCCTGCCCAAATTTTCAGTTGTATTCATCCATTAGTTATCCTATCAAATTGTTTTATTCCATTGTCCAGGAAACTAAACCTACCTCCTATTCAAAGGCTGATTTGATCCACGCTGGAAGGAAGTTATGACTCAAGAAGTTTCAACACTTTTGTCTAATGGAACTTGGTCCTTACGTCCTAGACCTTCCACTCATAATGTAATCAGCAACAAATGGGTTTATAAGATTAAACAGAAACCATATAGGTCTGCAAAAAGATTCAAGGCACGATTAATGGCTAAGGGGTTTCAGTAACAAAGTGGCATTGACTATATTGAAACTTTCAACCCAGTAATAAAGCCATCCACCCTAAGGGTGGTTCTTCTTAGTTTGGTTGTAAGTTTTTATTGGAGCATTAGGCAATTGGACATCTCCAATGCCTTTATTCATGGCTATCTTGGGAAAGTTGTGTTTATGGAACAACCTGAAGGATTTATAGATCAAACTCACCCAGATTTTCTTCTCAATCTTGGTTTCATAGCATCGCTTGTGGACACCTCAATGTTTCTTTACACCTCTGGCAGTATCAGAATCTTCATACTAACAAATGTTGATGATATACTTATCACTGGCACACATGCAAATCACATTGATTCACTTATTCAACAACTTCAACAGGAATTCCCACTTCGAGACCTTGGTCCTCTTGGTTTCTTTCTAGGTATACATGCCACAAGATGTGCTTTTTCCCTTCACTTATGTCAAGCCAAGTACATTCTTGACCTGCTCAATAGAGTTGACATAACCACTACTAAACTAGCCACATCTCCTTGCTCTTTAGGATCTAAATTATCACAATTTGAAGGTACTTCTCCATTAGATCCAGCTGAGTATAGACATGTAGTTGGAGCACTTCAATACTACACATTTACAAGACCCAAGATTGCCTTTTCTATCAACCAATTGTGCCAGAACCCAACTTCTATTCACTAGTTTGCTGCAAAGAGGGTTTTAAGATAGCTCAAATGTTTGGTTGAACATGGCCTTCTCTACATTAAGGAAACTTTTTAGTTGTCAGCACACTGTGACTTGAATTGGGCAGGTAACCCTAATGATAGAAGATCCACCTATGGATTTGCTGTGTTTCTTGGTAATTCTCTCATATGTTGGAGTGCCAAGAAACAATGTGGTGCTTCTAGATCCTCCATAGAGGCTGAATAGAGATCTGTGGTCATTGCAACAGCTGAACTCTATTGGTTATGCATTCTATTCAAAGAAGTTCAAATCCCTCTTCCCTCTGCTCCTATACTCTGGGGTGACGATGTTTCTACCCTTTCTTTAGCTGCCAATCCAATATTCCATGCTCGTACAAAGCACATTGAAGTTGACTTTCATTTTATTTGAGAAAAAGTAATTAATCAAGGCATCTCACTCAAGTTCATTTCTACATATGATCAAGTAGCAGACCTTTTCACCAAAGGTCTTTCGTAAGCTCAATTCTCATACTTAAGATCTGAACTTATGGTAGATTCTCCACCCATCAGCTTGAGGGAAGATGTTAAGGAATAGAGTCCAAGTGCCTACAACTACCACACCAGCTCTATCTAATAATATCACAAATAATATAAAGGATCAAGTAAAAGATAATAGATAAGAAGATAATAACATGTAGTTTTCTTTTTGTATTTTGAATTCTTCCGTTTATAGTTTCTATGTATTGTATCTTATTACAAACTCTTGTATTGTACTCCTATAAATATAAACTGATCATTTGGCTGTAGATATTATAGCCATACTATTATATTCAAATTCCTTTCAAAAAGTTCAACTATGGTTGCTGGCCTGGGCCTTATCTTGTCTTCAGACCACTAAACAAGTTTTGTGTAGATAAAATGAGGTGCCCAAAGTATCCTCTCCATTTTAAATTAAATGGATAGTATTCATTCAGTGCAAATCATGACATATTTTTATCATTTCAAATGAAATGAAGATGATTTTGTTTTTGCATTGTATCCTAACCCATAGACAATCCTATAAAAGTCTGTACAAAAAACAAATCAGTAGTCTATATACAAGTAATAGCAAACCAAAAAAACAACTAATTACTATGCACGCATGTCGACCCTAATCCAAGCCAAGCCAGCTTGCATCCATTCTCAATTCACTCATTAATACTATCCTTGGTAGTTGAGAGGCATGGAAATATATATATAAATATATATATTTATATATATATGTAGCTAAAATACCTAAAGCACATGACTTTGCTTGGTTATTTCTATATTTGGTTATGATCTTAACTATGTTGGAACCACTACAATACAATTGGTCTTTTGTGACAGAGGAAACCGTCACAAAAAATGGCCAAAACATCACTAAATACATTTGATGACGGTTTGAAGCTACCACCACAACTGTCACCTAATGTGCATTACAGAAAATAATTAGTGATAGTTTACTGTACAATCATCACTAAAAATATTTTTAGTGGTGATTGAAGATGTTCCATTTGTTGTAACATTCGAACGTAGTATTTTTTTGTGATGGTTGAAATCTGTCACAGAAAGTAACGTTCAAACGTACAACTGAACGTTCGAACATCAATCTGACCGATTGACATTTGAACAATAGAAGTTGATGTTCGTTGGTGATTGTTTGAACGTATCAAATTAACGTTCAAACATTTATACGTCTGAATGTTAATTGCATTATATGCTCGAATGTTTGATCGAACAATAACCGATGAATGTTCAAACGTAATGGGTATAACATTTGGATGTTTGGTTCAATGTTAACAGATTAGCGTTCGAACGCAATTGGTATGTGTGGAGGTTTGTTTGAACGTTAATCGTTTAAACGTTTGAACATTTTATTCCTTTTAGAGTGAGTATATTTGAATGTTAAATTGTACGTTTGAATGTAATATTATATTTTTTTGTAATTATGTTCGAATGTTGGTTTGAATGTAAACCAATGTTCGAACGTTTCTTATTTATATTCGAATGACAGATCAGAAATACTAATTTTATAAGATTAAAAAATATACAAATTGCATCATATTACACTATCATTTAAGAACTAACAATGTCTTATAAAGTTTTAAAATTAAATATTAAAAGTTACATACAATGATAAAATTGATAAAATTCATTTCTTTTTCTTTCCCCACCCCGATTCTGCTATAGTGACATAACATGCTCCATTTGCACCATCATCTTCCTCTACACTTGCTTTTAGACTTCACTGCATATTCTTTTCTCTTGTTCTCTCTGTTGCTCTTATAAATGCATCTCTAAATCAGACTGGCTTTCCAAAAGAGACTCCAACTCTTGTTGTTCTGACCCCATATACTCATTTTCTCACTGTGTCGCTTCTAAATTCTTTGTAAAATTATTAATTTGTGAAGTCGATGAGGTCATCAAGGATGAACCAGGATGCTTGAAAGAATGTCTCAAACCACTTACCATACTAGATTTGATCATGAGCACTTGCGTGAATATGTTTATGTCATTAAGAGAGAATTCCTCAGAAGCTGACTACATATCCATCATTTTTTCCTGCAATTAGAAAAAAAACACACAATAAGTAACGTGTTAAAAGAAATACAAATAAAAAATAAGTTTGTGAGCATATTTATAATATCTCTATCTAATTTAACAGTATAACACTACTATTTGTTTGACACTGTTAATTTATAAAAAATAAAAAAATATATATTAGTTACGAAAAACAAGCTTCGAATTTATCAACAGACAATAATTAAATCTTGGATTCGCTTGGGATATCATATGCAAAATATTTCATTTATTGATCTCAGATTAGTATATATCTTAGTTACTTATTATATAACTTAGTATAAATTGATTTATTTTAATTACTTACAAGTATAAGCACATATGAATTATAATTAGTTATTATGTCTAAATACTTATTAAATTAATTAAATATTTATTCCCATATTAAATGTTAATATTTTAACCTTAGTGAATAATATATTTATCCTTAGTCTTAAATTAAGTTCCTAAACTTATAATTTCCCTTAGAGGCCATACACAAAATCAATGTTATTGAAATTGATACTGTGTAAAATATAATTTTATATATTTTATTATATATCTTAGTTACTTCTTAATTGATACCTACTACTAAATATTTTAATTCATATTTATTATTTATTATTTATAGTATAAGTTGATTTATTTTAATAATCCCTTACAAAAATAAGCGCATATTAGGTAGAATTAGTTATTATGTCTAAAATATTTACTAATATTTATATACTTAATGGAGTGAATTATTTATTTACTTATTATTTTATTTTAAATAATTATATTTATTTATTTCAACTCTTTACTTAATTGTTTATTATTTTACCTATTTGATCATTAGTATGCTTCTTTCTTTTTTTTTGAAATAGATTTCATTTCAATACATGAAACCGAAATTATAGCTGTGACTTATCAATACAGGAAAAAACCTAGACTATAAATCAAATTACGCATCTACTTTGGGGGTCCTCCACACAAATTTCTTTGTGACGGATATTATCTTAACTTCTATAAACTCTCTCCTAACAAACTTTTCAGTTTGTTCGAGAGAAGAGTGCTATATAAAAACAGAACTAACAGATCCCTCTTCCTAAGGAAGAGAGATACCATCCCCCTCCATTCTCATAAGGAGATGGAGTACTATCACCCACCATCCTCCAAAGGAGGAGTGAGACTCTGTTGTTATGGACACTAAATCTAATAGCCTTTTTTTTAAAACCTAAAACAAAACAACAGAGACTGCAAATACAAAGAAAATACTAAAAAACTGGATCTACAAACAAAAAGAAACCTTGGAATGAAAAAACACTCTGAGAGACCCTGCCTGCCGATCTTGAAAATCCCGGCATCTATGGCCCCAGAGAAGCCGCATGTGGTGTCGGCAGAAGTCTCTGTGCGGTGGCATAGTGGTGCGTGCATGACATGCTCTCACTTTCAACCTGCGCGTGCGTTCTATGCACTACTCCTTTTGACGTTGTGTTCGATAGTCTGGAAGATTAGCAGCTAGGGAACACCATGCTTCTTCTTGGTAAGCTTCTTCTTAAGTTGTTAATATCTATTAGTATGCTAAATAAATATAGTTGTTAGTATCTATTAATAAGCTATATACTATATTATCCTTTGTAATCATAATATTTTAATTATTTAAACATCAAAATACAATATACATCTCACACTAGTTATAGATACACAAATAATCTCAATATATACTTCACAAATAATTAAAAAATCTACAAATATAACATATACAAATATTCACAACATATGCTTCACAAATAATAAAAAAAATACACAAATAATAAAAAAAATCTACAAATTTAACACACACAAATAATCACAACATATGCTTCACAAATAATCAAAAGATACACAAATATAACATACACAAATAATATCAACATATGCTTCAAAAAAATACACAATTGTAAAACATATTCATTTCAATCCATAAATATACACCAATATTTATATTTTCACTTTAAGAATAACCATACATACAATACAATTTTTCATTTTAATTCATCATATTACACAATCCATATTACAAATATTTCCTTCTAATTCCTTCTAATTCATCAATATCAAATTCACAATATATTTGCAATATATACAATCAAAATAATTCTCCTCTCTCTGGTTTTTCAGCGTAGAGGTTTTCACCCTCGTTGTCTGTACGAGACTTTATTCGGATGGCGGAGAATTTGGATGAATTGTATGCGAGCTTGTCTTTAACGGAGAAGGAGAATGAGGAGGTGTCGGTGGAGCCGAGTAGATTGGACGAAGTGTTGGAACGGGGAGAGAATTGTTTGATTATGAAGCTTCTAATTCGGAAACATTATAATCATGAAGCTTTTAAGCAGACGATGCGAAAAGTTTGGCGGCTGGTAAAGAGTGTGAAGTTTCGCGATTTGAATGCTGAATTTACTTTGGTTGAATTTGAGGATAGCCGAGACAGAGCCAAAGTTGTACGTGAAGGTCCTTGGAGTTTCGATAAGCATTTGGTGTTATTGAAGGAGTTTGATGGTCTGATACAGATTAGCAAACTTGAACTGGTAAAGGTTCCTTTTTGGGTCCATATTCATGATCTACCACTGATTGCTCGGAATGAGTATATTGGGAAATTGGTTGGCAGTGCGTTGGGTGAGGTTCTGGAGGTTGATCTGGATAAAGGGGAAATGGAATGGGGGGAGTACATGAGAGTCCGAGTAATATTGGATATTTCCAAACCTTTTTTGCCAAGGAAACATTTGAATGTGGGGAAGGGAGCTTCATGCTGGGTGAATTTTTCCTACGAAAGATTACCCGATTTATGTTTTTTCTGTGGAGTGTTGGGACACACGCTAAAGGATTGTGAGTTTCCGGACTCTGTAAAGTTGGATCCGACCAAGCTTCCTTATGGGCAATGGTTGAGAGCAAGCTTCTTGAGTACCCGAAGGGTGGTAGGGCGGCGTGAAGGTACAATTTTAGGAGCACCACCAGTAGCAGCACCGCTGTCGCCGGCGGAGGGAGGGGAACCAGAGGGGACTACGATTCCATCTGACATTTATAACGTTCCGTCTGTTATGGAACCAGTTACGTCAGTTACAGAGCTGGATACGGCACAAGTTGAGCAAATACCGTCTGTTACGGAACCAGTTACACTGGTTATAGAGCTGGACACGGCACCAGTTGAGCAAATAAAGTCTGGAAATAAAGACGATGTCGTGGGAGAGCTGATTACGGAGGCCAATCTTTCATGCCCGGGTGTTCAGGCAACTTTTTCTGCAATAAAGGCTACGCAGGAATCTCGGCATGTTTTGGTTTCGAACGTAACGGAAACAGAGCAGTGTTTTACTACAGAAGAATTGGGGTGTACGGGACTTACCGAAGAGAATGGGAAGGAAATTATGCATGGGCTTACTGAAGTCCCAGTTCTGCAGGCTTCGGAAATGGATTTGGGGTTGGGCTTAGGCCCATACGGCTATAACCCACAGGCTTCTAAGTCTTATTCAGTTTTTACTTCAGCCCCTTTACCATCTAAATTGAACCCGAGATTCTCTCCAGCAGAGGCTAGGGCAGCGAAACTCAAGCGGAAACAGGGGAGAGGCCAGTCGGCTGTACCTGGGTGTGCAGATGGAGGTAAAATGGAGGATGTTTCCGTGTCTCTCAGCAGAAAATGAAAGGGCCTTTTGCTGTTGGAAGGTGCTGCAAAGAGAGGTAAAATTTCTTGTGACTCAAATGTTGGGGATCCGAATTCAGCTTCATCGGTGGTGGCTGTTGAACAGCCCCACCGGTCACTATGAAAGGCTTAAGCTGGAACCTCCGTGGGCTTGGGAACCCACAGAGTGTTCGTACGCTTCATGATTTAGTTACGAAAGAAGCTCCCGATTTTATTTTTCTGCAAGAAACGAAAATGCATGCTAGAAAAGTGGAGATGTGTAAATTTAAGTTGGGTTTTAGTAACTGTTTTGGTGTTGATTGTGTGGGGCGGAGCGGTGGGCTGGCTCTGTTTTGGAAGGATGAGTTGAAGCTATCTATCATTAATTATACTCATCATCATATTCATGCAATTATTACTGATTGTAATGGGGAAAAGTGTTTGATAACTGGGGTTTATGGCCATCCGGATAGGACCATGAGAATGGATGTGTGGAGGATTTTAAAAACTTTGGGCCATGGGGTTAATATACCTTGGTTAGTGTTTGGAGATTTTAATGAAATACTTGACAATTCTGAAAAATATGGAGGAAGTTTACGAAGTAATACTCAAATAAGAGAGTTTAGGGAGGTATTAGAAGTATGTGAGCTGAGAGACTTGGGGTTTACTGGGACTCAATTCACTTGGAGCAATCGGAGAGAAGGGGCTGGTTTAATTATGGAGAGATTGGATAGATTTCTTGCTAATTCTTTATGGTGTGATCTATATCCAAGTCTTAAAGTTTATCATGGTGTAGCGGCATATTCTGACCACTCTCCTTTGTGGCTAGATACTGAGGGTGTTTTAATTCGGAGAAGGGGGAAGAAATTGTTTCGTTTTGAAGCCATGTGGGTGGGAGAGACAGCATGCTCTTCTATTATTGAAAATGTGTGGAGGCGTGTTGAGGATTCTGTTTCTTTGAGTAGTATTATGAGCTGTATTTCTGCATGTGCAGAGGATTTGGGCATTTGGAATAAGTCATCTTTTGGTCATGTTCAACAAGAATTAGCCAAGGCTAAGATGAAACTGCAGAATTTACAGATTACTGATCCTAATTGTTTGTTCCCAGCTGAGTTAAATAAGGCCCGTGATGAAGTTCAGACGTGGCTGGAAAGGGATGAGTTAATGTGGAAACAGAGGTCTCGTGTTCAGTGGCTTAGGGAGGGGGATTGTAATTCTAAGTACTTTCATTCCAAGGCTTCAGCTCGAAGATGGAAGAATACTATTGTTCAGTTGAAGGATGACTCTGGAAATTGGAAGAATGGGACTCAGCTGGATGTGTTAATCACTGAATATTTTCAGAATCTTTTTTCAGCAGCGGACCAAGTGGAGATGACGGAAGTTTTATCGCGTGTTGATAGAAAGGTCACAACTGATATGAATGTAGAGCTTTTAAAACCCTTTGTGGCCAAGGAAGTGGAGGACGCTCTCAAACAAATGCACCCCTCAAAAGCACCCGGACCCGATGGTATGTCTCCTATTTTTTTCCAGAAGTATTGGCATGTGATTGGTAAATTTGTAACTGATGCTTTGCTGTTAGCGCTGAACTCTGGGGATATTCCTAGTGATTTGAACCATACTTTCCTTACTCTTATTCCTAAAAAGGCATCACCCTCAAAAGTGGCAGATTTTAGACCTATTAGTCTGTGTAATGTGCTCTATAAAATTCTGTCTAAAGTCATTGCAAATAGACTTAAGAAGATCTTACCGAATGTTGTTTCTGATACTCAATGTGCTTTTGTTCCGGGTAGACAACTTTCTGATAATGTGCTTCTTGCTTATGAGATTGTGCATTTCTTGAGAATGAAGAGATATGGAAATAAAGGCTTTATGTCTCTTAAATTGGATATGAGTAAAGCATATGATAGGGTGGAGTGGACATTTTTAGAAAAAATTATGGAATCTCTTGGTTTTGCTCATAACTTTATAAGTTTGATTATGAAGTGTGTGAAAACAGTTTTCTTCTCAGTGTTAGTAAATGGCAACCCCAAGGGTCCTATACTTCCAAATAGGGGGATTAGACAAGGAGATCCTTTATCTCCTTATCTGTTCCTCTTATGTACTGAAGGTCTCATCTCTTTGTTGAAAAATTCTGCTGGTGGAGAAGGTGTTAAGGGGGTTCAGATTTGTAGAGGTGCACCTAGAGTGAATCACTTGCTATTTGCGGATGATAGTCTGATTTTTTGTCAAGCGGATGTTGCCACTAATGATAAGATTCAGATCTTGTTAAGCAAATATGAGAGAGCTTCGGGGCAGTGTATTAACAAAGAAAAGACTTCTATGGTTTTTAGTAAGAATGTTAGTGATGATCTAAAGGCTGATATTATGCAACTTTGGGGAGGGAGTCATACACAGCAATATGAAAAATATTTGGGACTACCACCTTTAGTTGGGAGATCAAAAAAACAAGCATTCTCTAGTATCAAAAGTAGAGTTTGGCAGAAATTACAGTTGTGGAAGAGTAAGTTATTATCACAAGGGGGTCGGGAGGTACTCATTAAGGCAGTAGCAATGTCTATCCCTACGTATGCTATGAGCTGTTTTTTGTTCCCAAAGTCTCTTTGTAAAGAATTAGAGATGATGATGGCAAAGTTTTGGTGGGGAAATCAGGGGCAAGGGAATAAAATTCACTGGGTAAGTTGGGAGAAGCTAAGTAACTCTAAATTTAGAGGAGGGATGGGTTTTAAAGATCTACATCTTTTTAATCTAGCTCTTTTAGCTAAACAAGGTTGGCGGCTTCTTTGGAATGAGGGATCCCTTGTACATCGTGTTTTTAAAGCCAAATATTTCCCCAATACAACTTTGTTTGATGCCAAGCTTAGATGTAATTCATCATATGTGTGGAATGGTATTTTGGAAGCTATAACAGATTTGAAGAGAGGGTGCAGGTGGAGAGTGGGAAATGGAAAATCTATTAATGTATTTAAAGATCCATGGATTCCTGATTATAATTTACCTCTCAATAATTCTGAATTTGATGAAGATTTAAAAGTTCATTCTTTGATTGATAGCAGTACGGGATGGTGAAATATACAAGCCTTAAGAGCTCTATTCAATCCAAATGTGGTTCAGAAAATTCTGCAGCTTAATATTTCTATTCATGTTGAAGATTCTTTGTTTTGGGTGCATGAGAAAAATGGAAATTATTCAGTTAGAAGTGCCTACCGAATGTTACAGCAGGGTATTTCAAATGATATGGGGCAACATTCAAGAGAGAGCATGGTTTCAGCTTTTTGGAAATGTTTGTGGCATCTGAAACTCCCTAAAAAAATTAAGATTTTTGCATGGAGGGCGTGCCATGAAAAATTACCAACTTTTCAGAATTTAAAACTTAAACATGTGCTTGAGAATGATATTTGTGCTATATGTTCTAATTGTGTTGAAGATGCTGCTCATGCCTTATTTTTTTGCAATGATGTGAGACAAGTGTGGATGGATTATTGTCCTGAATTAGGGGAGATTGTTTCTGATCTTTCTTTTTGGGATTTGGCAAACTTGGCTCGTGATAGAGGCTCTCAAGATGTGTTAGCTACTTTTTTGGTAGTTGCTTGGGGATTATGGAATAGGAGAAACAAGTTTATTTATGAAGATGCATCTTTGACTATTAATACTGCTGTTAATAATGCCTTGTCATTAAAACAAGAGTATTCTAAGGTGCAGATTTTTCATGGGTTTGATAAAAGGATCAATCATGTTGTCTATTGGCATCCCCCTCCAATAGGTTATCTGAAATTAAATGTTGATGGTGCTACCTTTAGTGACTATTTTTCTGCTGGGGTTGGTATTATTTTGAGAGATTATAATGGAGATGTTGTGGTAGCTGCTAGTAAGGTGGAAAGGGAGGTTTCTTCACTTGAATTTATGGAAGCCATTGCTTTGTTGAGAGGTTTACAATTGTGTGCTCAATGGGGGGTACCAAAGATTATCTTAGAATCGGATTCTTTGATTCTTGTTAACTCTTTGAATGAAGGTGCTGAGTATCTAACTGAATTTAATTTTATCTTACAAGATATTCGAAGACTTATGCATGGGTTTGAAGAAGCAAGACTTGAGCATGTTCATCGCTTGGGTAATGGTGCTGCCCATCAATTGGCCAGATATGCTAAGGAAGTTGAAGACATTGTTATGTGGTGGAATTCATGTCCTTCTTTTGTAAGTCAAGCCATTTGGCTTGATAAATACTATTTTTGTAAGGACTCTTTGATATGAATGAATGTTTGACTTGTTATCAAAAAATAAATAAAAATATACAAACAAAATTAACTATTCAACTCACAATATTATACCCACATCTAATTCATAAAAATCCACAATCAACTCATATTATACACATCAAAATATTCATCATTACTAACAATAAAATCACAACAAAATGTATACACATATTAATAAGGTTTAGAAATATACCTATACTTCACAATATCCTCTTACAAATCACAAGTTTTTAACAAGTCACAACAACCAATCCTTAAAAAAAATCACAACACTAGTTAGTTACTATACATATATACATATATATATATATATATATATATATATATGTATATATATGTATAACACAAGAAAAATATCATAAAAGTACAAAAAAATTAAAAGAGAAAGAGTTTTTCTTTACCAAAATCTATGGATTTTAGAAAAAATACTAACTCCCTCTCACTCTACTCTCTCTCATTCTAACTCTCTCTCTCTCTCTCTCTCTCTCTCTCTCTCTCATGTATGGGAGGAGCAACGAAAATGAGTCTGCTTCCTCCCATGCCTATATTCATTAAAAGCAATATGATTTGATCGAACGTTCGAACGTTAAATAATCACACCCAATATTCAGAAGTAACATTCAAAAGTTTATATTAACTTATATAGTATATTATACTATAATAGTATAGTATATAATATATATTATATAAATAGAATATTAAGTATAATATAGTCTAATACTATATAGTATATATTATATTTAATAGTATATTATATATATAGTAATATAACATATAATATATATAGTATACTATAGTATGTTATATAATGTTCGAACGTCAACAATAACATTCGAACATTAGTTATATATATTATTTATATATAATATAATCTAATTTAAACACGTGGCTACATTTGAATTTTTCACTTAAACGTTCGGACGTTTGCATCATACGTTTGAAACATTAAATGTCACGTTCTAATGTCAACTAATGAATATTCAAACGTTACGTGTATAAAAGGCAATGACAGCATCGCATTTCTCATTTCTCACGTTCAATTTTCGTCATCTCCGTCATCCTTTGTCATCATTGCCGCCGTCAAAGCCCACTACAACCGTCAAAAAAAGGGGTAAGTCCTTCTCTTTAACTTGTTTGAAGCTAAAAACCGTAGTTTTAGGGGGTAGTATCGGTTCCCATTGGTGGCTGGAACTTCAACTTGATTTTTCGGCCACCATGGGTTGCTAATGACTAAATGACCACCGTAGAAACATTCCTTAAAGTCTATACTTTATTTCTACAGTGGCTTTTGGCCAAATATTTTGTATTTTGGCATTTCGAGAATAGTTGAGTCAACTCAACCATTTCTGTGTCGTAACATTTGAACGTTACCTAGAAACATTCAAATGTTATGACCATTGAGTTTCAAAACATTTTTAACGTTTGAACATTGAAACTAAGTAACGTTCGAAAGTTTAGGATATATGTTTGAAACCTAATAGCGTTCCAAATGTATATTTATAACGTTCAAATGTAAGACCTTTCACATTCCAAATCACAATAAATGTTAGAACGTTTCATAAAATGTTCGAATTACTCTCACGTTCGAATGTGGTATAATACATTGGAAAGGTGACACTTGAGTTTTGAATGTTGTAGTATTCCTTCGAATGTTAACCTTTGAGTTCCGAATGATGCACTTACATTCAAACGTTTAAGTGAGAATTGTTCAAACATAACATTTCCCCTGTTTGCGCATGCATAAATTCTCATCACGTTCGAATGTTTAAACATATACACATTTAAACGTTTTCAAATTTGACAGTCAACCTTGAACGCATAGTATTATACGTTCAAATTTTAATGATAACGTTCAAACATTTATGTCTAAACGTTCAAACATTATCATTAACAGTTTTAATTTTATTACAAAATATTTACAACTATGGTTCTAATGTTCTGTTCTTATTAATTTAGGAAATCACACATCTATTGACAACAAAGAAACGGGGACGGAAGGGAGCCAATTCATACACTGCTCAGCTTAGGGCCCAAACAGTCATGGCTGAACGAGAAGTATTAATCAATGAGCTCGATGAGTTCACCTCGAAGTAGAAGACATTGAGAGACGTCTTCATGACGAGAGGATGGGTTTTGATATGCTCGTTGAGGGGGAAGGTTTACCCCTCAATGGTCCGGGAGTTTTACATGGAGATGTGTTTCATACCTCAAGACGCATCCTTCCAAACTGTGACTATACGCAGTGTACAGTTCGAGGTTTTGGTGAATGTTATCGCCGATCTACTCGAGATCCGTCGGGTAGCTGAGACGAGTGAGATTTTATACCAATTGCTCGGGTTGGAGACACAGGACCTGAAGCAGTTGCAGGCGCAGGCCATACAAATGTAGGCACATATGCATCATCTACTGGCCCAATTGAGGCATAGAACACTGCGGATGAGCCTGATGTTAACGTTCAAATTTTATTGATAACATAAATGTTTACGTCTAAACGTTCGAGCGTTATCAGTAATAGTTTTAATTTTATTACAAAATATGTATAATTATGGTTCTAATATTTTATTCTTATTAATCTATGTTATGACTCATCTATTGACAATAAGGAAATGGGGCTGGGAAGGAGCCAACTCGGACACTGCTGGCTTGGGGTCCAAACAGTCATGCCTAAACGAGAAATATTAATAAATGAGTTCGATGAGCTCACCTCAGAGCAGAAGACACTGAAAGACTTCTTCGTGACGAGAGGATGGGTCTCGATGTGCTTGTTGAGGGTGAGGGTTTACCCCTCAATGATTCGGGAGTTTTACATAGAGATGTGCTCCATTCCTCAGGACGCATCCTCCCACATCGTGACTGTGTGCGGTGTACAATTTGAGATCTTGGTAGATGTTATCGTTGATCTTCTCGGGATCCGTCGGGTAGCTAAGACGGGTGAGATTATACCAGTTGCTTGGGCTAGAGACACAAGACCTAAAGCAGCTGCAAGCATAGTCCTTATGGACGTAGGCACATCTGCATCATCTATTGGCTCAGTTGAGGTTGAGTACACTGTGGACAAGCCTGATGTTGACGACTGAGATGAAGAGTTCTACATCCTCACTGGTATAGACCGGGAGCAGTTGAAAAAGAAGAACTCCTTCAACTAGAATCAACTGATGCATTTCTTTCACATGTTGCAACTTATTATTGCAAACAATCTAGATCCTGTAGCACATAAGACTACGTTCAACTAGACTTGCACGCAATTCCTGACAAGCGTGATAGGTGGAGAGTCGATTGACTTCCCATGAAGGATTTTTGAGAGGATCCGTTATGAGGCTAGTATTGTCTTGAGGGACAACCTCCAATATGGAGTCATCCTGGGCCGGCTATTATTGGCCTTGAACGTGCCACTCTAGGAGCTCGAGTGGATGATAGACCAAAAGAGCTCTCTCGACATCACCACACATCGTCAGAGCATTAGACAGGGGAGGGGGTATGCTAGACATCAGCCTGGTCTTGTACCAAATCTTGTTCCACCAACTCAGTTTGGGTCTGATGTTGCTCCCCAAATTGGGAGTACTGGTTGGTAGCCAATGGGTGCATCTGCGGGGGATGTTCGACCAGCTTGGGTTGATGTAGTGATCTTGGAGATGACGACGCATATGGACTGACGATCGATAGGCAGATCGTGCATGTAGAGCAGATCGTCACACAAATTGTCCATCGTGTCGATGTCCTAAATCAGAAGGTCGAGACACTGATATAGGAGTTTCATACATTTTTGAACAACATGACCTTCTGAGTGTTGTTTACAAAATGTTATTATCTTTTGTATTTTGTTTACAAAATATGTATTGTTAACATTATTTAATGTATCTATTGTTTTTAATTTCAATTCTCAATTTTCTTTTATATTAACTTTTCCAACTTTAAAATCAAATCAATGTACTTCAAATTTCAATTTTTTAAAATTTATAATAATTGTTTACAAAGTATACACTAGCAAATTTAAAAACTACATAAAATTTAAATTATAGTCATATTTAATACCAAATACTCTATCTAACGTTCGAACGTTAGCACAAAAAAATATTATGTTCGCAGTAAATATTTTTAATTCGAACATAAATTTGCCTATATTCAAACGTCAGCAGAATTCTGATTTGGATTTAGTGACAGTTTAAGGATTGTCACCAATTCCAAAGAGTCACTAGAAGACATTTTTGTTGTAATGAACTCTGGAACCTTACACAGTACTACTGGACAGGACTGTTTTTAATTAATTTGTTTATGAGGAATACAGTAGTACAGACACTCTAGGTTTTTCCTTTATTCGTTTGAAGTAGATTTCCAACATGATATTGGGTAATTTGAATTAACCAACTCAAGATTAGCCGAAGCTAATATAAAAGGCCACATATTATACTAATGAACTCACTTTTTGAGAGATTTATATATTCAAAAGCTCGAAGTCATAAAATTCAAACTTAGGGTTCACCTAATTCTAGGCCAACGTCTTGTGTGTGTGTGTGTATATATATATGGTGCAGCGTAGGCGTGCAGCTGCACATTATATTAGAGTCGAGGCAATATTTTTTAGACCATTTTTGTTTATTTTGTTGGCTGGACTCCTTGTTCCTAGATCTCTACATCCGTTGATGATACGCTCTATCTCTCACACACACTCTCTCTCTCTCACAAATATGCAGACTGCAGGTGCAATCTTGTCCTTCCCAGCAAGGAAAAAAGAAAAAGAAAAGGAGTATATATAATTACAGCCTTACAAGTGCAATAACGTGATAGTGTCAGCTAAAAGAACGGAATGGACGCAAAGTAGTGGTCTGTGTCCCAAACAAAACATGTTCTCTAGGTAATGCTCTGGTCCCAATTCCCCAGTCCCCTCACCTCTCTTCCCCTTCTCAAAAGCAAAGAGCAGAAAATTCAATTCAATTGGACGTTGATTCCCACATTGTATACGTGGCCACATTCTATTCTTCAACCCGCAACTGGGTCCTCGATCGTAACATGCACTTCTTTACACCTAAATTCGTGCTTTTTGGGCTTTGCAATTTGCATGCAAATGGTCCCAAATTCCATGTTATCTTCTGGACCACCTGATGATCTCTCTCTCTCTCTTCCTATTTCAGATCAGAAATCCAATAATTCTCGTGCATGCAGTCGTGCAGAGTATTCATTTCTCTACACGGCCTTGATTCTATTCACTTTTATTGCTGAACAACTTAACCTGCAAAATTATTTCCATCTTCCAACATATATGAACTATCTTTGATCTCCAATGATCTTAATTTGAGCTTTCTGCGCTTTTCTGCATTCTTGGTCCCAGGTTTGACATGATCGGATGGACCACTTCCAGTCTTCCACCCACCTATCTGAAAAGAGGCTTTTTACACGGATATTAGGTCGTAATAAAGAAAAAATTTGTTTTTTCAACTGTCTTAGATCTTTATTGATATTATATATATAGTGAAGAGCCTCTTGTGCAATCTACTTTTATCATCAAACTCTCAATAATAATGATCTCTCTCTCTCTCTCTCTCTCTCTCTCTCTCTCTCTCTCTCACACACACACACACACACAAAATAATTACCAATTTTTTTTACTTTCAAAACTTTAATGATTTCTTCTTGTTTAAGCCATATTGGAACTTTACACTGATGACATAATAAGATGCGATTCACAAGATTAATCAAATCATATCATGTCAACATTTTAGAGAGTGTATTCTCCATATATACCGACTTATGAACTAATATACTTTCGATAAGTGTTCTTGTATAACATTTTTTTGTTATCTCGGGGGACATAAAGATAGACTGGCTATCTGCATGGGAATTCAGAAAAGACCCTTGTCTTAGAATTGACTCATTGGACTATTATATTAAAATTGAGGTATTGCGAGGTTTATTTCCCAAACTGATATATCATGTTTTCCTGCGTGAGTTTGCATTCCAAGATAGGACTGCTTTTATATTACGTTTAAAGTAGTCCAATTTGATTTAAATGAAGTTCGTTTCTTCCTTCTAAATATGTGCTGATACTTTGATGCCCATATGATCTTTTTAATTAAATAGCCAAGTTGCACTGCAGATACCAAACTACTAAATATATATATATATATATATATATATAAAATTACTTCTTCCCTTGTCTTATCTCCCAATTATTTCATATATGAAATTATTAATTAATATGTTGTTACTTCTAATTGATGAAAAATATGTAAATGTGTGTGTGTGTATGATGATGTTATGTATGTCATGATGATTCAGCAACAGCGACACCTCTTCATCATGTGGGGTTTGACGTACACATGTGTATATATATATATATATATATATTTATATGTATTCCCGATGGATGTTGGCCATTACAGTGACAGTATACTATTAACGGAAACACTGTTAATTTAAGGCAGTACCTAACAATTCGTGCATGCATATGGTAAAATATTGTATATATGTACTCAAAAGGATCAGCTTTCTGGTCACGATACGTCTCTGAATTCATTCTGAATTAATAGCTAGCTAGCACTGGATCAGTACTTTGCATGCATGCATGCCCGCCCGCCCGCCCGCGGACCCAATACACATTGCTCCACGAAAATAAAATCTTTCTGATCGATCTCTTGGGAAACTACTCATACATTGGAAATATATCAAGACTTTTAAATATCATATAAATTATATATATCACCACTTATTTTAAAAATTTAAATTTGAAATATTGAATTAAATTGGATAAGGTGTATAAGAGTACGGATTTCAATTTAAGACATCTGCTTTGATATCACATGAAATCACTACTTATTATAAAAATTTAAGCTGATAGAAATATATAGATTTTATTATTTATACTATATTCTTAATATATATATATATGTGTGTGTGTTTTTTTCAAATTCTTTCAGATATGGATTGTGTCGAGAAATATTATAAGTGTTAATTGATAAATGTTAATCAGATGATGATATACAAATTACATTATTTGATAAAGTGAAACTATCACGTTAAGGATAGTGCTATTATACCATCCAAGTCTGTCTACTTGATGTACCTTTAGTGCAAATTACACTTTTTATTTTTTATTTTTTGTTTCAAATACCTTTTAAACATTTTTTTTTAAATATCAATTCACTAATAATCACTTTTTTAATTATTAAAAAAATTATAAATTCAAATAAAATACATAAACGATAAAATTAAAAGGATAGACTTAGATTACATATGATGATCATTATCTTTGCCGAATAATCGAGCCCATAGATCGAGCGCGCATCAAGTAATATTCTCTTATCATATTATACAAGTACAATAAATTTCAGTAATAGCTAGCCTCCTAATAAATATAGAATATTCTGATTTGTTTATTTTCATTAATCAATTAATTGGGGCTTTAAATGCTGTCAAATGGTCATTTTCAGGTCGATTCAAAATTTTAATTAGGAGAATTGTTTTGGTCGATTCCCCAACCAGTCTGCAAAAGTCTGCCAAAAGCATCATGCTAATATAGAATGTCTATGTGGCCTAGAACAACATGCATTATATATGCACAACATGATCATATATATATACTTGGATACATAGATACATTAAACAAAGAGCTAGCTAGAGTTATAATATTTATGTTGATCTATAGATAAATGTTACAAGATTTATTGAGTAACGCAGTTGTTCATTTTTTTTATTTTTTTATTTTTATCATTTGCAGTTATATTAAATATTAATACGACACATTTTAAGCGATTACATATAAGTAAATAATAAATTTAAGAAATTACTATTATAGTTTAAATTGTGAGTACATGTGGCTAGTGGCCCTAAAGTTACTCCGACGTTGTGTCCAAACCTCATAAATACACGTGTTATGTCAAACGCGTTTAATGAGACTTCGACATCGTATCTAGACAACACGTGTACATGCATATAGACTATAGAGATTAGAGAGGGCCTCCGCGTCTCTCTCTCTCTCGTTAAGTTGTAGGTGAACATCAATGCAATAAAGAGGTTGGTCCATCTCATTATTATAGTTTTTTAAAATTTAAAATAAAATATTTTATTTAACTTTCATCAAAAATTATTTTATATTTTTTTTATTATACAAACATCAATAAATATTATAAACACCATCTATTCTATTATAAGATCAGCTAATTTAAGTTGAGATCACTTTCATTATTATTATAAAATTAATTAAAGTTTATATATTTATCCAAATATTTATTTTATTGTTTTCGGTTTAGAAGCAGTTAGGAGAAATCTGGTTCATCATTATAATCGCCAAACCTTTTGCTTTCATCTGCAATAAAATATTCTGCAAACCTCAAGTATATATAAAAGCACAAGTTGAGCTTAGCTAATTAATAATAATTATTGAGAAAATAAATAAATATAAATATAAAGAAAAAGAAAAAGAAGGCACCAAATAATACAACAAAAAAGAAAAAATTATATACGAGGTTACCAATGCGAATACCCAAAATTTAATGGATAGGTACAGTTCATGGGTTACACATATTTACATGTCACTCTCTCTCTCTCTCTCTCTCTGAATCAAAAATCCTCCTTTTGCCTCTCTCTTTCCCCTATCACTTTTCACCGATATCACTGATTCTGTGACTCAATCACTCTTAAAACCATACAAACCCACACACACGTGCGCACTCTTTCTTCTCTTTCAAATTCTCTCTAGATTCGGAATGATCGACCGAACCCACAAAATCGCGCCTGGTATCTGATCAGAACCCAAAGCTACCTCCAAATCTCTCGACTATGTCTCTGTATAGCTCCTGTACTTCCGCTGCTAGCAGCGCCGGTAGCTCCGTGTCCTCCACCACCAAAACATCCGAGATCGACTGCCTCCTTGCCGGTGCCGGCTACAGGGTCCGCTCTTCCGACCTTCGCCACGTCGCCCAGCGCCTCGAACGCCTCGACGCGGCCATGGTCAACTCTCCTGCCGAGGTTTCCCAGCTCGCTTCCGACGTGGTTCACTACAACCCCTCCGATATCGCCTCCTGGGTCGATTCCCTCCTTTCCGAGTTCAACCAGACGGCGTCTCTGCCGTCCGATCTTCCGGAGCTTCCCGAGCTCGTGGTGGGCCCAGTTCTCAATCAGACGGTGTTAGCCGAAGATGCTTGGACGGATCACGACGCGCCTCAGCATCAGCAGCTGAATAATCAGTTCCCTGTCATGACCGCGATGGAAGAAGATTCCGGGATAAGGCTAGTCCACGTGTTGCTGACGTGTGCAGAATCCGTGCAACGTGGCGACCTCGCATTTGCCGGTTCGCTAATCGAAGATATGCAGAGCTTGCTCGCACGAGTAAATACCAGCTGCGGCATAGGGAAAGTAGCCGGCTACTTCATCGATGCCCTGAGCCTCCGGATATTCACGCCGCAGGGTGTCGGGTTTGGTGGCGGCGTTGGCCTGGACGCGGCTTACGAGAACGAGGTTTTGTACCATCACTTTTACGAAGCATGTCCATACCTCAAATTCGCACACTTCACGGCGAATCAAGCCATACTAGAAGCTTTCGACGGTCACGATTGCGTGCACGTCGTTGACTTCAACCTGATGCACGGCCTGCAGTGGCCGGCTCTGATACAAGCTCTGGCCCTCCGACCCGGTGGGCCCCCTGCACTCCGATTGACCGGCATTGGCCCACCTTCGCCTGACGGGCGTGACTCGCTCCGCGAAGTCGGGTTGCGGCTCTCCGAGTTGGCCAGGTCCGTCAACGTCCTGTTCTCTTTCCGCGGCGTGGCGGCTTCGCGGCTCGAGGACGTGAAGCCGTGGATGCTCCAAGTCAGGCCGAAAGAAGCCGTGGCCGTAAACTCAATCATGCAGCTCCATCGTCTTCTCGGATCGGAGCCGTCACGGAATTCACCGATGGAAATGGTTCTGGGGTGGATCCGGAACCTGAACCCGAAGATCATGACAGTGATCGAGCAAGAAGCGAATCACAATCAGCCCGGGTTCTTGGACCGGTTCACAGAAGCACTATACTACTACTCGACCATGTTCGATTCACTCGAAGCCTGCACGCTACAGCCGGAGAAAGCACTGGCGGAGATATACATACAGAGGGAGATATGCAACGTGGTGTGCTGCGAGGGCTCGGCTCGGGTGGAGAGGCACGAACCGTTGGCCAAGTGGCGGGTTAGGCTAGGACAAGCGGGTTTCAGGCCATTACATCTGGGATCCAATGCGTTTAAGCAGGCGAGCATGCTGCTGACACTGTTCTCGGCAGAGGGGTATTGCGTGGAGGAAAAAGAAGGGTGCTTGACGCTCGGGTGGCATAGCCGGCCCCTCATCGCGGCTTCGGCATGGGAAGCCCTCGCACTTCCAGATGCAAACTCACCTGCTACTGCACCTGGGATTTTCGTAAATCCTCACAGTAATCCTCCTGTAAACTCGCTGTAAAATTGTGTATTCCGTTCCGTTCCGTTCAGTTGAGTTGAGTTGAGTTCAGTTCCTCCCGTTTTGATCACTAGTCCTACAATTTTCGTGCCTTTTTCTTTAATTTACTGCCATGCCTAGCTATTTAATTTAATTACTGTATTTTTCCTAATTTTTACATCAACTTTCATACATTCCCCTATATTATTTTTAGTCTTCTCATGAGTAGTTTGATATGTCAGTCGTCACTTAAATAAAATATATATGTAACATATAATGCATCGTCTGTGTAATTAAAAATGATAAAAGTTCCATACGCATTCATGATGATTAGAATATATAGGTTTGATAATTAAAGGTTAATCGAGGAAAGATTTGCTGAGAAGAATGGGTCATGGGATTTTAAAGTCAAAGCAAGGTACTGGTGCATGGCATTGGCAGGCGCAGATTGTCATAGATAAGTAGAGTGAAATAATAAGATTCAGGTTCTAGAAATGAACCGTGCATGTATGGCAATGACTTTCTGGCATATATGGTCGGTCCTTAAGGATTATTGGGTGGCCGGTCCATCGTTGGAGTTTCAAAACCCCTAGCTCGACTAATGCCCCCCCTCAAATAATGTACTCAAGAAAAAAGTCATATATGCACGCTGCATGTACGTATCTGCAAGCATAGACAAAAACATGCTAATTAGGCAGAGTCAATGCCATGCATGCAGGAAGTGGTTTGGATCGAGGAGCTGATCATGTCATGAACTTGGTGCCCTTTCTTTCATGATCGATCGATGTTGTAGGATAGTACCAGAACCTGAGAGAATTAGCTCTAAGATTAGGGGCCAGCAAGGAACCTGAAATCATTTTCCAAACAAGGCAATTTTTCTTTTTAAAGGTTCCATCTACACCATGGTCTATTCTAGCTTAGACGGCTACATGTGACCAAACATCGATGATCAATTATTTTAGCCCTCGCATTTGCTGGGATGGATCGAGCCCCCCACCTACCTTGCCTGCTGCCCCTTTGGTGTATCATACTCCAACAACCAAATTTATAGCTAAGCTAGGGTTTTATTTTTATTTTGAGTTTTTGTTATTTTCAAGCGACTAATTGATGTGACCTCTATTCTAATTATAAAGAAATTAGTTAATACGCACTAATAATTTTTTTATGTTAGCAGGTACATTAGACTTATATATATATATATATATATATGCGCGCGCGCTAATTGTATCAATAAATAGGCTCGTATATAAATTTTTTGTCTGCGGGTAAACCAGAGCATGCATGCAGTACTGCACACCCTTGGTCTTGAATTCAGTCCAAGCTCAGAACATTTCTTTAGAATTACTTTGGCTCGCTACAAGCATAACATAACGTTGAAGTATCATCCCGCCATTCTATTTTAAATACAAACATCATTAAATGGTCCCGTGGTTTGGATTTTGATTTGCCCTTCTCATGAACTTCAGTAATTTGATTTAACTACTTCGGTTAAGTTTGGATAGTTAGTTGAGACGAGATAAGTTGAAATGAAAGTTAAATAAAATATTAATATTAAAATATTATTTTTTAATATTATTATTATTTAAAAATTTAAAAAAATTGAATTATTTATTATATTTTATGTGAGAATTTGTGAAAATTATAATAATAAAATAAAATAAATTGAAAGTATTTTTTAATCCAAACCGAGCCTTCGTGCAATAACTTTATCTCAATTTTCCGGTACCTTAATTGATGTAGGCGCTTTGATTTAAAAATAGTTCTAAAGAAAAAAACAGTTCTCATATACTTTTATTAGATTTAAAAACTAGTCTTAAAATTAAAATCTAGTGAACAGTGAACAATGAGGTAATTTTTTTATATACTTGATATATTGACCCATGGACTTAGTCAAATGCAGCGTCTCTCTCTGAATTTTTTTTCCCCTTTCTTTTGGGCCTACATCAAATACATATATATATATATATATATATATATAAATTAAGTTTTGCTAGGAACAAATACATTTCGTATATTAATTCGTCTATCGATGATCATTTTTATCTAAAAAAATGTAAAAAAAATTTTGAAAGAAGAAAAAAATCTTCTATTTCATAAAAATTATTTCCGTCTTCAATTCATATCATTTCGTTAAATATATATTTTACATATCAATTTTGATGCGCGAATTGGTACACGAAGTGCACTTGCAAGAAGATTTTTTCATATAAACCCTCTCACTGAGAAGGGTTTGAATTTAAAGAGATATTTGCTCTGTTTTTTTTTTAATTTAATAACTAAATATACCCAAGTCATGCTTTGATATTCAGCCTTTTTTTTTTTATTTTTTATTTTTTTGTGTCTAACAGCTTATACGTACTCTTGGTTTACATAATCATAATGAGAAACTTTATACTATTTTTTTTTTTTTTTGTGGGTATTAATTTGTGTTATATTGGAGGGAATAGGAAGAGAAGAGAGGCATTTGGGGGTGGTTGATGTGGATGGACATGTGATGTGAGGATGTGGGTCGTGCCCAACTTGAACCGAAGGGGACCCAAGACCACAACCACCAACGTAGTAATCAGCATAAGAGGCAGAGTAAATTGGGTCACATGAGAAACCTGTCGAGTCCATCCTCCCAGCTCTGCCTGTCACCTCACATCCCTTTCTTCTCTGTGGGTCTCACTCTCACTCTCACTCTCATGACTCCCCATCACAGATCAGTTTCTTCTTTTTCTAGCTCGTTAAGGTCTGTCAATCTCCTCTTATTGTCTTAATTTTTATTATTTTTCGTCGTATTTATCCATAGAAAATTACTGAATCTCAAAAAATCTTATGTAAAAGAGAACAATAAACTAAATTTTACGATTTAACATATTATATCAAATTCTTCTTTTATTTATATAATATATTTTAATATCGTTTACTAAAAAATGAAAAAAAAATATAATGTTTATAATTAATTAAATAATTCACGTAAAAATCGAGAAATATATTCAAATTAGAAGTAAAAGAGAAAGGAGAAGAAGGAATATAACTCACATGGCTACTCGTGTTGTAGTGTAGGCCATGAAAACGAAACCGATGACCAATGGCTGTGGGGCTACCCAACCAAAACGCGGAACGGGAAAAAGAGAGGAAAAACCCCTTCCGAAACGGTGGCCCACGACACTTTCGCCCTGACTGTTGCACGTGATCCCGTTTCGGGACATCCGGACCAACTTGTGTGTTGTGGGCCCGCCCAACAATACACTGGGACCACCTATGCAAACTAAGCTTTTATTTATTTAATAATCTTGTGACCCGGCAATTTCACGTTTCGTTTACCGCCCACGTGTCGACAGCGATGTCACCTTTTTTTAATTTTTAATTTTTTCCCATATCCTTCTCCCTCTGTCCTGGGTCAATCCTCCGTGAGAAAGACCTCTCTTCCCTTTTCTTTAGTTTTTTATTTTTATTTTTATTTTTTCAATTTCGAAAATTCGTTTTTCTAAGCTGTGAAAATGACACGTGATTTGAACAATCAACGTGTGGGGTCCAACGTTTGTTCTACGAGATGGTAAAAGCGGTCCACGAGGTCTAAATCACCCATTTTAATTTTGTTAATGAATGAACTGTCTTCCAACTCTTCTTAATCATCATGGTAGTGGAATATATAGATGTTGCCGCTAATGTTGTTGTTGATTTAATTAATTGGGTTTTTATAAGATTATTTTATTCTTGAATTTTAAAATTTGATTTGATTTATAAAATTTATTTTTTAAATTAAATTATATGACGTATGTAGTAGTGTCAAAATTTTAAAATAATGGCGTTGGTTTTTATATTCTGTAATTTCTTAAATGTATGTGGTACCGTATCCATGAAGATCATTGATGATCATCTAAGCAATTTTAATTACAAGGCATACAAGGAATAGAATTTCCAGAAGTAATCAATAATTTTTCCTTCTATAATTGTCAAAAAAAGTTGGGGTGGTTAGTTTTTCTCGGATGTCAATCAAGAGCTATCCCATCTCAACGAGAAAAAGGTGAAACGGCTAGATGACTAGAAAAATTAATAACGGTGTACTCATTAGTGAATAATTTGACTTTGAGCTTTTCTGGGTTGGCATGTTCAAATTGAAGTGTTCTACATCACCAATACATCTTTTTTTAATTTGTAAATTTTCATAGGATCATCTATAATATATGACATTTATGTCCGATTAGTTACACAAAATTAAAAATTTCATCTTATCTTATTTCAACTCATCATTATAATTTTTTCAAATCCTTGTATAAAATATAATAAACAATTTAACTTTTTTAAATCCCAATATAAAATAAATTTTAAAAAATTATATTATAACAATATTTTATTCATTACTATTTAAAATATCTTATCTCATCTTATCTGTGTAACCAAACGAGACCTTATAAACTCAATTTGATGTTTTTCAATACCATAATTAAATGAAGGCTATTTTTTTCTTCTTTTTAAATAATTAAAAGTAATGCTACATATAATTATAAACTACGCAAGTACAGTGTAATTTTTTTTAAAAAGAGTAGGATTTATTTTTAAAAAATTAGTTTTTTTTTTATATAAATTTTATATTTACTCTCATTTTTCAAAAAAAATATACAACACTTTTACACTCCACGATAACAAATATAATTTCCCATCCTAAAATTTCTAAGCTTCTATAATGGGTGAAAGCATAGGGTCAAAGAGTGCCAAATTGACGGGTTTCAATTCTAACTTTCTAAAGCTGTTAGTCAATCTACAACGTACCTACTTTATTGACAATTGGAGGGTAAGATTGAGACCTTTTGCTGTAGATGAGTGGAGCAAGTTTTCCAAGCTTTTTCCACACAAAATAATATTTATCATAGGTGCAAAAAATCAAAAAATTATTTAAATTATGCTAATTACAACTGGTCTGCCAACACATCATCATTTACTCTTAGGTTTGATCATTTCAGTAAGCTATATGCCTTGTTGGACGCAGTGTCAAAATTTTCAGGGCACAACATTTAGAGACACAAAGCACATCATCATTCATGTACAAGCATTTCATTCAAGTTCTTTATGCTTCTATTTCGGTGATTGACCTTTCTAGTCTCTCCAACTAGCAGTAAAACATCACATTCTTCACCTTGTCTTTCAAAGCTGGCAGGGGACGGACAAATGACCCATTTGTTGTCTGTGGGGAACATGTTTTAGAATGATCATGCACCTCAGGTTCCATGTAGAATCGAGCTCTGTAGGCCGCCAGATGTGCATAATATGCAGGAGGCACTGAATCCAGAAGAAATGATTTGTAACTGACGGTTGTGAATGTATGCATTATTACACCTTTTGAGTTGTGATAGACATCAGGTGGCAAACAAGATTCATGCCCAATAGGAAAATCTAACCAAAGAAATATTTCTGTTTGGTTTGTTTTTATGCATTACTTTCTTAGGAAAGTATAGATTGTGTTTAGAATGCAAAACTAGAATTGTGTAATCAAAGTAATTATGCCCATCAATTGCAGAGTAGGTGCCAATGCAGTGCCATAATTCAGCATGCATATTTGCAAAAAAATTGAGTAAGATATATACCTACAGAAACAGATCGAGTGCATCGAGCATACCTGAAACAAAATTAATGAACTTGTGAATTCACTAGGCTTATGCAGTGGAAGCAACAAGGGAATCGAATTTCTTACGTATAGCACAGGTTGTTGGTTAGAGATTGGATTTCATCTGCAGTAAAATTGTTCTCATCCCAGAGAACATGATAATGAGCAGGTCGACTAGTTCCCTGTCAAATGCCATTTCCAGTATAAACATAAGTTTGACGTTCTGGGAAACCTTTATCTACCTTAAGTTCTAATTGTCAAAATTTGTTTTATCCGGTGCGGTATGTTCAGATACGGTACCTGGATTCCAGCATGACTACATAAATAAAAGTCGAACTCAGTTGGATGACAGATTTTTGAATCCACCACAGTGCCTACATATGAAATTCAAACCAATAAAAACTCCGTTTAAGAGTTAGGAATGACAGCTGAATGACCTCAGGAAAGAGCTAGCAAACTCTTCTGCAGAATCTGACAGGCCCCGTGGTTCAGAGCATGCGATCACTTGGCTTAAAATCACACTTGGGAGCGTAGGTTAGCTCCTCCATGTTGGTTAGTTATTTTCGTCCCCGTTTGGTTACTCAGTTGAGATGAGATATTTTTTTTTTTAAATTGAATAAAATATTGTTATAATATAATTTTTTAATGTTAGTTTTGTTATAGAATTTTAAAAAATTGAATTGTTTATTATATTTTATGTAGAAATTTGTTAAAATTGTAAAGATGAGATGAGATGAAATGTTTTAGGTAATCAATCAATCACTAGCACAAATTCTAGCAGTCACCAGAAACAAAGAATATATTACCGGGTAAGATATTTCCACTCTTGTCGGTGCTACTTCTGTCGTTGTGATTAGTTGCAACGAGTCTAGTGTGGTGCCGCTTTTGAACGACAATAAATGTTACCGGAGGTTGGTAAGTAGGTTCTAATGATGCACAAGCCTAGACATGCATGGTCAGAATGTAAGCACAGGAAGAGCATAATTAATGAAAACCAGGATAACAGATCTTCACTAACCTTACGAATGGCATCAAGTTCATATAGTAAGACTTGGTAGAACTGTCCCTCGCTGATACCATCCCTACACATTTTACAAAAGTAAAACCTTACATATTTCTTGGAACAAACTGCCAGTTCAAAAATTCTTCTGTTTTTTTTTTTAGGAACAAATCTTTTTCTAACACCAAAATAAGGTACAAGTTTAAGGGGAACTCTAAATAGATAATTAGATCAGAGCACCTGTAAAATATGATCCTCAATGGTTTCTGTCCAGTAGCATTCTTAAAAGAAAGTAGAAGCTCTCTGCAGTAGCATGGAAAATGAACTTTTAAAGGGCATGATTTCTGATTAGTAAATACAACAAATGGAAGAAAGTTATTTTATGCGAGTCAGATCTTATGATGTCTAAGTGGTGGCTTAGATGGCTATGATTGAAGATGATTAGTCTCTATGTTTCACTTGGGATGCATTTAGACTAGATATTTAGCTCATGCTTGTTTACAATATGTCATTGTCTCCAAGTAAGTAGTGAGAATACATTTAGATTACTTGGTACATTGTATCTTGTTTCAAAGTTGATGCCCGGTGGGTGTGTAAAGGAAAAAAACACGGCTGTTGATAACTCTGGCGCAATTTGAAGATAGGACACCACATATACATCACCAAGTAACCTCAAGCACCAATGAAGAAGTACAAGATAAAATGTGAAAAATGAAGTACTAGCAATAAGAAGATTCAGAAGTAGTGAACAATGCTGTCAACCTGATATTTTCTTGTTTACCAAAAAAGAGAGCTTGTCATTCCCTTAACAGTATTGCAAAGTGGTGTTGTTTTTCAATTTGACAATCATCATAGCTGCAAAATCAATTTTTTTCAACGGCTAATTCAAAGAGCTCTAGAATTATCCTGCTGTTCCATCTTTTACAATTCTGTATCGTAGCAGGGGTTGCCTGCCTCCTCTGTCTTGTAGAAAATTTAGTGACCTCCTTGAGATTGAGATGGAGAATGGAGGGGACAGGTTTGGGTATTGGGGTAGTCTCTTAAGGAAAAATTTTGATTGATAACTATAGAACAATAAGAACGAGGTACGCATAACATATGAACACCCGAGTCTAGTGCAGTGCTAAAGAGTTCTTAACAGTTTACCTGATCATGCCTCCAGTAACCGTACCATGTTGAGGATCTTTCCAGGTTTTGAATAAGTCTTGGATAAGTTCTTCTCGATGAGGCTGTGCACATACCAAACCGGCATACTTTGTAACTTCTGGCCAATCTTGGGAGGCCACAACCTGTATTACAATAGTCATCATGCTCAAATTTGGAGACAACCATAACCTTTCAAGTAATAGAGGTGTAAAATGATTACCGCAGCTATAGATGGATAAGAATCTTCTCCATTTTCTGGATGAGTAACATCAGCTCCAAAAATGATTGTTGGAATATCGCTAACTAAAGGAATCCTCCAACGTAAAGCATCTAGAAGCACTGTATTTCTTCCTCCCATCTAGAAAGTTCAAATGAAAAAATAAATCACTTAATCTGGGTTTCAGGGAGTCAAATTAATAGACATTTACTATGCAATAAGCTCTGTTGAACCATGATCTTTTACGACAGACCTTGACATTGATTTTAAGAGAGAGATTTGCCAGATACTGTCTGCTACTCTTGAAGACATATTTTGTAAGGCAGCACTGTGAAATCAACCCTAGCTCTGTTTCGCAGATTCGTTTCAGTTCACCTATAAACAGAGGATGCACCCTTCAGCCAGAGTGGAAGTCACATATCAAGTCATACAGAGTCACGCATGATAGCTTTGGAAAAACTGAGTTTCGTGAGAACTTAGAAGTTGAAGGCCTTGTAGAAAAAGGGTTTACTAGTTACCAGACATATTTTAAATTCCTAAGCATGAGAAATTAAATTTCACTTAACATAAAAAGCCTAATGATGCAAGAAATCTCATAACAACTTGGAAGGTCCCTGGTTGCGTAATGTGATACCCACAAATCTCTGATAGCAAAAGCTAACTGCATACCATACAAAGAACCATTGTTGTCCGGAAGAATGGCGATAAGCAACTCCAACTCTTTTCCTTCAAGATTGCTTGTAGCAGCACAATAAACGTATTTCAAGGCCTTCTTTACCTGATCTGGTCTGGTTGAATATATAGGAATCACAGGGTCCATGTTAAATTCCTGAGATCAAATGTTAAAACAACAAATTATAAATACAAGATATGATTTGAAACGTTTTGAGCAAAATTAAAATCATTGGAATGATAAGAAAGAAAGAAAAACAAAAGTAGAATCAATCACACACGACACAAGATTTACATGATTCGGCAACGTGCCTACGTAGTTGTAGATGATTTTATTGCAGTGCGGTGGCCATACAAGAGAATAATACAATATATAACAAACCTTAACCAGCTGGTCGGGTTGGTTCAAGGGCCAAAATGGGTCAAAAAAACCGCCACAAACGGAACGAGGCTCAACACAAAGAAGCACAGCTTTTTTCTAAAATCATTCATTTCTAATTAAAGTTAGCCACTGTCAAGTATTAATGTATAGGAAAAGTATACCATGCCAGAGATTTTGCACATTCGAACCAACTGTTGACAAAAACCACGAGCAGTGCCCTCTTGGACAGTTCGTGAGAAGTTGATACAAGCCCAATATCTGATGGTGCTTCCATTTACGACTTTCTGAATAAACAAAACTTCTATCAGTTTGCTGTTAAATTTTCTAAATTTCTCCAAGTAGACAATAACTAACCTTGTTCATCATATTCCATTGACCAACTTGAGGCAAGTATTCTGTTTCCTTTCCACTATCACTATACTTGAGCTATATTAAGAACAGAAAAAGGACACAATGAACAAGTTGTTGGCAGAACGAGGTTGAATGTCACATGAAGTAGTAAAGTCCCTTTGAGCATTACCCATGGAGCTGGAAGAACCCGAGCCTCAACAGATGCAAGCTTGCTGTCTATAATGATGCCAAACTCCTTTGCATAGGGATCCTGATCATAGTCATTTTGGTGAACTGTCTGGAACGACAACAGAGAAATGTCAGAATTTGGCATAAAAACCATACCATTGATGCTTTCATCACTACTTGCAAAAGCCTATATTTTCTTTCACCTTAAATGCATTATGAGTAGAAAAGCGGAACATCATACCAACATAAAACTAAAGATTTTGAATTCGTACCATTCTAGCAGATTTTTTTTTTTTTTTAAGTTCCCAGAAATCCAAAGAATTGGAGATGTAACCTGTAAAATGTCCATTTCTTGTTCCTGGGGTCTTTGGCATGAAACTTTTAGCAGAGAAGTAATCTGTTTCTCATTCAGCCCTTTCGTGTATCTCTGCCCGCTAACAATCTTGCATGCCTGTTAAAAGATACAGAAAGAAATGGATTAAAGAAAACCTCTAAATAGTAAAGTATTTTATTTAGTTTGTCTTTAACATAGATTGATCCCATATCTTATGTTTAATTTCTTTGTTCTAAGAAAAGTCTCTCTGTAAGCCTTCTGATGGTATCAAATGATTGTTTGAAAAATAAAATCATTTAAGAGCCAAACAATTAAAAAATGAAAAAGAAAATACAAATACAAAAAATTAGATAAGCAAGAACTTAAAATAAAAAATAAAATAAAATAAAGAAAAGAAAAAAAGAAACACACACAAAATTGTTTTTTAAGAAACAAACACAATAATTTGACCAACACAAATATCGCAAGGTGGGGGCACTGGGCGGCCAAATTGACCACCGCTTGGTGGCCCTCTCAATCTGGCCACCCATGGAGGTGACCTACATGGTTGCAATGTTGCCAACTTATTTGCTATAGTAATGTTTTTACCTTGGGAGTTTATTTTTTATTTTTTGGATTTTTAATTTGTTTTGGTTTGATTATAATATTTTCAAGTTTCCACCATTTTAGTTTCTTTTTACATGTGGCATATCACATGGGGCAAAAAAGTCTAAAGTCAAAATAGAGGGATCAATCTGTTTAAAAGTAAAACCACAATAATTATTTTAGTAATTAACTAAACAAAAATAGACTGTTTCATTTAAAAAAGGTTAGAAATATTGAGCAGAGCCTACCTCCATTGGCAAGTACTTCACCTTCTTCTGGTTTCCCACTTGAAGACAAGGTAGGTGGGGATACCGAATGACATATCCATACATCTCTTGAAAGTACTCAACAACAGATTTCATGTTCCTTTGCTCATCTACTGGGAAACTGATTTCCAAGAAAATACGATAAGTGCTCATGTACAATGGAATGCTATTACAACAAATAACACAAAATAATTACATTAGCTCCCGTGTAGGCTGTGATGACAACCCTGAAATTCGATATTTCCTTCGAACATTTCCTCTGTGTGTAACTTCAACTTTGACCCCTCTAAGGGCTTTCTTGACCTGCACATCAATGATTCCAAAGTAAACCCTTGTTTAAATATGTAAGTATTGATCAAGTAACCTTTTCAAATTATATTTACATATAGTTTCTGTTTCTTTTTTCTCTCTTTTTGCAAAAATACTGTTATCTAAAATCAGGACTACTAGATGTG
Organism: Carya illinoinensis; assembly: GCF_018687715.1. NCBI lineage: Eukaryota > Viridiplantae > Streptophyta > Magnoliopsida > Fagales > Juglandaceae > Carya > Carya illinoinensis. The sequence goes on along the minus strand of NC_056754.1, from coordinate 49,546,250 downwards.
CTTTATGATTGACACAAACAAAAAAGATGTCATTTTTTCTGTGCTCTACAGATCAAAACCCAACTTTCCAATCAACATATGTCAATTTTACTGCGCTCTGTAAAACCTTTGGAGCCATGTTTTTCCAAATCATTCAATTGTAAAATCAACATGACATGATGACCAGGAAGTAGTTCAAGATTTATCATCAGCTAAACTCGAAAATCCCAGAACAATACAAGGATTACCCTAAAAGACAAATTATAAAAGGTGTTAGCTTAGCAGATACTTTATTATTATAAGTTTGCCTAGTCACTAAGCTGGTGCTGATCTCACAAAAATGTTCAATTTTAAGTGCTAGGGATAGCTCCGTGGGGAATGATCATAGGATAGAATTAGTGGCTGAATGTCAGGATGCAGCACTTACTCTTGCTTTGATATGGCATTTGAAAGTTCTAAGACCATGATTGATTGGTTGTTTAGAGTGATGATAAAGCGCGTAGCACATCACCAAACAATTACATTGTCTTTTTAGCTGGCTAGACATGTACAGTGTGGTATGAAATTGGGATCAGAATTGAATCTAAAGAACATAACCACTTGATTTCCACACCACAGAGTACAATACCTTTACACGATCTGCATCTGAAAATGGCCTCGAAAACACATCTTTATCCAAAATCTGAGCAACAAAATCAATGACTGGGAGTGGCTCAATGAATGCAGCAGATGACATGTCTGATTGACAAGCAGCAAAAGGAAAAGATTTCAGAATGCTGTTCTTCTTTTTTTTTTTTTTTTTTTTTTTGGTGGGGAAAATTTCATGTATAAAAGCATTTTGATACATAGACTACAATCGAAGAACTCTCACCAATATTCAGGGATAGTCCCATCTGTGTAGGTCTAATACTCTGGTAGAAACCTCTCCATGATTCTAAGCCACCACCAAGCGGCTGCGGTTTCTTAATATCAGGAGAATATAGAAACCTTCCAACTGATATATACCTGAACACGCCCACGAATAAGTCTAACAAGTGGAAATCCGCTAGCATTAATAGAAAAATAAAATCGACAAATCCAAAGAAATAGAACAACAGAAATGCACCTTTGGCCTGGCAGTTGCCGCAAGACAATATCAATAATGGTAAGCGCCTCTTGAGGGGTATCAACTGATTTCCCTGCAAGAAGCTCACGCAATTGGTGCATACTGGCTAGTGCTACAAAACTGATTGTCACCTTAAATTGTTGTTCCCTGATATGATTAGCTAAACTTGATCAAATCTTCGATTTAATATTTTTCAAGCAGAAAATCATTCAGTTAAGAGCAATAATAAATAACCTTCCATTGCCTGTCCCCTGGTAATCATCATTCAGTACTATGGTGAAGTCTTTCGAGGCAAAAGGTAGCAATCCGGCCGTGTAAAGATTTCTTCCTCCATCATAAACAGGGAGCCTCATCCCCAAGTCAGTCTCTCTATAAAGTTTCACCAACTGTGTCATGATGACTCTGTTCAATTTCGAAGAAGTAATCTCAGGCTTTATATTAACCTGCATCCCACAAATATAAAAGGAGTGACAATATGCACACAAAATCTGGAGGTCATTTTCAATATTTCAGCTCTTCAATTTAAGCAGAACTTACAGTATATTGACAGATATCTGACCCTGGTATCTCTGCAAGGAAGTGATTGGCTTTAACTAAACACTTTGTTCCCAGCTGGCCATATCCAGGCCTGCGGTGTAACATAAGGTTTTTGCATGAAGCAAGGTACCCCACATCTAAATCAAGCTCTGATTCTTGCAATCTCTCGACTTTCGGTAATCTTCCTCTTCTCCTTCCCTTCCTACTCGTCATGGTCTTCTTTTTATGTTCCAAGAAATCTTCATTTTTGTGCACCATCTGGGTTGGTGTTTTCTGATTCATAGAGTTCTGTAGTGGTTTCCTTAATGTCTGAGTGTTCTCCAATATCACACTGTTCTCCAGAGGGTCTTTCATTTGCATGGACCACTCCTTTCGACAAAGAGAACCTTCAATGAACAACGGGCACTAAAATGATCAAGGAAGCTGGATTCTTAAAGCACTTGCAGGCTGCAGCACTATATTTTCCGCGGGAGAAAAAAGGGAGAGAAAAGTGGGGGAGGGGAGCTACACCAAAAATTGAAGGGATTTGACAAAATGAAAACTTGAAGAGTTAAGGCGTAACCAGTTTCACTTTTCATTGAGGAACTAGGAGCCTTTGGGGTTGTTATAAAAAGAAAAAGCAAAGAAAATGCAGAGCGCGAAAGACAAGAAGCTTTGTAACGGCTGCAACAAGCTTGAAAAGCAGCATAAAAAGAACAGGATTAGCATCATATCTCGGCAGTGTTTTCTTCCCCAGAGCTGTATATTCTCTGATAAAAGATGGCCCAAAGAGACGTGCAAACATGCAAAAGAGTCCACGCCACAAGGCACAAAGATTCAAATGGTCCAACTAAAACAAATTATATATATAGAAGAAGAAAAAAGAATGTCTCCTATAAAGGGGAAGGCAGGTGGAGTGAACTCTATTTCCAGAGCTAACCGTGTTTGTGTGTACGTTTACGTTGTTGTTAACCAGATGATCAGCTAGACCAATTGAGAAAGTGGTCCCGTGTACGGGAATAGTTGGATCACTCCAAGTTATTTGCACGACAAGTTGTAAAATGACATATAAATTCATTTTCAGCGGACAGAAGGGAGCTTTAACTCGTCCCAAAGCCAAGCTACAGGGACAGAACAGAGAAAGTACCAAGACAAATATACTAGAAATAAGGAAATCAGAACCTTAAAGGACCCAATTAACAGAACAGTGTTAAATGACCCTGCAGCATGCATTTTCACTCTGTGTAGTTGTTTTCCTTGTTCTCCTTTTCACCTGGCATGATCCATGAACTCGCTCTGGAGGATAAAGAGATCAGTCTCTGTACCAAAGGGTGAAATTCTGCTATCCTTTTTGTCAGGGAAAATTTATGGCTTAGAAGAGTAGTATGAAGATATTAACAATCATATCCATGGGATTATTACGAGACATGAAGAATAATCACATGACTTGTCCCATTCGGTGTTCCTAGGCCCGCGTGAAAGTTCCAACCCAACTCGAAAAGAAGTGGAAGAGAAAAATGGTTTCATTTTTCTTTTTTTGAAACTAAATAATCAGACTAATCCCAACCCTATTAACCTACGATAAAAGCACTCCAGTTTGGACAAGATGGGCTTTCGTCGGTGCCGAGATGGCATCAAAGTTTTGGAAGAGATGCTAATCATGACCCTGATTATTGCAGCAAGTACTGCTCGATCGTTCCCATGGCGTGCAAATTGAAAAATACAAGTTCTAATCCTAATCGTGTAGAATGCAATTAACTTAATTACATTTAGTGAGAAATCATTGAATATGGTTTGTTGACTGATCAATAAACGAAATCTTTTGATCAGGTAAATAAATAAATAGATCTTTTTAGCACGATGCATTGATCCAAGAAGAACATTTACAGTTCCATTAAAAAGTTGTCGCTCAAGTCGGTCTGGATCAGTCAGCCCATATATATATGTGGTTGTTTCTTTCTCTTTGTTGCAACTCCTTGGATTTTTGGTTGTATTGAGATTTTCTTTTTCTTGTACGTACGATACATACATATACTGCAATGCAAAACAAACACAGGTGAAGCGGTCAATGGACCCATATGATACGAATTTTCTGCATTACCCAGTACGTACATTTCTGTCCCAATAATTAGGCAAACAGCTAGGTATCCAGATCAAAGTTCCAGTGAGTACTAGACAAGAAGGAAACTGGGAAGGAATCGTAAAGCACTGCCAGGCTATTACTACAAATTGGAAAGAAGGAATAGCCGTAAAAACACTTTGTAGTGAATGATAAGAGGATGTTTTGTAGTTTTCCTTCGTCTCAAGTAGTTAGAAGTTTTCGGTCTATCATGAACGACATCCACAGTGTTGGTTTTGGTGAGAGGAATTTTATCTGAAGTGATGCAAATTGGAAAGTCCAGGGAAACTACCACTCTAAAATAATATTTAAATTTTATAATAATTATTATAAAAATATGAACTAACCCTCATCTTATTAGAATTTATACCCATGGATCATAGGATTATATATCCCATGTCATACCATTATATCCTCATTCCACGCGACCCACACGATTCTGTACGTCTCTATGTTACTATCAGTCACGTGTAATGTTGTTTTCTTTTCTTTTCTTTTTTTTTTTTTTTCTTTTTTTTCTTTGAAGGCTTGTAATGTTGTGATGTAACAAGCACCAATAATTCTTCATCATGGTCCTCTGATCGGCAAAAGATCTAAGGTTGAAAACCAAACGCCAAACATTTAAACTCCGAGAACCGACAAGCATGGCAATCATGAGGGAAAGAGAGAATTTAATGCACGAAAGAAAAATGTCTGAGAAACGCCGACTAGAGTTATGCACAGACCTTTTGCTTTACGCCATCTTATTGCAATTTGAAAGTTGAAACTCACTCTTTCTGGGGCCTTTAATGTCTCTATCTGCCTCCAAGACACTGGAACTCCGCCTCAACGACTTCCGACTCTGCACACAACAGCGGAAATATGTATATATTATGAAAAGAAAAGAAGGCTCCCAGATGTGCATAAGATATGGGTATTAAGAACTACTGCGGCTACTGAGTGCGGAATAGGTCAAATCTTTAGACTGCATCGCGGCTGAAAGAGTCAGAAACTGGAGGATATGAAGTTAAAACGGTATGACATTAGCGTGACAAGTCTTAGAGATTTGACTCGCTACTGATTGGGGTGGTTTTGTGTGTATATTTTAGCTAGCAAAGGTATAAAATACCAAAAAGATAATGCACGAGATTTATGAAGAAGATCTGGAGGATCTGTTGGTACTTAAAGACAACTGCTGATGTTGAGTTTTCTAGAGACCTTCTAAATTCCCCCGGCCCAGAAAGATTCAAACGTCGTATATTGGTTCCAAATTAACGGAAAGAAAACAGCGCAACGCCAAGAGTACCCCAGCTGTTGATAAACAGAAAGCACGTTCTAAGCTGATCATGACTTCTTAAGCTTTTGGAAGTAAAGAAAACCCAAGAAATAATGCATACGAACCTACAAATTTAACGGACCTGGAAAATTCATCTGATGCATGAGATTATTTCGAGAGCAAAGTATCTCAAAAGAAGGAGCATGGAAATCCTTGGTGCGAAGCTACAATGAACAAAAAACATGAAGCGGAGGAAGATCAAGACCACACTAGTACTAGTATACCAGGATGCAAACAGCTGTGAGGTATAAAGCATGTTGGAACTCGGGTATTTTTGGGAACTGCAACCTTCTAATATTAAATAATCAGTACTCATTTCTTGTTTAATATAAAGTGATGAGTTTTGTTAAAGATATGTTCTATATTCATCATCTATAAAGCTTAATTTTAACAAACATAAAATGTATAAAGGAATTAGCTGCTAACGTACATGAAAAAACTTGTGGAATTTCGATTAATTGCAGATATATATCGATTTCCTTGCAGCTATCCAGAAACATGCTCAAAGCTAGACTTTCAGAAAGGTACTTTAAACGAGGAGTGTTAGAGTTGGCATGCAGATTAAAGGCGTGCATTTGAAAAAATAAGATAGCTTTTGTTTTCATAAAAAGAGAGAAGTGGAAATTATAGATTAAAGAAATCAATAAAGGTACGAGATTCCATACTCAGAGAGAGAGAGAGAGATGGCCGTGATGCTGTGGTGATCTCTGTGGTTCTCAGCAAAGCTTTCAGGGCGAATAAGACCAGGTTTTTTTTCCTCTCTTTCTTTCTTGGAGGAAGATCTGTCAATATATATACATAAAGAACTAGTTGTATATATAATTGAGTGGCGAACGAAGGTTTGTTTCAGGACGTTCTTGGAAAAAATGTGGCCGGAGAGTCGTGTGGTTCAGAAGAGGAGTTCATTCCGGCAAGAGAGATTCATCAAAGAGAGAAGGAGAGATCGATGTGTAAAGCGTGACTCTGGAGTCTGGACTCTGGATACTAGCTCTTTATAAACCAGGTGGGTAGAGGCGGGCACTTCTTCCGAAACTCAACACAGAGAAAATGCCAGTTTGTTCACGGCTGTGATTTTAACAAGATCATCTTATCAAGTGTGAACTTCACCCCGGCTGGCCTGTCAAATGATGCATGCCCAAGTCTCAAATATATTCAATATATTCACAATCTCACAGATTGTAGGTTAGGGGTGAGATACAAAATTTTTAACTGATTTTATTTTAAAATATAATTTAAATATAAAAGTTTTAAATTAATCATTACAATTTTTTTAATTTTTAAATAAAAAATAACAAATAATTCTAACTTTTATAAATCTTTAAATAAAAATAATATTATAAAATTATATTCTTACGATATTTTAAATTTATAATATTTTTTATTTAACTTTTTCTCTCTCTTTTGTCAAAATTTAAAAATATTCAACTCAAATTATCTATTAATATTCATAAACTATCTTACCACTATTTACAAAATTCTCATCTCATTTCATTCTCCAAACCTGTTCAGTGTAGCCTGTAAGTTTGGATGGTGAGATGAGAATTTTTAATTTTGAATGAAAATTTAAAATATTATTTTTTGATATTATTCTTGTTTTGAGATTTGAAAATTGTGAATTATGATTTGAAAAAATTGAATTGTTTATTATATTTTGTGCCAAAATTTTAAAAAGTTGTAATGATTAGATAAGATGATATGAAAATTTTATATCTCATCCCACTTGCCTAACCTGCGTTGCGATTTGGATAATAAGATGGGATGATATGATTTTATATCAAAGTTAAAAATTGTATAAAATATTATTATAATATTATTTTTTAATATTATTATTGTTTTAAGATTTAAAAAAGTTGAATTGTTTATTATATTTTGTGTAAAAATTTAAGAAAATTATAATGATAAAATTATAAGATGAGATAAAACACATTCACTATCTAAACGTGCCTAAGTTCTTGATCGTCTAAAAAAAAGTGTAGTGTTGTTTTATTTTTAGATTTTCTTAATAGAGAAAGAGGGTATCCACTTCTATTAATATATGTTGGGTAGCACTACAGCAACCGCTGGTAGCTATCACTAGTTGTATTATGTGTGTGTGTGTTTTTTTTTTTTTTTTTTTTTTTTTTTTTTTTTGCTTTTTTTAACATATGTATTTTTTTAACACTTTTAAATATTTTTTTTATAAAAATTTACAATATTATTAAAAAAACACTCATTTTATCATTAAGTAAGTGTAATTGATACAATATAAAATAATATTTAAAAAAAGGGATGATAGGACCAATAAATTATTAGACCCGAGCCCTTGTTCCTTGGCGAAGGGGCTGCTGCAATAGCAATTTTAAAATTCAACTTGTGGATTCAGACTCGATTGTGATATGCATCTATGAAAGTACGTAGCAGTGCAACCATATGTTTCAATCATACGTTCCGGAGTCGTTGACAAAGATCTCCACATTCTTTTCTCCTATATTCTTGATTAGGGAAATGGCCGGCTAGGACACTTCCCCACTTAATTAGTATATATTAATATATTGAGTATGTTGCTGTTGGCTTTATCATGCATGCATGCAAGATCAGTAATAAAATAAAATAAAATAAAGCAATAACAATGATAATAATAATAACTAAAAGCAATCTTGAGATCTAAAGAAGAGAGAGAGAAAGAGCCAGTAAAATTTATCTTGTTTGTTATTAGCTTTCAAGCTCCATCCATTTAATTAAGAGCACTAGGATCGTATTATTTGCCTTATTTGTCTCAAATTTACCTGCATTAGACTAGCCAAAAAATAAAAAAGTCTATAGCTTTGAGCTATAGTGACAAGCACCCACAGGTCATATTTAGCGAGTTATTATACATAGACCAAATGAATAATTTATTCAACAAAAGCCCGTCCAAACCACCATCCCTTCTTCCCTCGGAATTTTCTATTTTGTTCCCTATTTCTCTCCCTCTTTGCTCCATCCTACTCTTCCCTCTTTACCATTTTCTCTTCATCTTGTGTCGAGAAGCAACCATGGATGTTATTAGCTGATTGCAAAGACAGTGGCTTGAACACTCGATTTTTCTACGAAAAGAGGTCCCTTTTTATCATCATCATCATTATTTGTCTAAAATATGATTTTGTGGAAAGGATCTCTTGGCGGGTGGGTTTTGTTTTGTTAAACATCTGTTTGTTTCTATGGAAATTCTTTCTGGGATTTTTTATTTGGGAATATATTAGATTTACCTAGAGGAATGATTAAATGAATATCTTGTTGCCCAAATGAAATTGATGACATACTATGTTTTTCTTCCATAGGTATAGAGTACTTAAAATTGATCAAAACATATGAAGTCTTTCAAAGTCTCCTGGAAATTAATCCGTTTATAATTGAGACAAGCAAAATTTAAACTAGAGGAATTCTGATGATGGGTTTTTGTTGGTGGAAAGAATGGATATTTGGATAACTAGTATGAACAACTTTAGAAATTGCAAGATGATCAGAGCAACCCAAATTTTGGTAGTCGACGTTGTGTCTATTTTGTTTGATGATTCTGAAAAACTCCTCAACAATATGGCCAGAGCTCTAAGTATTTTGTCTAATCTATATGGTTGCTTTTGGAGAGAGTGAGTTTATTTATATATATTTTGTTGTTGAGTGGAAGGTAAAGAAATTAAACACAGAGTATTTGATAAAATGCCTCAGTGAATTCATGAGAGTATTAAGAGTTTATTGCATTATTTATAAGGCGCATTATAGCAATACAAGAGATATTGTACTATTGGATAAAAGAACTAGACAAGGGAATTTTAAATAAATAGGGATTTTGACAAAATATGGGAATTAGCCATTGCATGTAGTATGGGTTGAAGTTGCCATATGAGAGATGTAGTCGTTGTGGGTGCTGTCGTGGGTGATGGGTCTTCTGTTGGTAAGTTTCTTTTTTTGTATAGTTTGATGTTATGGTATTTTGGTTATTAATCCCTCACAAACTGTGCCGAGAAACGAGGCCAAGTTTGGTGCGAAGTTTAGTGAGTGCAAAACATTCAAGAGGCTTGGTAAAGAATCAGCAAGTTGCAGAGAGGTTGGAACATGCCAAATATGAAGTAAACCAAGAGCAACACGTTCACAAATATAGTGACAATCAATCTCAATATGTTTGCTCTAAGCATAAAATACAGGATTAATTGTCATATAAAGAGCAGTAAGATTATCACAAAACAGAAGCGAAGTGGATGAGAGGTGAATGCCCAGATCACAAAATAAAAAGGAGATCCAAGTTATCTCGACAATAGTATGAGCCATTGCTCTGTACTTAGCTTCAGAACTTGATCAGGAGATAGTATGTTGCTTCGTGGCAGACCATGAAATGTAGTTGTTACCGAGAAAGACACAATATCCTGTTGTTGATCTTTTAGTGAGGGGGCAACCTGCCCAATCTGCATCTGAAAAGGCATAAAAATCAAGTGTAGAATGGGAAGTAAAATGAAGACCATGGTCAACGTACAATGCCCTTTAAATACCAAAGAATGCATTTGACCATTAATTAATGAGCATCAGTAGGAGAATGCATAAACTGAGTCACAAAATTAACACTGTAGGAGATATCAGGGCAAGTAAGCATGAGATATAGGAGTGCACCAACTATGTTGCGATAGTGAGCAAGATCAGAGAAGGGTGTTGATGAGTTAAGATTTTTGGTTTTGGGCATCATGGGAGTAGCCATGGGTTTACAGTCATGCATTTGATCATAAGCTAAAATATATAGGGCATATTTGTTTTGAGACAAGAGAAGTCCATTTGAGGTTTGAGTAATTTGAATATAAAAAAAATAGTGGAGAGGGCCAAAGTCTTTCATTGCAAATTGCCTTTGAAGAGTGGAAATAAATTCTTTAAGATAAGCAGAGGATGAACCAGTTAATAAAATATCATCAACATACAATAATTTTTTTTAAAAAAAAGAGCCACAGGAAGAATGACAAATAATAAAAAAGAATCAGTAGTGTTATAAATAAACCCATAAGTGAGTAAGAAGCTGCTAAACTTGTCAAATCAAGAATGGGGTGCTTGTTTAAAACTATAAAGTGCTTTATTTAATTTGCAAACATTAGAAGATTGATTTGGATGAACAAAACCTGGAGGTTATTCCATGAAGATAGATTCATGGAGATCACCATGAAAAAAGGCATTCTTGACGTCTAACTGACGAATATTCTAGTGAATGATCAGAGCAAGAGTAATGACAATCCGAATCGTGCATGGTGTGATAACTAGAGAAAATGTTCCATGCTAGTTGATACCATCTTCCTGGTGAAAACATTTAGCAACCAAACGAGCTTTCAAGCGATCAAGAGTACCATTAGTGTTAAGTTCAGTTTTAAAAACCCATTTACAACCAATGATACACAATGTAGGTGCCCAAGAGACAAGAGTCCAAGTATTACTGTCATGAAAGGCTTGTAATTCATCTTGCATGACTTGTAACCAACCAGGATGTTTAAGAGCAGAGAGAATAGTTTTTGGCTCTACTGGAATTGAAGTAAGAGCATTGGCAGTGAGTTATTTATCTTCATCTTCATCTTTGAATTTGAAGAATATGCCCTTAAAATGGTCTACATTGGTTTATTCATATCTATAATTATAAATAACTATATATAGTTCTTATTCAAAGATGAAGATCTCATTTTCCTTCTCCAAACTATATTTTATTGTTTTTTCTCTCTCCTCCCAACTCTCTCTTTTCTCTCTTTTTCTCTCTTTTCTTTTTTCTCTTCTCTCTTTTTATTATTTGATCAAAAAATACATAATCGAATGTAAGAATTTTTCTTCATATTCAAAATCAATTTTTAAAAGATATAATTTTGCATATGAAGATAAAGAATCCACTGTCAATGCTCTAATGTCACGAAGGTTAGCATATTTGGGGTTGGGTTTGCAGATTTCGATTTTAAACCGGGTAACAATAATATGGTCAGAGGATGATGTAGAATTTATAGGTGGTGGGGGAGCAATAGATGTTATATCAGGAGAAGGAGAACTAGACAGAGTAGGTGGTAGTGATAGTGGGAGAGAGATTTCCTCGACTATAGAGGAGTCAGACATGACAGGTATGGTGGCGTTGGGTAAATTGATGGTAGAGGTGGAAGGATTAATCTACATGTCAAAGGTTGAGGGATGGAGTTTGGTGGGTGAAGGAAGATGAAGATTTATAGGCTGTTTAAAAGGAAATGTGAGTTCATCAAAGACAACATGTCATGAAATAAAGGTGCAGCAAAATGGGGGGTGATAACATTTATACCCTCTATGTTTATTACTGTAACCTAAAAAGACACAGTAAGGTCGTGGGATCAAATTTATTTTGTTTGGTATCCCATGTGTAAGAGTAACATTTGGATCCAAAGACACAGAGGGAACTATAGTCAGGGTAAGACTCGTAGAGAATATAGAAGGGGGATTCTAATCCAATTGTGCTAGAGGGTAGCATGTTGATTAAAATAGTTGCGGTAGTAAAAGCTTCAATCCAAAAATGTTTTGGAATACTACTTTGAAAAAGCATTGTCATACCCAATTCACAAATGATACGGTGATGACGTTCAACTATACCACTTTGTTCAGGGGTATGAGGATAGGAAAGTTGATGAATAATACCTTGGCGCTGTAAATGTGATGTAAATTGGGTGTTGGCGAACTCACCTCTTTCATTGGTCTGATTTTTTTTTTTTTTTGGTCAAATCAGGGCTCAACATATTTTTCAAAAAGTAAAAAATCAGATTTTTTGCATAAAGGAATAAGTTACATATATTTAGATAAAAGTATCAAGTAAACAAGCATAATAATGAAATTTACCAACATAAACAATAGGTGCAGGATCCTACAAATCACAATAAATTTTGTCAAACACATTATGAGTAATATTACTAGATGAGAAAAAATGGCAATTTGCAAAGTTTTCCTAGTTGACAACTACCACAAAGAGACAAATTTTTATTAGAACTAGAAATTTGAGTAAGTCCTTTTGATTTAAGAACTTGTAAAGCAGAGACTTGAGGATGTCCCAACCGCTTGTGCCAGAATTCTTTAGAAACTGTTAGGAATCGTGTGGAGAAGTGAGCTTCGTAAGGTGGGGGATAGGGTGTGTCCGGTCATTAGGACACCGTTGGTCTCTCATTCCTTAACAACAAAACCAACAATGTAAAAGTCACAAGGGTAATCAGTAATAAGTTGCCCAATGGATAAAAGATTTTTTGCTAAAGTAGGTACTAGCAATACATCATGTAATTTAATTTTATTAGTGCGATTATTAATATAAGTATCACCAACATGTGTAATAGTATGAGAACTACTATCACCCATAATAACAACATCATTATCAAGATAGCGTCAAAGATTTTCGAGCATACCTGAATTGCCAATCATGTGAGCGGAAGTCCCAATGTCAACAGTCCATTCATCATCACAAGAAATATTTTCAAGTGTCAGTGCGGTGAGCGCTTTAGGAATATTGTCAAGTTGATAAGAGTGATTAAACCTGTTCCAACACTTAAGAGCAACATTACCATTTTTTTCCACAAATTTAACAGATATCAATATGGGAAAAATCACCAGCCTTGCTGTTTTGGTCGGGCCTGTCATTGGGTTCACATGCGTTAGGCCCGTGAGACCCACTGTTAGTATGATCAAAATGAACATTTTGATCTCTTGCCCCCTGGTTACCTCGAGCCAAATGGTTAGAGGGTTCCAAATGGTTAGAGGGTTGAAACCCTCGATCTTTGGAGAAGAACGAACGGGGCTAGGTGCGATTGTTGTTGCGATGGTCCTTGGAGGTCGGAACTCCACTTTTATGTCCATAAAATGAAAAATTAGTAGAAGAATCATGGAGGTTGGATTGGATTTCATACCCTTGAAGTAGTGGGAGGAGATTGGCGTAGGAGGGCATCAGTGGTTTCAACATCACCGTCATGAAGGGCTCATATTTGGCTCTAAGGTTGTTCAACAACGAGAAGATCTTCATCTTGTCTTGAACCAGGCAACCAATTGATGCCAGGCTGTCACACAGTCCTTTGAAAGCACAGAGATGGTTAGCTAGTGGTATCATGGGGTCCTTCCATAGGTATGTAAGTTGTTGGGTGAGATGGATTTCCTCTCTTGGGAATCATGGGCGTAAGTCAGTTTGAGAGCCATCCAAACATGGTGGGCAAAGTGAAGCCCCACCACGAGGTCGAGTGCTTCTTCTGAAAGAGTGCCTATAATCCACCCACGTAGCAAACAATTCTATTTGCACCACTGGATAAAGGTTGGAGTGGGTTCGGTGTTGCTCGAATCAGAGGCACCATCAACGTTAGTTGGAAATTCTAAATGTGCCTATTCATTGGTGAGATGCTCAACAAGGTCTTGGCTCTCAGCTAAGGCCAAAATCTACTGCCACCATAGAGGATAGTTGTTGTTGTTGAGTCTTAAGTTAACAAAATTACCTACATTCAAAGCAATGATGGCCATGAGAAGAAGATTCTCTTCTCTCACACGGACTCTGGTACCATAAAGAAATTAAACACAGAGTGTTTGATAAAATGCCTTAGTGAATTCGTGAGACCATTGAGAGTCTATTGCCACTACAACATTTGTTGATTTTTTCCATAAGGGCATGTGGTCGGAAAAACCATAGTCGTAGTGGGAAATGCTCTTTTCCCACTAAGTCTATCCGTGGGAGACTAGTGACTTAAAGTTGGTGACACTAAGTGTTTTTTCCCACTAATTCGTGAACTAGTGGGAAATTGTGACATTTTTCCACCAAATAGATAGCGGAGATAGCCAACAAATTTCGTGGCAAAAGGTTACTCAAATTAGATTAGTTGGTGAGAAATATTATATTTTATGACGGAATGTGCTGGTGGGTATTAACATTACCCACTAGAGCATTTGGTAGAAAAAAATGTGGTCTGACAAAAAAAAAAGTATTTGTCGCGAGATATCTTCGCGGCAAATGATAAAAGAATTCAGAAAAAAAAAATTGTAAAAGCAAAAATAAAAATAAAAATAATGATATTGTTTCACACCTACTAATCAACATTCAACTAAATTACTAAATATCACATATAAAGGAGGAAGTAGAAGAATTAAGTGAAGATTCCCGTTCAACATATACAAATTGTAAGTAGACACAAAACCCCTTTTTTTAATAATCTTAATTCATGTATCCTAAAACTACATTGAAATCTAAAAGTAAAATTACCAAGCTAGTCATCATTGATCCCATAACCATAAGTACTACAACAAGATGCTGACCTTGAGATGCCCTCTTTCATGAAAAACCCATTTTCTAAGTTCAGTAAAAAAACTGCTCATTACTTCTGTCTGTTACAACTGCAGCTACATCATTAATCTGAAAATTAATGTTAATAAAGTCAGTGAAATCAAGAAAAGATGCAAGATGTATATAAACATGTCAACCCCAACAAGTCTAGCTATTAAAAAACTAGAGTGACATTAGAGTGCTAACATTATACTTCACATACAACTATATATTTTTTTTATAAGTACTTCACCTACAACTACATTCAATATATATAATTCTATCCATATCAACTATATAACAACTCAAACACAATCACTAACTTTATAAGCTTCATTCACACAATACATTCCAACTCATACATATACAATTCATCACTTAATCCTTGAAATATAACCCTCTTCATAATATCAAGCCTTACAATTTAATCCCTCCTCACTCTTAGATCACCACTAAGATACATTACCCATCCTCCACATGCACACAAAGCGATCCAAAATCACTCAAGTCCTCATCCATTTCTCACCTACAAACATATTACACAATACATTTCAAGTCATACATATACAATCCACCAAGCATACATGTGTCATACCCCCTTATCACCTAAGATCAACATATAATCTACTTGAGCATTCACTTGCTCATATAAACCTCATCCATAATCAATACATTTAATATTAACAATATGTCCATATAGCACCCAACACCTTCATCATACCTTTTAAGCTCACCACAACTCCATCATTCAATCTCAACACTACAAGACACCATCTCCATCCACACACCATACGCTCATATCCAACACCTCAAGCACCTTAATACAACTCAATTATAAACCTAGCCCAACTTACACATTATCATGCACTTAGAATTTACTCCACACAACTCAACCTTCCCCATTACTATATTAAATTAATAAGTCTTTTAATGCATACCACACACATAAATCCCAACCATCATCCATTTAACTCACATACCATGCACCCGACTAATCACATAGCTTCTCAAGTTCCAACAAATGCAATACCCATGCTCCATTCACAATTTCCCCCACTTAAGAAATCTCAACACTTCACCGACTACAAACACATTCTCAACAATGCCCAACACAAATCACATCACCAACACCCTCAACACGACATACATGTGCTTCCAACACTTAGCACAACTTCACAACTACAACACAAGACCCAAAACTTCACAATCCAACAACAATATCACAACCAAATCTGTTTCTCCTTCAATTTCCACAACAACACAATCAAAATACTACATATCCATGAATATAAATCTATCTAAGCAATCAACACCACACTATACACGTCCATTTACTCTAAAATAAAGCACTAAAGATATAAATGTAGGATTTTACCAAGCTTAAGGGCTTCGACAGCGAATGAATAGCTTGTAGGTGTTGCTGTGTCGGTGGGTTGCTCATGGTGGTGTAGCGTTGTAGCTAAAGGCAGCGATTGTGGCTCACGATGGTAGATCTGGTGGCTGTGCACAGGGGATCCGTGAGAGAGAGAGAATGCAAGGGAGGAAGAGGGGGCTGAGACCGTGGGTCGAGGTGGCTCACGGTGGGCCTAGTGGCAGATTTGGGATGTGATGAGGAGAATACCAAGAGGGAGATGGAGCGTGCGAGGGAGAGGGAAAGTTGGGGGCTTCGGCTGGGGAAAAGGGAGGAAGGGGTTGTCGGCGAGGTGAGGGGCTGGTGGTGGTAGTGCAGCTCAGCCACTGGCGACAGAGCTGGCTCGCGACGGCAAGGAACTGAGTGATGGAGAGGGGACTCGGTTTGGGCTTACCTCGGGGAGAGAGAAAGGGAGAGAGGGAGAGGGAGAGGGAGAGGGAGGTGGCTGGGTCCGGTGAGGTGGTCATGCTCGGTGGCGGTGACATGGGCTGCGATGGTGGCCTGGGATGGAGCCGAGGAGAGAGAGAGAGACTGAATGGGGAGGGGGTGCGGCGCGGGGGAGCTGATGGGAGGAGAGAGAGAGAGAGAGTGAACAAGGTGGGGGGAAATATTAGGGTTTTAATTTAATGTGGGCCGTTTGATCTAAATTTAATCCAACGATGTTGATTAAATGGTTAGAGTAAACTAGAATAGTTATTTGCGGCGACAAAAAGTCGTGGGAAAAGGTTTTTTTTTTCTTTTCCCGTCTCTCCTCCTTAGTGTCAAAAGGTTAATTTATTTCCACTAGATAAAGTCGTGGTAAAAAGCAGTTTTACCCACTATTTTGAAACCGTGGGATATAAAATGGTGACAAAAGAACATATTTTTTTCCACTAATACATTTTGTAACAACAAGTAATTATTCTTCATGAGCATATATAGTGGAAAAAAAAACTAGTGGGAAAAAATCAATTTTGTTGTAGTGTGCATTATTTATAAGGTGCATTACAACAATACAAAAGATATTATACCGTTGGATACAAGAACTATACAAGGGAATTTTACATAAATAGGGATTTTGACAAGATATGGAAATTAGCCATTGCATGGAGTATGGGTTGAAGCTGCCATATGAGAAGATGTAGCCGTTGTGGGTGCTGTCGTGGGTGATGGGTCTTCTCTTGGTAAAGTTCCTTTTTGGTAGGACTGTTCATACGGGCCGGATAAAATCCGGCCCGGTCCGGTTTCAGTCCAGATTAAATCCGGACCGGAACCCGGATTGCTAAATCCGGACCTATGCGGTCCGGATACGGATTTAAAATCCGGGTACCGGATTAAAAACCCGGTACCCGGTTTCCTTCATTTATTTTCTTTTTCCCCACTAATATCCCCGGCCCCCCTCCTCTCTCTCTCTCTCGTTCATATTCTTTTCTGAAACCCTAGCCGCCGCTGCCTCCTCTCTGCCTCTCTCTCTCTCTGTCTCTCTCTCTCTCTCTCTCTCTCTCTCTCTCTCTCATCAGTCGAGTAAACATGGCCTTCTCCAGTCGAAATATCATCCCTCTCTCCATCTTCAACCCGCCTGAAAACAATATAACATAGCTACATTGCGCTCTAAGCACAAAATCATCAACCCAAATTAACAAAGACTTGGGGTTTAGATGTAGGGAAAACCTATAATGCGAAAGCAGCTCGAGAGAGGCCCCGGAGATGCCATCCATGACGCCACCATGCTTGGGTTCAGCAGAAGAACTGGACTCTCTGCTACTGCATCATCTTGTAGGCCGCGAAGCTCATCTCTTTCTTCAAGGTCCTCGGTATGGGTAAAAGGGATTCGAGGGACGAAGTCGGCGCCGGAGTGGGCTATGAAGCCCGACGCATTTTTATCGAATCCCCCCCAGGCCCCAACCCCACGGTTTCTCTCAGACAGGAATGCTCTTATCTCTTCTCTCTGCTCTGCTCTCTCTCTGTGGTCTACACCTTCTTCTTCGCCGTGAAGCGCCCTCCCAACCCTTTTCGACGACGCCACAGGAGCTTCTCCGGGAGACTCTCCATCGACAACGATTATGCTTTCTGGGAGCTTCTGATATGTTTTCTGATTTGCAGCGACAAACAGACTCTCTGGGAGCTTCTAATCTGCTTTCGGTTTAATATAATATAGGTCTTTATTGTAAAAAAAATTATGCTTTTAAACCGGAAAAAAAAAAAAAAAAAAAAAAAAAAAAAAAAAAAACGAGTTCAATCCGGAACCCGGAATCCGGGTTTTATAAAACCCGGATTCATCCGGGTTCCGGCCCGGATCTGATCCGGGATAACCCGATCCGGTTTCCGGTTTGGGTGTACCCGGATTTCCGGATCGGAACTCGGATGAACAGCCCTACTTTTTGGCATAAATATGATGTTATGGTATTTTGGTTATTAGAAGGAAAGTGCTTCACCAATAATGGAAATTTTGAATTGAATTTTTTTCACTTGCGTGGAGAACAGAAAGTTGTGGATTTCAAACAGGTAGAATATGCCCATGTTCATCAGTTCAAGGGGAGTAGTAGTGCCAGGTATTTGCTGATTTTCTCCTTTACACACTTCTTGTTTCTTTCCCAGTTTTTAAAATGCCTGGTGTGGTTATCTCATCCTGTGCTGAATTAAGTTCTCCAAACACTTGGCCGAAATGGCTATGATGTGCGCAGTTACTGCCTTGGTATTGCTTATATGGTACTGGGAAGAATCTGAAACTACTGGATCTGTTTGTATTTTGGTTATGATCGACGTGTTAAATTATTTGTTAATGAGTAATGTGACATATAATTATTTTTATGTATTTTTTATAAATTCATTAATGTAATAACCTGCATCAATTTTTTTAATATTCAATCAATCATATAATAAAGTCTGTAAAAAAAACTATATATAAAATTTTTATTTTTTAATATATGATTGAGAGGTACTGCATGATGTTCTCAGATTTCTTTTTCTCTTTATAAATGAACTTAAATGAAATTCAATTTTCCTTTCTCTTTTCTATATATTCATGTACATTGTTTATTAGATGAGCAGATGATATCGTGTCGTCTGATAGTAAGTTTCAGCTCTATTTTAATGTGTTTATGCATATCATTATAAGAAGGGTTATCAAAATATGAAAATAAAAATTAACAAAATTATTAAATTAATAATATTTTATTATTATTTTGATTAATATATATATATATATATATATATGGATAATCCAACCTGTGAATCTCTGTTGCCAACCCAATCCAAAAGTCAAAACAATACACTTTATTCAAACTTTATCTACACCAAGACTGGGCTCTAAGATGAATATTGGGGTTGTTTAAAAAAAAAAAAAAAAAAGACAACTCATGATGATGTGATACAATTAGATGAACATTTGTACGAATTTAATTTTTTTTTTCTTAATTAGAGTAATATTATATACAGTTATAAAATATATAAATATTATATAATTATTTTGAAAAAGAATAAGATTTATGATTAAAAAATTAATTTTTTTATATAAATCTCATATTAATTTAATTTTTTTAAAAAAATTATACGACACTTATATAATCACGATTATAAATACTATTTCTCTTCTGATTAAGAAAGAAAAAAAAAAAGTACAGGTGGTTTTACAAGCTAGTGTTTACGGTTTACCTCTCATGATCTAGAAGGTCTTCGATTGACTCTGAACGCAGATTTCTTGACCCCATCTTTTTCACTTGTTTTTCTTATTAATTATTATTTTATTGTCGGGAAGAAACCTGGCCTGCCTTGATAAAATTATATTATAAACCCAATCATATATATATCATTAATTTCCAATTAATTTATAATATAACTACCAAATTATCAAATTTTTCATTTTATCCCTTACAAACTACCAAATTATTAATTTCTTTGCAATTTTCTCACCTATCTTAACAATTAGAGGGTAAAGAACTGCAAACTAATTATATTTTAAATTAAGAAACAAAATGATGTCATATTTTATAATTTAACGTTCTTACGTTGAATTCCAAATTGGCCTGTCATGATATCTTTCGGAGATTTTTATACATTCCTTAGTTCTTTGTACGTATTACAACAGTTGTAGGGTTACTACGCACAATGTACGCACAATTTTTTCTCAACGTTTAATCATTACAAAAGTAGCACTACACCTACACTACAACAAATACTGATTTTTTCCGTGAAGCACTTTCGTGATTAAAACCATATGCTTTGTGGCAATCCTATTTTTTGTCACCATTTTTGCTGGTGACACGTTGGTGGCATATAATTCATGGACAATACTACATTAACCACCAATACAATTAGTTGGTGGGAAAAATCCCTTTTAGTCACCGATTCTGGTGGTGTCAAAAACATCGGCCCTCCGTGGCAAACTCGATGAACAACTCAGCAGAAATGGTGAAAGATACCTCCTTTCTCACCACACTCACAGTCCGTAATATTTCTTAGCCATTAGCGATTTGGTGGCAGTGTTAGTCGTATAAAGTTATTAGCCACTCTAAGTGTTGTGAGTTCATAATTTCTGGGATGACCAGGTCTGGTACTTAGTTAATGTTATTAACCTCAATACTTGTTGTAATAAGTTATACGACACCGGATGTCATGGTTGGAACTAAATATTAGAGATGAGCAATGTGGTTGCAAAAATTTATTAGGCAGTTGTCGTAGACATGACAAAAATTAGTTTTACCTTTATACCGTCTGGTGGCAATTTGTATAATGTCCATGGCTACTAATTCCCACAAATTGTTCTGGTCTTGTGACAATACATGTTTTGCCATCATGTATAGGGTGACAATGTGAATGCCCCAGATGGATTTTTTGGTGGGGAAATCGGAATTTGCCACCACAACTTCACGCGGCATTATCATGGTACCCCAACACATATAGACAAGTTTAGCTACCATAAGTCGACGTGAGAAATCGAAGATATAGCATGATTCTGTTTGGTGGCCATTACTTAAAATATCCTGAGTTCCAATCTGATTTCTCACCATCATTGACGTGGTGGCATGATGCATTTTACCCACATAACTTTTTGCCATTTTGTTGTCGGGAAATCTACGTTTGCCACCATGCATGTACTGCAGTAAACTAAATTGTAATGCAATCCCCTCTGGTTTCCTCACCAACGCTACTAGTTTTCATGAGGCGTACTATACAACAATGGTCTCCCAGCAATGACATCCGGTGAAATCGATTATATAATCCTTGGACTACTGGGATGAGGCAGCATTATATATATATATATAATGCATCTTCCAACTCACTATATTAAAAATAACAGTTAAAGGCCATGAACCGTATATATGTTTGCAAATCAAATACCCTTACATTAAGTCAGGACCAAACACATATTCACAAATTCTTCAGCATCAATGATAACCAAGAGGTCCATATATGACAGTTTAATAAAAAAATTGTGTATGGCTTCTTGCTGAAGATCTCTGTTTGACAGGTGTTTGATTCCAGTCCCTGATTCCACACAGCATGTTGGTAAATGATGACCTGATAATTAGACAATAAGAACTATGTCAGCAAAGAACAGAATTCAGTACCTTTGATCTGAAGGTCATTAAATGGTAGCTTGCCTTTATACTAATTGGTACCAGCAATCTTGTACATAAACAGCCAAAACAATAACATATTGTCTAGTATACATTTTAAAACCACACATCCCAACGTTGGTAGGCTTGGAAGGAAAATGCCATCATGTTGTATTCTTGTATTCACATGGAATTATTACTATATACCTAACTTTCTGTAGTCCATGCTATTGCAAATTCCTAGGAGGTTGGCTGCTAATTTAAAGTGTTTGCTATAGTTGAATTACAATCTATAGCCTTTAGATTGTAACTAAGTATCCCAAATCCCAAAAGGAGGAGCCCAATCAAAATCTGCCACATCCAATGTGCATCCAATAAAAACCCAACTCTATTGATACTATTGAAGAAATACACACCTAGAAAGTACCTATTTCCCTGGTAAGCTGCTTTATCATGAAATCGTGGTCACTGCAACCAACATCCTCCATCCATGTAGCACTGATTTCAGTCTTCTCATTCTGCTAACCTGTATTTTTCAAATGAGTTTTATCAGCATTTATGATTAAGTATTTGCAGACTGAAAACATAATCCGAAATTAATGTTCATCCATCATAAAGCAAATCTATTTCAGTACTTACCCTTCATTCTCTTAGTAACAACCCATCAAAAAACATGACCTAGTATCTTAGTTTTGTTGCAGCAGTCGTTAACTCATATCCACCCTAACTAGATTCAACCATACATTACCAAAATAAAAAAAAAAAACTGTATAACATAAGTCCATGGCCAACACATATCTACAGGCTAACAAATTGTGATACATTCCACCCAAAAATGGCCATGTCAAACTGGCCCTCCACAAAAATCATAATTCCCAAATGTTAGCCATCCACAAAAAGACTTCCCAATGTCACGTAGAAAACTAATCATCTCTGTGAGTCTCTCTATGAGCCTCACTACCACCCTCTAAGTCAGTGTTCTGATAGCTCATTAAGAGCTTCTCATGCTCTGAGAAATTCCTTCTCAACTCTGCAATATCACCCAGCATGGAGTCTAGTTTTGCCTTGTACATTTCTGCCTCAGTCTTGTTTCGTGCATTCTCCTCCGACAGACGAATATATGCCCTACTATTCTTCATTGAAGGAGATGGGTCTGGAATCACCATGTGACCCCTCCCTACTGCATATCCAGGTCTGTTTCCCAATACCTCTTTGAACACACTCTCAGCTGCCTCTTCAATATCCTCCTCAGATTCCTTTTCAGCTAACCTCTCCATCATAAGATTCTGGAATATTCAACATGAAAAATTACTCCCCAGGTTTAACACCCACACCAAACCATTTATCAGAAAAACTGAAATTAGGAACTCTCTTACGTAATTATGTTCAGTGGCTGCGTTGATCCATTTACCCTTCCAGGTTGACCAATGTGTTTGCCTATAGAAGGCAACCATGTTCAGTGCTGCCTCCCGCTGAAACACACAATTGAGCTCAAAAGTTAGATACACTTTTTTGACTCATTAACTGATTAGCAATTTATACCCCTTGCTTAATTGCAAACCTTCTCCTCTAAAATGCGTATAAAGGATTTGCGGCCACTAGTATGCTTGACCTTCAGTTTAGATCTATTTGAGCTGTTTCGCATGGACTTCTCCTACATGAGAAACAATCGATGGTTAGTATATAATTTATGACCTACTACCTTACTCGAATTCAAATTTGTGGCATACACCATTAGGGTTCAAACGATGAGGTCAACAACATATATGTAAACCACCAATCTGACCAAGATAAATTTTAATGACAGTAAATGCATCTCTATAAATTCACAGACTGGTTTACCTTGAATGCTGCACTTGCCCAGTATTCACATAGCTTTTCCCAAACATTTTTCTCCACCTTGTCCGTCCCACCACGTAGGGCCTCTTGATGTGATGCATATTTTAAATAAATTTTATGTAGTACATAATTATAAGTATTGTACTTATCTGCCAAATGGTTGGAAACCATCTCACGATGGTTGTCTCTACTCCAGTCAAGAACAAAATCAGCCTGCGAGATATACAAAAACAGACCTAGTTATATATAGATGTCTACACAGTGTATTTACGCCAACCCTTCTAAATATACCAGCTGAATAAGTTTGTTATCACTAGGTAAAAAGACCTACCCTAACACGGTCTATCAGCTCTGTCTTCTCGTCTTCAGGTACACGACTCCAACTAGCATGCCTCATGTCGGCATAAACTTTAATTATCTCCGTTAGTCGTCCAGTGAATAAGCAAGCATTCTCACATGATGGCCCCCGATGACCATCTTGTATAACCAGAGGTATCTTACCCACTTTCCTCATTCTTTTAAATAGCGTGCCCTTCGCTGGCCCTCTACCTCTTTTCTTAGTAGCTGGTTCTACATGAAGACATCAATTTGAGTGTAAATTCAATAAAAAAATAAATCCAAACTCAATTATTGCAGACAAAGTGCACACTAAGCACTATATATCTACACATGCTGATTGTAGTATCCAATACTACAATCAGCTAAAGCACATAACGTACATATTTGTGTGCCTTACTTGTGTTAGGGACAACATCCTCTTCAACTTCTGGAGCAACCAATGCCCCTTCTATTTGCACAGCTCCTCCTACATCCTCAGTTGAATCATCTGGTAACGGCTCGTCCCGCAACATGGTTCTCGGATCCGGTGCCTCTGGTTCTTGCTCTTGGCTGCGGCATATCTCAGCCCTTCCATGTCTGACTCGGCCCCCCCGAAACTTTATTGATCTCCTCATCTTTGGGTAAGATGGTAGCTGGGAAATCCTACTGCTTCTTCTGACTGCACACAGGAAATTATATCATTAGAATGTGAAACAAAATTGACCTTTGACTTTTACCCCTCTCCAGCATGTTCCTGGTAGAGCCAGGTTGACAAAAATCACTACTGGTGGCATTATAATTTACACCCATATGTATTCTGGCCAGATAAGTCACTTCAGAAACAGGACCTTATTGTCCTGTTTTTAACCCCATCACGTAGGGCTTTCACTAATTCAAACTAGCCAATATCAAATCCAACAAATTAATGTTCCTATGGAATTAAAATAACACATCTTATGGAGTTTGCCGTTAGGCTACTAATTTCTATTATATTGAAATACTGGCTTGCCCATAGTCGACATCAACTACCCCTAAAAAGTTTCAAACAATGCAGACTAACTGCTATCTCCGTTAACGGATTTCACATACATTTCCACATGCTATTTTATCGCTAACCAAACATATATACGTTCTTTACCAATGGCAGGGGGAGGAGTTCATACCACACATTTAACAGGCTGTTTTGAGTGAGTACCATGATATGTAACTTAAACTGCCACTTTTCAGTATACAATTCAAAAAATGATATGATATGTCAAGTATCTACCCTATATTTGTATAGAGACGTTACAAAATAGGACCCAGCATGCACAGTTCTACACCATCGTCATCAAAACCTATACTGAGATATACAAAAATTTGAAGAATGGGTAAGGCTGCCTAAACCAAACGCCTTAACCAAGCGTTTGGTTCTTGTGTGCAAAACCCATCAGGTTTTGATAAACCTACCCATTATTGCAGCATATATTCACCCTCACTAGTTTGGTGCCTCAGACTGCTTAAGACGCTTGGTTATCAGGGGGAGAATCACATAAAGCACGATGGAATGCAATACGTGGTGTACCTACTTGTCGCTCAGGTTTGGTCAGCAGAGGTGAAGAGTAGATGAAGCAGACCTTTGATCTCCCGTGAGTGGTTTCAAAAAGAAGAGGAAACCAGTGTGTTCGAAAATAACCTTACCTCTTATATATTCGATGCCAAAATATGAAGCAGACCTTTCAGCTCCTTCAAAGGAAAAACGCAGGGACCTATCTGTGCATGGGAGTGAACTGAGGCTGCTTGTACGCGTAGCGTAACCCCAATAGTCACCTTTAATCTTCTCATATCTAGTTTTCATATCCAGCTGTCATGGAAAAAGTACAACTCTGCACATTAATGGTGCTGTGGCCCCCACCAGAGGCGCCACTTCCCAGCCTAAATCAGCTTCTTATTTTTTTCAAATGTACCGCCCTTTATTAAAAACTTCTCCCGCCTCCATTTTACCCATTTTGAACTTCAATGATTGATAGCCCGTGATCTTCTCATAGCGGCCTGGAACTGATTTACTCTCTCAATCTTTATATTAATGGTTATCCGCTTGTTAATGGTTTATAACTTAATTCCAACAACTGAAATTCTACATATGTGTCATCTTAATTAAATTGCCAAAACTTTATAAGGCCTCATTACTTGCCAATTTCAATTTATTTACATTGAGGAATTTATTGGTTATTACTTGTTTATGAGTCTGCCTGGTAGTGTTACTGAATTTGTATAGAGACATGCTTTATACAAATTTGACATATTTAACAGCCAGATTTATAAACAAGATTATTTATAACCAGCGTTTCCACACCTTAAACATAAACTCTTATGCAAAACAGAGGTGTCTGTTCCAATTCTGCTCATACTTTATATCTTCACAAATTAGATATCATTTGTCAAAGCACTGTATTTCCAGATCCAACTTGCCAAAAATTATCGAACTTGATTATTCCTGCTATGTAAAATGCCCACACATCAATTGGGAATTTAACCTTCACAGTTCCCTTCCTAAATGTGAGTATGAAGCTCAACTTTAAAATCAACCCTATTAAGGACTTTTATCAATGTAATGTTACTCTGTTAGATAGTTTGCAGCCTATCTAACAGAGTTTCCTGGACAACTTCCTCAATAGCAGTCTATAAACCAGGAGTGGAACAAAGGTGACGATCTTGTAACCATTCATGACAACCTGCATGCACTGTCAGGGATTGCCAAAATAGCCCCAATTGTCTCTAATCTGCTTGCTGGACTGAGTATAGCAGGAATCTTATGATGACTCACCATTTAACCCCTAATTTTTTAAATCTAACTTCATGATCTTAATGCTGATAGATAGTTAGAAAATAAATTGCACTGAAACAAACTGACCCCACAGTATATTGTGAACCCAGATCATGCACTGTGGTCTCTGCATCTCATCATATGCTTAAATGTTGTTATATGATCTTAGATACATATAAATCTCATCACTGCCTTCATGTTGTTAGTCTTTTAGAGTCCTCTATCGAAAACACTTAATCAATTAAGTTAGTAGCAGGTAATTACAGTTTCACTTAGCCCGAGCTGTTGCCTTAATTATTATGAATTAAGGCACAGAGGATCAATTTCCATACATATTTGCTCCATCATGTTACAATATTCATGATTACAAAAAATTATGAATATTTCAACCATTTAACCTAACTGTCTATGACTTAAATGCAATTCTGACATACTCTTGCCAATTAATGCACTTAGTCCCCATCATATAATTGGTGGATTAAGAACCCATCCCTTGTGCTAGTATCTACATGAATATATACCTGCACATATTTCTACTTATCCAATTGTGAACACCCCAATGCTTCCTTCTCCCATGGACAGTAATGCTACATATGTATGCATTTTGTGGACTATGTTAATCAACACTGCATGCGACAAATCACCCCAACACATATGATATCAATGTAGTTTCCCATAAACTTCTCCTATCTACAGATTAATGAGTGGTAGCTGTACCAATTAACCTTAAACAGATCTAGCAATCTAATTGAAAGTACCACTTATTAGAGACTGCAACCATTTAAATAAAGTTACTGTCCTTCTTTTTTCACTGCACGCTAAATTTACCCACTTGCCATCTATATAATCATTATGCATCCATTCTTAATCCTCTATCAGTGGAAGGAGTCAACAGCTGTGTTTAATACATTTCAATAAAATCTACCAATTAAGATACATTACTGCAAAATGGATTTCTAGATGGGTGTGTTATAAATTCAGTTTTTAGTTTCTTATTTCTTTCAGTAGGAGATAATGAATAGGAAAACACACCCATCTTATGGGGGACTAACAAATTTCCTTGCTTGAACAGCCACCTTGTTGCATCCAGACTGGGAGAAAGTGGTCTGGTTATGACCAAGGATATGCCAACCGCCCAAGGTCCTGCACATGGAAGTCAGCCCACAAAATTAATTCAGACCAGAATTCATCTAATTGTCGTAATATGATGAACAGTTTAAATACCCTATACCATATGTTGCATAAGGCCTTTATGCAAAAAAA
This sequence comes from Carya illinoinensis, assembly GCF_018687715.1. Lineage (NCBI taxonomy): Eukaryota > Viridiplantae > Streptophyta > Magnoliopsida > Fagales > Juglandaceae > Carya > Carya illinoinensis. The sequence goes on along the minus strand of NC_056754.1, from coordinate 49,518,771 downwards.
CTTTATCCCTACCATAGTCGACCATAATAACCTTTGCAATATTTGTGGACAGAAATCCAAGTTGGTATTACTGCACTTTCCACTATATGTTAGAGGAAAAAACATGAAAAGTTTAATTGATTAGTCAAGTATATTAGAGTTATGGACAATTATCTGCAACAAACATCTAGCAACAGAGCATGAAATGATATATGCAGCCTGCCAATGAAATTGCACTGAAATTTACTAATTCCAAACGAGCAACCAACATGCTAGTGAAGATAGCACAAGTATTCTTAGTTACAAAATGTATTATAATCTGTTAATATTACTTAGATGATATATAATTAAGCAACTGTAAATATATATAGTGTTGTGACCCCGGAAACCCATCACTTGGTGGCAGGGAAAGGAGATCCATCAACGATAACATAGCGACAAATACGTTACAATGGAGCCCGAGCTGTTGGTAGCGTAGACCTCATTAGCTTTAAAGTGCAAGCACTTAATCTGCACACAATAAGGAGTTCCACTATGAGTTACTCTCTACCATCTTAATTAGATTGCACAAGTATATTCACCCTCTAAAATCCTCTAAAATGCCTACATGTACCATTTCAATGTCACCATGCTTACACACCATACGCATTGTAAAATGAATAGTGTTGGTAGGATTGGGAAAACAGATTGCCTTGCGAATTAGAATGACAACTCTAGTTTTCATATTTTCAACTTAAAGGTTACAAATTCACAGCACATATCTACATTACCATCAGAATCATCTGTCTCCCCAATTGGCTGATGGGTGGTGTCGTTATCAGAGTTATCATTGGAACTTATGTCGTCCAGTGTCGCTTCATCGTCAACTGGTTGGGCCGGGCCCCGAGCTGAGATGGAGGTTGGAGCAACGGCCAAATGCTCCTCATCGACTCGGATAAGTGGTTCGGGCATGGCTTCATCGACAGCAAGACTAGGGGGATAGTTGTTCAAATTCCCCCCCTCATCGACATCAAGGTCATCCCCTGATGACTCAGCATCATCCAGCATCTCTTCAACTTGGGCCATTGCGCGAATGTTATAAACATTCCTACTTGTAACCTTTTGCACGACATTCCAACTTCCTCCCAAGATCGGATCGGACAGGTAAAATACTTGCATTGCTTGGCACGCAAGTGCGAAGGGCTCATCTTTATACCATTGCCTATCCGTATTCACTATGGTTAAGTGGTCCCTGACACGTATCCCCCTTCTTGGGTCACCAACGGCATACCAAGTGCATTGAAAAAGATAAACCTTGCGCCAACCCATGTAGCGTATTTCTATTATATCATTCAGAACACCGTAGAAGTCACAAGGGGATCCCTGATGCTCTCCATGAACCACCACCCCGCAGTTTTGAGTGCGGCAATGCCTTTCCCGCTCCTTAGTATGAAATCGAACACCATTCATTATGCATCCTGCATAAGATGCGACTGTCGGTTCTGGTCCACATGCTAATGCATATAACTCATCAGAAATCGTCGTTGGAGCCACTGCACGTTTCTCTCGAATCTATGTTCGAAATGGACAGAAAAAGCAAAATCAGAGTTTTCCCAACTTAATATTTTAAATCAATAATAACCCAAAATGTATCCCCATAAAGCCACAAACAGGATAAAAAATCTTACGCGTGCTCTAAACCACGCGTGAAATTGACGCTGGTGCCTACGGTCGATGTTATGAGGGTCCTCTTCAACAATCTTGTTATAGTGATCCCTGTGAAGCAGTGCATGGAATTGTTACATTGGAGACTAGTAACAATTAGGTACCCATTACTAAAGTTAGTAATTCAAGATGGATGTACATACTCAATGTATTGCTCAACCTCCAGGCAATTATTTAGTATATACCATCGGGCCTTGACCATTAGTGTGTCGGCTAATTTATGTGAGTACGCAGTCCCCAATGGCCTAACCTTTTGAGAGAAAACAGATAAACTTCCAGCATTTCCCGACTCAGGCCCATCAATGGGTACATCAGTATTGCGTTCCTCTCGATGATATTTAGTTTCTATATCATGAAGGTACATAGAGCAAAAGGTGAGGCACTCGAGATGCACATATGCCTCAGCGATTGAGCCTTCAGGCCTAGCTCTGTTTCGGACGTACCGCTTGAACTTTCCTAAATACCTCTCAAACGGATACATCCATCTATATTGCACGGGTCCAGCTAGAAGAGCCTCTTCTGGCAAGTGAATAGATAGGTGTACCATGATATCAAAAAAAGCTGGAGGGAAAATCATTTCTAGTTTGCACAGAATGATGGGAATATTAGCTTGAAGTCGATGCAACACTGATAGGTTCAAAGTTCGGCAACATAATTCTTTGAAGAATGCACTCAACTCTATTAAGGCTTGACGCACATCGGCCCGTAAGAACTTGCCTATAACAACTGGCAATAGTTGTTGCATAAAGACATGACAGTCATGGCTCTTCATTCCACTGATCTTTCCCTCACTAGCATTGACACACCGGCCTATATTCGATGCAAACCCATTAGGGAATTTCACTTTGCACAACCATGCACAAAAAGCCCTTCGCTCATTTAAATTTAACATGTAGCAACCAAGACCCATTCTCTCAGACTCGCCATCATGTTGTAAATGCAATTCTTTCCTTATTCCGAGATTTGCCAAATCCCTACGCGCATTGGCAGAGTCCTTAGTTTTCCCTTCAATGTTCAACAAAGTTCCCAACACATTATCGCATATGTTTTTTTCAATATGCATTACGTCCAGGTTATGTCTCAAACCCAAGGATAACCAGTAGGGAAGCTCAAAAAATATGGATTTTTTGGTCCAGTTAAGATGATTGGCCGTTCGTTTCCTCTTCGAAGAAGATTTACCCAACTGAAAATGTGACACCTGACTTAATTGTTCTAGCAATTCCTCTCCCTCGACCCTTGATGGTTGGAGTTGGTGCTCTTCATACCCATTAAATGCATTTTTCTTGCGTCTCCAAATGTGATCTAGGGGCAACCATCGTCGATGACCCATATAGCAATGTTTGCGGCCATATACCAGCCATTGAGAATTTGTGTCAGATGTACAATACGGGCATGCCAACTTGCCTTTCGTGCTCCAACCGGAAAGATTGGCATATGCGGGGAAGTCATTGATAGTCCAAAGTAGAGCTGCATGCAACGTAAAGTCTTGCCCACTGTACGCATCATAGGTATGAATACCCTCTACCCATAACTCCTTCAACTCATCAAGGAGAGGACGCAAGAACACATCAATATCATTACCTGGTGACTTTGGGCCAAGGATTAGCAACGATAACATTGTGTATGGATCTTTCATGCATGCCCAAGGCGGCAAGTTGTAAGGCACAAGAAGTATCGGCCAAATGCTGTACGGCCTACTCATGTTATTGAATGGGTTAAAACCATCACTTGCTAAACCAAGTCTAACATTTCTCGGATCTTCGGAAAACCTGACATGTACGTTATCAAAGTCCTTCCAAACCCTAGAATCTGAAGGATGTCGCATGCATGTAGGATCTTCAACACGGCCCTCTACATGCCATCGCATGGCCTGGGCTGTCTTCTTTGACATATAAAGCCTCTGCAATCGTGGCTTAAGGGGGAAATATCGGAGAACTTTTTTTGGTAACCTTCATTGGTGAATTGTGCTTTGTTCCCACCTAGAAGCTTTACATTTAGGGCACTCATTTAACAATGCATTTTCCTTCCAAAACAGGACACAATCATTTGGGCAGATGTGTATCTTCTCGTAACTAAACCCCAATCCACGCTCCAAGCGACGGGCATCGTTATATGAGTCAGGGAAAGATGCCTTTGGAAATGCCTCTTGCAATAACTTTATGACCATATCGAATGACTTCACGGTCCAACCGCCAATACTCTTTATGTGAAGAAGCTTGACGATGAATGATAGCTTTGAAAACTTAGTACATGAAGGATAAAGTGGGCGTCGTGCATCAGAAACCAACTCCTCGAAATTAAAGATAGTTCGACCATCAAAGGTCTGATCTTGATCATCGGCATCTATGGAGCCATCATCAGTAGAATGATGATCCATATAGGACCCATGGCGGATGTCATCAAACATCTCTTCTAGATCATCAATATAATCATAGTTAGCCGAGGTATCAGCTTCTTCCTCGGCAGAGAGTGCAGCAGAAAGGAAAGGGTCATCTTCTCTATGGAATATCCAATCCGTATAAGTTGGATCAAAACCTCTGAAGAACAAATGATCCTCGACTATACGAATAGAGTGGAAAGCTCTATTCCGACATCTTCTGCATGGACACCTAATCTGATCAGCGTTAGGAGTGTGGGCTAACACCATAGAGAGGAATTGTCTAACCCCTTCAGCATACTCAGTGAATGCAATCTATCTTCAATATGCATCCAAGCCTTATCCATCTTATGAAGCTGACCAGGTAGTAGAAAAGAGTATGTTAGTGTTGTAATTTGAAATGGGTGTGCATGGAATAAGCTGGTCCAACTTTCTAATATACCAGCTGAATAATTGGACAGATTTCAAACAAACTACCCTAATGCCTGGATCTAAATAGGTAGCCGACATTAAATAGCAGACTTCAGTTTCAATCTAGATTATTATCAACTGAAAGAGCAAATAAGTGAATAAATACACACTCTTGGCTGGTTGTGCTGTGCAGGTACTAGCTGGGAACAGGTTAATTGGCGCAGTAGTGATCAAAAGAAGGTGTAATAAAATGACTTAGGTTTGTGGAATCACAGGTAATATGAACTTGTTAACAGGATTTAAAGTTGATAATTAACAGGACCCCCTGTTAGTGTGTTCTAACAAGAAATATGATCTATCTAAAATCCCCTACATTCCTGGCCAAATTGAAATGTATGTTATCAGAATACAAATAACATTTAAGGTACATGGAAACATAGATTGCTCTGTTTATGCCAATATTAATGTTTCCAGAAATAATAGGACAGTAAAAAGACCTATAGTCAACAGTTGTGTACATGAGGGAGCAACATGGGAGGAATGATGGTTCTCATGGTGAAATGGTCCAGTCATTTCCTGCACACAAATGGTTGTATGGTTGAAACACACAACCATTTGGCCACAGGGAGTGTAAATAAATTGAGCCAAAATGACATAGTAAATTCTAGTCACGCCTTGTCATTACTGCAAATTTATCATAATAAATATCCCAGCCCTGGTTGGAAATTAACATTCTAACTAACACTAAGTTATGCTCAGACTTTGAAGTACAAGTATATTAGAGTTATGTTCTGTTAATGAATTTCATGGTAGGCTGCTTTCATCAAGAACACCTATCTAGCAACATAAGCCTAGTGGTTTGGTTTCAATATAGCCATTAGCCGCTGAGACAGAAAACAGAGGTTCATATACAGACTACTGGGACCAGATGAAGCAGATTATTAATATACAATCAGTTGAAAACGAAACATAAAATTAAAAGCCATTAGACTGCATATGCACTGCAGTCCCATATTAACAAGATTATCAGATAGGGCATATCCACCCTATATGATAATCTTGTACATAAAAAAAAAAATCTCTAACTATCGATCTCATTTAGGAATGCCAAACGTGAGTGGCAAATCTAGCTGGTGGCATCAGTTCACTATTGTAATGCATATAAATAAGGACAATAATGAGTAAGGCACACTTCCCTTTTGATCAAGGAAGATGGTGACTATAGCAATTCATGTGCTTTCAATAGTCTAAACCAGTTCACTACAATGACAGCAGCAGAGAACAGAAGTCAAAAATTCTTCCCAAAGACTAGCATTCTGCCTTGTACATTTTAATAGCTAACATCGTGAATAAGTTGTCTATATGACATATGATACAGACTTAGCAAATAAAGACATGAGGAATCTTGCACCAAATTATAGTTCTAACATAAACTTTCACATCCCATTCTGACTAACCTGTGCTCTAATAACAGAACTTTTTCTTGTATAGGTTTCAAATTATCGTTATTCAATATTAGAACTCTAAGCTTCGTGTACAGACCAAATTGATAGACTTCAGAAGAAGCTGTAAACTCCATCAAAAAAAGTTAAGCTTCCTGCCTGCTGCTCATACCAACTGCAATCAATTTCGTTGGCTGCTGATCCACATGGAATTTCCCGACCATTCCTACTGACAGCCTACAAAAAATAGAGGGCTTTATCAAATCCAGACATCAGTTAGATACATCATTAGATTCCTTCGGTTATTTAATATACTGTAACTTAAACAGCCTTTCCAGAAACGGACCATGAAGGAAAGGATTTTATAATTTACAGGGCAGGACCAAAGGGAATGAGATGTATTAATAAAATTGCCTAATTCATGGGAAACATTAAAAGACATCGCAGCGCAAATAAGGGATTGCAAATATTCAGACCAATATCCCCGACCCAACAAGCTAAGTCATAGAAGGCAATGCTGAAATTAATTAGGTTTGTTCTATAGTTGAATCTTAGGTAGGTTCAATTTGGAATTGGACATTCAAAGAAAGCTATGCCTTGGAAATCACATCTAAATTTGTAACTAAGTTGGCTGGCGTTATACCAGAATGGTACAACAGCTTTCATTACTTCATTCTTAATTGAAAGCGATGATCCAATCTTGTATAAATCTCAGTAGGGCTTCGATAAATTAGAAATAACTGGTCTGGCACAGGACGGGTACATAATCGAAGCCCAAATTTAATATTTAACATCAATTGTTGGTAACTGGATGCATGCTTGTAGTTATTTAAAAACATGAAACAGATATGTTTCAGATTGGAATGCAACAAGGAATTTTTTAAACGGGTACACTTAACATGTTAATGCAAGGCTAGTAAGGACAACGCCCTCACCTATATTACGCAAAAATAGATTAACATGGAGGAACCAATCTCCACACTCCAATATTTACATAAATAATATATACAAATCTGTACATACATTGCTTCACAACAATCGGGGCTACCTAATCAGCAGAAATTCCAGAGCTAAATTAGGGATGATCCGTGGCACCTCCATCCATGTGTATTTATTGACGATAACAAATTGTGATACATGAATCAGATTTGCCACAACCATATCATAAGACAAGTAGAGATATCTTACACAGTATCTTCAAAGTCACCCCCAATGGTACACAATCATACCATTAATAGAGATAGAAGACGGAGGGAGAAGAATGTGAGGCTGACTGTGTCTATTTGACCCGAGAGAGGGGATGCACCAGAAGAGGGCTTCTGCTTCGTGCAGTAGGCTAGGGCAGTTGCTGGGAACTTTCTTCTCACTCTGCTTCGATGCACGGGTTGGGGACGATTTTACCCACAACGTGGGAAAGGACGCGACTATGGTGAGAGGCGGTGAGGTTGTAGGGCGAGTGCGATGTACGGTGACTGGCGAATGTTGGAGGGGAGAGGGGGGGGGGGGGGGGGGGGGGGGCGGCGGTTGTGAAAGAAAGGAAAGGGGTGGGGAAGATAACATCGGGTAAAAAGGATAGACCCGGTATCGCGCGGGGTATAGCGGGATTATTTGTTGTGGAATTAATTCCCTCAACATTAACTGATGGTATATTTCGTGGGATAAAGAATCAATATATTAGTGGCAAATATTAATTTACTCACGATTGCCATCTACTGGGGCGGTATAATTTTTGCGATGGATAATATTTCATGGGAATAAATCTCATTCTCGTGGGTACTAACTTTTAACCCACGACGAGGGAAAATTTCTGCAAATTTTAATTCCCATTAACACACAGTTGTGGGATCAAAAGTATTTTCCGTGATTAAAACTCCTATTACCACTATACTGTTGTCACCGAAGGAATCTCATGGTAAAAGGCTGGTTTTGTTCCCATGCTTTGTTTTGGTGACAAATAGCCACTATAACACACGATGTTCTGTCATGGAAAAAGAACCCGTGACAAAAGCTACTATTTGTTGTAGTAGCTAGGTTGGGAGATGGACTCATCTCAATTCATCTTAATTGAATTCAAATTTAAGTCTAACCCAATATTTAAATTAGAACTTTCAAATCACTAAACATTATTTAATTCATACAATTATCTTAATTTTCTATCAAAAAAAAAATTCTTAATTCAAAATCTTTTTATCCATAACTTTTTTCAATTTAACACCTCTTAATTATATGCAGAATCCGTACACAATCTTTTTCAACTATTTATAATAAATATATCTAAACTCATTTTACATGGACCACATAAAACATATGATTCTATCATCTCAACTTATTACTATTTATAAAATAATTCAATTCATCTCAACTTCGCTAACCATCCAAACGTAGCCATGCAGAAGGATGAAGATCGTCATAAAGGCAGCGCTGTAGTACTCGATCTAATATCATAACACCAATTATAGGTTTTTATAGTATTTATAGCTTTCATCTTCCATTTACATATATCTAACCAATATTAAAACTACAGCAAAAGCATAGTCGATCGATTACTTAAGATCGATGTAAATTAAATTAAAAACTTTTCTCCTCTTTTGGATATATATATATATATATATATACAGATCAGCAAATTATTATAAAAGTGATCCAAAATATTAGAAAGGGACAAAAAAACATTTTGTTTGACGGACACTGATCGATCCCCGGGCCATGATTAGATCATATATTAATTCCCTACATTATTCTCTCTCTCTCTCTCTCTCTCTCTCTCTCTCTCTCTCTCTCTATATATATATATATATATATGTTTCCCTCATGCAAGTTGTAGAGGACTGCTGCCAGCTCACTGCTGTATATTATAATTATCTGCCTACGCGGTTTTGAAATATTCCATCTTTAATTTTTTTTTTTTTTTTTTTATCCTTTTCTGGCAGAAGTATACTTTACGTCTAAAATGATCGATTAGAAATTTTTAGAGTAATAAAGAACTGTTCATATGCATTGTAATCGAGTTAGATAACCTATATATATATACAGTGTTTGAAATCTAATATCTAGTCTTCCAGCTGCATGCATGATCAGGTTGAAAGTTTGAACGGGACCACTAGTGTCCAGAGTACTTTAATTTTGATGAGTAAACTCAAGTAAAACAATTCACTCATGATCATCAATTAATTTACTACCTTTTAGCGCCCCTTTTCCTTTTTTGACATTCTAATTTTTGCTGTCAATCATAATAATAATTACCAAGATCATCTTTATTTGCTGAGTAGTAATGATGTCGGATGTGATATCTCATTTGTACTTGATCGTCAATCGTTCATGAATTCGACCGGTGGAGACAATTACTTAAGCAAATCATGGCAATATTGGTGAGAATATTAAAGCTCCATAAAAATTCCTTCCTATTTTTATTCTAAAGAAAACCCCATATATATCATGATGTTCAACATACCAATTAAGTAATATAAAAGAAGAGAGTATGCATGCAACCTTACGCTAATTAGATCAAATTCCATTTCTCTGTCATCGATGATCTTCCATCCGATTTCCACACAGACTTAATCATCTTTTTCGCTGTGCGTTTCACGACGATAACAGCTCTGTCGAAACATAATAAAGCATATATATATATATATATAAATGTAAGCAGTGGAAAGAAAGAAAAAGAATATTCAGAATAGTATATTGATTAACACATGCAACAAAAGAACTACGTACGTACGTATATACGTGCTGTGGTCTAGGATTAATGTACGTACGTACCCGTTCATTGCAATCATATTTCCCTTAATTGGAAGGGCGGTGACAGTTCCGTTCAGGTCGTTCAATTCAATTATCGCATTGTCCCTTATCTCGGATGACGATATGATTTTCTTATCCTTATTCAGGGCACCCTCAAAGTAAGCGAGCACTTCAAAGTCACGGTCGCGATTATATTCAATGCCAATATCCGCGTAGCAGATATACCTGTGCTCACCAGCTGGGATTTTACCTGGACTCGCCTCTGATAGAAAGTTGCCAGGATGCACCATCACATCCACTTTCATTGTGACGTCGGACGTGTTTTTAATCATTGTGTTTCTTGACCAAAGTCTGACCACCATTGGATTGCCAAAAAGTAACTGCGCGCGAGATCATTAGCACAGAGAAATTAGTCATGTTTTTCACAATTAGGACAAACTTCGTACAATATATATGATGATTTTATCAATATATGTCACTTCCGAGGTTTCAACAAGAATGATCATGAGTAATATGATTGGTAACATATATAACGTTAAATAAATTCAATTCAATTCAATTAAGGCTAGCTTGTCCCACATAGAACTTAAAGTGGGGATCCCAAAAAAGAAAAGATCATGAGAAGATCAATTAATCTTATATGTAGCAGAACTCTCTTCGTGTATATAATCACATATGTGTATGCATCATGGTACGACAGGCTTTGAAGTGATAGTCAAGAAGATTCGTGCACTAAACCGGACAAATAATCCGATATAACTCACCAGGAGCTGGAAAAATGTTGATTTTTCTTACTTATTATTTTGTCGAGATTTATCTTCTAAACTGACCTAAAACGATCGAGTTATATATATATGTTAAAACAAATTAATGATGATCAAAACTTTGGGGAAAAACAAATTATAAAGCATTTAGTACCCTAATGAAAACAATTATTCTGATCATCACAACGTCAAGTCGTGATTAAATTAGCAAAAACATACAGGAAACAAATTAATGAAATAGCATCCTAGCTAAAAACATATGGAATTAATAGAATTCTTCATGAGCTTATAAGGAAGGAAAATCAGAAGGCACAAATTAGCAAAGATATATATATATATACGAGGACGAGAGAGAGAGAGAGAGATTACTCTGCCGAAGGAGTCCACCGGAGTGAGTATCAGTATCCGATCGAATGTTCCAACTTAGCTTCCTCTTTAAGCTTTCATATATGTTCAAGCTTCCTCTTCAAGTTTCCTTCTCCGTTAACATACGGTAACTTATAATGAGAAAAATACATACACGCAACCTTATTTTTTTGGTTTTCTTGTTCCCATATTTTTTGGGCCAGGGAGACGTTTTTATGCCATAAAATATTAATATAATCGTAAAATAAATCAAGGCATATTAATTTATATATATATTTACAATTATTCTAATGGAATTAACATTTTTCTTTGCTGTAAACGCGTGGTGAAGTTGATCGGCCCAAATGAAAATTTTCTAAATTAATTATGAAGTCAGGCCCTGGCCCATAAAAGTGTATAGACAAAATTAGGAAGAGAAACATGCATGTTGGGTGTAATGCCATCTCAAATCGAGAGAGTTAGCGAATATATCATTAATATTATGAGTAGGCTTAAACTTGTTTTGCATGCATGGGTTCGACACTTGACCAATGTTGTTTGCAACTCATGTACGTGATCGGTCTCCGAAAATTATTGCCTGGCCTTTAATTATCAGCATCGTCGACACCATTAATTTTAATTCATCCACCTTCCCATGCAAAACAAACCTGTGATCATCCAAACAAATAAAAGAAAAATTATTTATTTCCAAATGAATAAAGGGATTTAAAGCCAAAAAGAAATATTACAGAAGCTAGCTAGCAAACCTTAGGCAAGAACTTGCAAACATCAGACACGTACGATAGCCGATACATGATGATCATGATCTCGATCTTCTGCGCGCTACAAGAAGAGAAAGAGGCCGAAGATGGAACAAAGCAACCTCAGAATGCAGCTTGTTAATCCTTGTCCTTTTTCTTATATATATATATATATATATATATACATAGGTAGAAGCGACTGAGTCCCCTCAGCAATTTCCTGGATGATTCTCAGAACGCCGTAAGAAGGAAATGGAGGACGACCTGCATGTTCTGGGTAACTTCACGAGGTCAATGGGGCCACCAGGTGTAATTTCACAACTTGGTATTTATAATTTATGGGCAGGGACTCATTGGACCGCTAATGGGTTAAAGATATGGACTGGATCCATCACAAGTGGGCTGAATATTATTTGATCATAGCAAATTAATTATTTTGTCTTTTCTTCCTTCTAACAAATTATTTTGTTTATGTAAATAAGTTTACCTACCAATTAAAAAGGTAAATTAATGTAATAAATGTCATTCTCGTGCTAAAAAAAATATGTGAGAGAAAATAAGATATAAATCTTAATTAAATTAAATATCTAAGTTGGCGAAAAGCTCCCTTAACCACTTGCAGACTTGCAGTAGTACTAATATATAGCTCCATTAATATATAATAAGATACTCCATACTTAGTAATAAGGATAAATTGTGTATGGAAATATTCTATATTTTTTTAAAATGAAAAATTCTTAGGACAAATTTGGAGAGTGGGAGAAATTTTTAGGATAGGCTTGGAAAGTGAGATGAGATGATAATTTTGTAAATAGTAATTAAATAGATTGTGAAATTGTAAAAGTAGTGAGATAGTTTGAGTTTAGTATTTTTGAGTTTTGGGAGATGAGAGAGAAAAAATTGAATAAGAAATATTATAAAGTTAAAATATTGTAATAATATAGTTTTATAATATTATTTTTGTTTTAAAATTTGAAAAAGTTAAATTGTTTTTTTTTTATTTGAAAGTTTGAAAAAATTGTAATAATTAGTTCAAAAATTTTGTATTTAAATTATGTTTGAAAATAAGATGAAATAAAATAAAATGAGATTAGATAAGAATTTTATATTTTATTTCATGTCCCAAACCTACTGTTACTTTTTATAATGGTTTTAATAAGATTCTAATTATATCATTTATTAGTCATTTTAAAATATCGATCCAAACATAGTTTGAGCTAGCGTCCTTGAAGGGTGTCACCTAGGCTAGCTAAAAATTAAAAAAAAAAAAAAAAAAAAAACAAAGAAGATTGGACAAATCATATTACATTAACATATTATATATATCTTCTATATATAAAAAGTGTGTATGAAACCGAAAATCTTGTTTTAACGGTTTTTCTTTTTTTTCCGTTAAAGTTAACACCGTTTGTTTTAACGGTTTGACATATAAAATGAAGACATAAATATTGAGAGAGATAGCATTCAATGTTGTTATATGATTTATTAATCACAATAATAATAATACTTAATAGTTTATATAATAATAAGTAATTAAAGATTAGTTATTATATTTTTCTCATTTTCCTTAACATATACACGTGTATTAGGTGTATAAGACGTAAATTCCTAAGTATAATATATGTGTATTATACGTTTCATTAACCCAGATTATTGAATATTTCAAATTTAAAAATCTCATATAATATATAATACAAGTGTGTTTAATCAAAGTGTTTTTTCTTTTCCCATCGTAGTAGGACATAACTTCCGCTAAGTCATATTCCACACGTAGGCTTGCTATGATGGGTACGTGACAAAGGCCATGATCCTTGAACTAATCAAGAAAGAGTAAATTCGGCCAACAACTTCAAAATATATTTTAGGATTTATATATATGCTATATATAGAAAATATTATACCACAAATTTTATGAAAAGATTATGTTTTAACTTTATGTTGTCCCTGATCGACTCAACCAACAGCAAAATAAGAATTTCAATGTTGTCTCTATTGATCATCTACAGGATGACATAAATTGATGAATAATAATACAAACATCAAACGACACATATTTTGAACTACCGTTTATGTTAGACTTTTATTAAATTTTTCGTATACATCTTTGCTAAAATTATAAATGTTATAAACATGTATTGGATTATATGATATTTTGAACTAATTTTTTTATTTTCTCTAATATGCCTTAAATTATTAAGCGACATCAATAATTTTTATAAAATATATATTATTTTTTATAAATAATCATTTCATAAAATTAGACAAACGTGCTTTGCACGTTGCTCCTACCTAGTATATATATATATTTATATAATATAGAGATGGTTTTACAAGTGCACGTTTACCCTACGATCTCATGATCTAGAAGGTCTTCGATTGACTTTGAACTCATCTTTTTCAACTTGCTCTCCTTATTAATTATTATTTTATTGTGGGGAAGAAACCTGGCCTGCCTAGATAAAATTATATTATATATCTAATCACATATATAATATATCAGATTATGTTATGAAACTAAAAAAAAAAATGATATTGTAAGAGAAAAATGATATTGCAAGAGAAAGAATTGTTATTCTAATGCAAAATTTGATGATTTATAAGTGAATGATATCTATATATATAAGAGTACAAAAGATTAGGTATAACTTAAGTCTTAATTGATGGCTAAAGATAGGTCTTAATTGATGGCTCAATGGTCTTAATTAATGGCTAAAAATTAGTTTTAATTGATAGCTCAATGGTTTTAATTAATGGCTAAAGATTGGTCTTAATTGATGGCTTCAATGGTCTTAATTAATGACTATGTATGGTCATACAATAAGTTTATAACACTCCCCTTTTGGATGACCATACATAAAAAATATGTCTCATTAAAACCTTACCAAGGAAAAATCCAGAGGGAAAAAACAAATGGCTAAGGAAAAAGAGTACAATATTCATATATATCGCCAAGTGCTTTAAGATTGCCTCATTAAAACCTTGTAAAAGAAAATCCAGTGGGATAAAACCTTAACGAAGGAAAAAGAGTACAATCAGCACAAGTCTTCAAGACATTACTCCTCTTGAAAAGTGTATGATAATAGGTTTTTAAGTTTTTGCATTCCAATGTTCTGCACAATCTTCTTAAATGTTGCAGTTGGTAATGCTTTTGTGAATAAATCTGTCAGATTATCACTTGACTGTATCTGCTTGACATTAATTTCACTTTTTTCCTAAAGTTCATGGGTATAAAAGAATTTAGGTGAAATATGTTTGGTTCTATCACCTTTGATATATCCTCCTCTAATTTGAGTAATACAAGCAGCATTATCTTCGTATAAAATTGTTGGACTATCATTAATCACTGAAAGACCACACTTTTCTTAAATATGTTGAATCACTGATTTTAGCCAAATGCATTCTCGACTTGCCTCATGAATTGCAATTGTCTCTGAGTGATTTGAAGATGTAGCAGATGGTGTTTGCTTGACAGATCTCCATGATATAGCATAATTTCCATAAGTAAATACATATTCAGTTTGAGATCTACCTCTGTGTGGATCTGAAAGATAACCTGCATTCGTATATCTAACTAATTGTGGACTTGAACCATGTTGATAAAATAATCACATATCAACCGTACCTCAAAGGTATCGAAGGACATATTTAATGTCATTCCAATGTCTTCAAGTTGGTGCGGAACTATATCTTGCAAGTAAATTAACTGAAAATGCAAAATTAGGTTAAGTGCAATTAGAAAGATACATCAGGGCTTCAATTGCACTGAGATAAGATATTTTAGGATCAAGAATTTCTTCATCATTTACACAAAGATGAAATGGATCTTTCTACACACCAAGTGATCGAACAACCATTGGAGTACTCAAGGGATGAGTTTTGTCCATATAAAAGTGTTTCAAGACTTTCTCTGTATAATTTGACTGATGAATGAGAATTTCATTTTGCAAATATTCGAGCTACAGGCCGAGACAAAATTTCGTTTTGCCAAGGTCCTTGATTTCAAATTAATTCTTTAAATATGTAACAGTTCTTCTGATTTCCTCAGGAGTTCTAACAAGATTTAGATCATCAATATAAACTGCAATAATAACAAATCTGGAGTCTGATTCCTTGATAAAAACACATGGGCATATTGGATTATTCTCAAATCCTTCTTTCAATAGATATTCGTTAAGGTGTTTATACCACATGCGTCCGGATTGTTTTAATCCATATAAAGATTTTTGAAGTTTAATAGAATACATATTTCTAGATGTATTCATATTAAAAGTTTCAGGTATTTTATATCCTTCAGGGAGTTTTATATATATGTCATGATCTAATGATCCATATAAATATGCAGTGACCATATCCATCAATTACATATCCAATCCTTTTGTAACTACCAAACTAATCAAAAATTTGAATGTGATTGCATCCATAATAGGAGAGTATGTTTCCTCATAATCAATCCCCGGTCTCATAATCAATCCCTGATTTTTGCAGGAAATCTTGTGCAACAAGTCGTGCTTTATATAGCACAATTTTATTGCTCTCATTACGCTTACGTATAAATACCTATTTATATCTACCAGGTACTACACCCTTTGGTAGCGAGTTTAATTCAGCTTTATACCTACAATTTCATTGCTCTCATTACGCTTACGTATAAATACCTATTTATAAAGGTACTACACCCTTTATACCTATTTATAAAGACCTCTCGCTTTGCTAGCGAGTTTAATTCAGCTTCAATAGCTGATTTCCATTTTGGCCAGTCATTTCTACGTCGACATTCTTCGACAGTTCTTGACTCAATTTCTTCATTACTTTTGGTAATGTCGAGTGCTATTTTATATATTTCCATTCAAAATTTCTCAAGTACTCATGAAATGTATCGAAATCTCGTTATTTTCAGGTACCTGTCCCTCTTCAAGGGAAGACATTTCATTAAATACCTCTTCAGGAGGTTCTTTTTCAGGAGATTTAGTCTCTTCAGGAGTATCAATTACTCTTATGGCCTGTGTTGTGGGTATAGACTCTTCAGGAGTACCAAATTCATTTTTTATTTTTCTCTTCCGAGGAATTTTGTACTTAGCACCAATAGGCCGTCTATGCTTCAAGCGTAGCTTAGACTCACCTATTGCTGTTTTGGTAACTTGTCTTTCAGGGATTGCAATCCTTGCTGGAATATTAACAGCATGAATATATGATTTTACCACACTTTTAGTATCAGTAAATACATCCGGTAATTGATTTACAATACTTTGCAAATGAATAATCTTTTGAACCTCTAGTTTATATTCATTTGTACGAGAATCAAATTGGGAAATGGCTTTATTTCTCTAAATAATTTACTGTCGTGCTTCAGGCACCGACTTCTCATTACCTAATGTTGAAAAAATGGATTCGTTAAAATGACAATCTTCAAAACGTGCCTTAAACATATCCCTTGTAAGAGGCTCAATGTATCTAATAATAGATGGAGAATCAAACCCAATATATATCTCAAATATACGTTGAGGGCCCATTTTTATACGTTATGGAGGTGCAATTGGAACATATACCGTACATCCAAAAATATGAAGATGAGAAATATTTGGTTGTTGACCAAATGCAAGCTATAATGGAGAATATTTGTGATATACTGATGGCCTAACTCGAATCAATGATGCTGCATGAAGTATAGCATGCCCACAGGCAGAAATAGGAAGTTTTAATTTCATGAGTAAAGGTCTAACAATTAGCTGAAACCTTTTAATTAATGATTCAGCTAAACCATTTTGAGTGTGTGTGTGGGCAACTGGATGTTCAACATCTATTCCTATCAACATGCAATAGTTATCAAAAGCTTGAGATGTAAATTTACCTGCATTATCCAATCGAATAGTTTTAATTGGATAGCCAGGGAATTGTGCTCGTAGTTTAATTATTTGGACAAAAAGTTTAGCAAATACAATATTTCTAATGGAAAGTAAACAAACATATGACCATCGATTTGATGCATCAATTAAAACCATAAAGTATCTGAATGGTCCACTTGATGGTTTAATAGGCCCACATATATCCCCATGAATCATTTGTAAAAATTATGGAGATTCAAAAACAACCTTTGAGATATATGGTTTGATAATCAATTTACCTTGAGAACATGCAGAGCATGGATATTCATTGGGTAAGATAATCTTTTGATTTTTTAGGAGATGCTCATACGAATTATCAATTATTCGTCTCATCATTATTGATCCCGGATGTCCAAAGCGATCATGCCAAGTTATAAATATTTTGGGGTCAATGCACTTTTGGTGCATTACCACATGTAATTCAATTATTCTTATTTCTGTATAATACAATTCAGATGAGAGAGCAGATAGTTTTTCTAATACGAGATTCTAGCTCGAAATTATTTTAGTAATGAGAAAATACTCTTTATTGTCTTTATTGGTGATTTCAATATGACAACCATTACAACTTATATTTTTAAAACTCAGTAAATTTCTTCTTGATCGTGAAGAAAATAGAGCATCATCAATACAAAATTTGATGTCATTAGGTAACACAATATAAACTATTCCGGAGCCTTTAATTAGATTCAATGAACTAGATATGATATGAACGTAGGCTTTACTCAATGTTAGATTTTGAAAATATTTTTTATCTTTAAGAATTGTGTGAATTGTAGTACTGTTAGCCAGACATACATCTCTATTATTCATCTCAGAGATAGAAAGTTTATCAGTAAGACTCATGATTCTATAAAATATATAAAACTTTCATTACTACAAAACATTGCAAAATATAAAAAAAAAAAATTATAATAAGATAAAGAAAATACATTAATTAAAAAGAAACACTTCCATCAACAATCAAATGATCAACTATACCACTAGAATCTTCAAAGAAATCAGAAACATTAAGACTTGTAATATCTTCTCTATCTACAGAAACTAAAACATCTGATGGTTCAGCAGAATTTATTTCAATTTTTTTTTTGTTTTTTCTTTCATAGAAGTTTGGTATAAGTCAACTAAGTGCTTAGCTGTACGATAGATACAAGACAAATGTCCAGTCATACCACATTTATGGCATCCATCTTTATCTTTTTTTTTTTAAAATTTGTTTTGAGGACCTTTACCCTTCTCTGAGTTGAATTACTTCTGGTTGTATGGTGTATATCTATTATTATCCCTTTTAGTGTGGTCGCTTCTAGGATCTCTACTTCTATAGTTTTTCCTACCACGTCCACGCCTCGATTTCTTTGAAAAGATGCACTATTCGCTTCTGGGAATGGTGTAAATCTAGTACCATTCACTTCAGGGAATAATATAGAACCAGTAGGACGTGACTGATGATTTCTTAACAAAAGCTCATTATTTTGCTCAGTCAATAGAAGACAAGATATAAGTTCAGAATATTTTTTGAACTTTCACTCTCGATACTGCTGCTGTAGGAGGACATTCGATGTATGAAAAGTAGTATATGTTTTCTCTAACAAGTCATAATCAGTGACTTTTTTCCCACATAATTTCAATAGTGAGCTAATTTTAAAGAGTGCAGAGTTATACTCACTAAAACTTTTGAAGTCTTGCAACCTCAGGTGCATCCAATCATGACGAGCTTTTGGGAGGATTACAGTTTTCTGGTGCTCATATCTCTCCCTTAAATCATTCCACAAAATAAGTGGATCTTTCACCGTGAGACACTCAATTGTTAATTCTTCATGAAGATGGTGTCGAAGGAAAATCATTGCCTTAGTACGGTTTTGCTAGGACCCTTGATTTCCTTCTTTAATTGTATCTCCCAAGTTCAAGAGCAACGAATTCCAATTTTGTAAGATTTGACATTTTCTACATATATAAATCAGGAACATAAGTATGTTTATATTATAAATAAGAAATACATTCACAAAATCAAGAGAATAAAGATAGAGTTTTCATTAAGTAATAATAAGTAATGTAACATTTCATATTTATTTTGGAAACTATAAAAATATATTGAAAAACTTACTTGAAGTAGAGGACTGTTAGCTTCAAAATCATCAGAACATTTGTGCTGATAACGCGTTATGAAACTAAAAGAGAAATGATATTGCAAGAGAAAAAGTTGTTATTCTAATACAAAACTTGATGATATACAAGTGAATGATACCTATATATATAGGAGTACAAATGAGTAGGTATAGCTTAAGTCTTAATTGATGGCTAAAGATAGGTCTTAATTGATGGCTCAATGGTCTTAATTAATGGCTAAAGATTGGTCTTAATTAATGGCTATGTATGGTCATATAATAAGTTTATAAGAGATTGATCATTAATTTCCAATAAATTAATATAACTACCAAATTATCAATTTTTTCATTTTATCCCTTTTAAACTACCAAATTATTAATTTCTTTGCAATTTTCTCATCAAATTATCATTTTATCCCTTTTATCCCTTTTCATTTTCTGGTACTCATATCTCTCCCTTAAATCATTCCACAAAATAAGTGGATCTCTCACCGTGAGACACTCAATTTTTAATTCTTCATGAAGATGGTGCCGAAGGAAAATCATTACCTTAGCACGGTTCTGCTAGAACCCTTGATTTCCTTCTTTAATTGTATCTCCCAAGTTCAATAGCAACGAATTCCAATTTTGTAAGATTTGACATTTTCTACATATATAAATCAGGAACATAAGTATGTTTATATTATAAATAAGAAATACATTCACAAAATCAAGAGAATAAAGATAGAGTTTTCATTAAGTAATAATAAGTAATGTAACATTTCATATTTATTTTGGAAACTACAAAAATATATTGAAAAACGGTCATATAATAAGTTTATAAGAGATTGATCATTAATTTCCAATTAATTAATATAACTACCAAATTATCAATTTTTTCATTTTATCCCTTTTAAACTACCAAATTATTAATTTCTTTGCAATTTTCTCATCAATCTTAACAATTAGAGGGTAAAGTTCTGCAACTTAATTATATTTCAAATTAAGAAGCAAAATGACATCATATTTGATAATTTGGCGTACGTACGTTGAATTTTAAATTGGCCTGTGATGATATCTTTTGGAGATTTTTATATATTCCTTAGTTTTTTATACGTATTACAACAGTTGTGGGTTACTACACACACAATGTACGTACAACTTCTTCTCTAACAAGATTATTAATTTAAGGAAAATACTTCTCATCAGCCACTATTTTGCATCAGCCAAGACACACCTTATGTGGATAGTAAGAGAATTTTTTTTTTTCACTCCTCCCTATCGCAGATTCCTTTCTCACCCATTTGAAATCCTCTCCTCCATTGCCCATCCTCTCCCCCCATCCCCATCTCTAGCATTGAGCCTTGTAAAGGTAAAAATTGGCTAAAATTAGATGAGTAAATGATAAGGCTTGTCTTATCATATTATTTGTTATTGTTGGATAAATGTAAAAATAATTATTGATTTGTATCTAAACAAAGTTAAGTCTATCTAGAAGTTTTAGAAGTTGTTTAGATAAGTCCTTGAAGTCAAAATCGAGTTTTAGTAGATTTGTACTTACCTAGAAGAAAGATGAATAGAGTTTAGTCAATAACATAAGAAGTTATTGTGAAATGTTAGCAGTCCGTCGGAACACGTTTTTGCGTCTGTTGCTAACTGCCAGTAGAGTCCTACTGTGACTAGAACTCTTTCCAAACTTTCTATTTAAAGGGATTCGGTTTTGTATCTTCTTAAGGACTTTGAGCCATGCATGAATTTTAGAGAGGATATTCTGAGCATTTATGAGAGAAAATTCACTTGAGAATTTTCATGGAGTTTTTCATATCTTCTTGAGTGTGATTATGTTTTGAGTGTGAAAGAACATCAATTGGATTTCAACTTCTGAAGTTCCAGAAGGAAAGTCAACATTTGAATATCGCTAAAGGTTCTGGCTGCTACTGCGGTAGAAGACAAACGGGTATTTTGTCTAAGCAAGTAAGAGAGTCGAATTGCAAAGGTTTTGTAATTGATTATTGCCTGTAATTGTTCTTCAAATAATAAGATTGACTTTCCTGGGTTTGGCTGCTTCGTAGGGTTTTACCTTTAAAGAGTTCTTTAAAGGATTTTCTTTCGTAACCAATTGTTGTGTCTTGCAAGTTTGATTATTTATTTTAAAATATTTGGTTCATTTCATAATCTTAATAATTGAGATCTAACTTATTTTTTCAAGGAAATTGGTAGACAATTTCATGGTTTTACAGGGGTACGTTGGGAATTTCATTTGGCATCTGAGCGTGGTTCACTCATTCGAGTGTGATCCGTGCCCTTGTAGATCATGTCGACGTCATTATACATTCCACCATACTTCGATGGAGAAAACTATGCTTATTGGAAAGTTCGTATGAGGGCTTTTCTCAAGTCTTTGGATGAACATATATAGCATTCGGTTGAGCGATGATGGATTAAACCCGAGACATCTATAGATGCTTGGACGAAAGATGAAATCAGCAATTGCAATTTGAATAGCAAATGACTTAACGCTATTTTCATGGCAGTATCCCCCGAAGAATTTAATGTGTGAGATTGCTAAAGAAGTTTGTGATATTTTGGAGGTTACACATGAAGGCATAAGAATAATAAAAAATTCAAAATTGCAGATGCTACCTCAAAATTTGAATAGATTAAAATGTTAGAAGATGAAAATTTTAATGATTTTTATGCTAAACTGAATGATATTGTGAATTTCAGGTTTAATATCGGCGAAAAGGTAGAAGATTCAAGGATCGTGAGGAATATTTTGAGATCTCTACTGGAAAAATTTCGGCCTAAGGTTACTGCCATTGAGGAAAGTAAGGATTTGGATACAATAAAGGTTAAAGAGCTAATCGGTTTCTTATAAACGTATGAATCCTCACTTCTTCAAACAAGAAAAGGTAAGTCCATTGCTCTCAAAACAGTAAAAGAGGATCAAGATGAATTTTCTGATGAAGAAAATCTTAACAATGAGGATATAGATCTCATAGTACGAAAGTTCAGAAAATTCATGTTTAATAAAAAGTATAGTGGAAAGAAAAAAAGAGGTAAAGAATTTTCTGCAAAGAAAAATTATTTTGAAAAATGGAATAAAGAAAAATCTGATAAAGTAAAGTGTCATGAATGTTCTGGTTATGGTCATATAAGAATTGAATGTCCAAATTTGAAGAAAAGTAAAGGAAAAGTATTGAATGTCACACTTAGTGATAGTTTAGAATCTGAAACTTCAAGTTCATCATCTGATTATGACAATACTTTTGTAGTTTTTTCTACTGTTAATGATTTTTCTGATATTGAGCTAACAAAATCTGAAAGTGATGATGACAATAGTCATTCAAAGGTTGCTCTAGTTGTGGATGATCATGAGTTGAGTTTACAAGAAGCTTACAATGATGTGTGTGAAGAAGTGATCAAATTAAAGAAACTCAACAAGAAGCTGTACAAGAAACTCACTGATATGGAGAGTGAAAAAAATAACTTGTCTGAGATATTCAAAATTTCTGATATTGAAATAGCAAGATTAAGGGATAAAAAAATTGCCCTAGAAAAAGAATTGGAAAAGGTTCAAGAAAAAACAGAAACACAAAAATTAGAAGAGATATTGAGTATTCAAAAGATGAGTAGTGATAGAACTGGCCTAGGGTACACGACTTCAAAGGAGAAAGAAAAACTGGTCTCATCATCCGCTGTCACAACTTCCAAAGGTATTTTTTTTGTTCAAGGAAGTCAAGGTAAGAGTTTTCAAAATTATGCTGAACCTAAACCAGTTTATTCAAAAAATATGCATGGTAGATTTAATTCTACTTGTCATTATTGTAGTGTTGTTGGTCATATAAGGCGAAATTGCTTTAACTTGAGTAAAGTGAAGAAAAATGGATGTGAAAGAAATCCAAAAAGGAAAAGAAATAGTCTAAAAAATCAAGTTTGTAATATGAGTCAACAAATCAATTTTTTAAGTCTCAAAATTGGTGAACTAGCAGATTTTTACTTTCAAAATAAAGAAAATATCATACAAAGTGATGCTGATAAAAAGAATAGGCCAAAATTTAAAGTAAAGTGGGTGGTCAAAAAAGATGCCATGTCACATTAATTGATAGGACTACTTGCATGTTCTTGCATCCTTTATATTATTGTATTAGCCTAGGACATGCATTTTATTTTTCTGTTTTATTTTATATTAATGTTTTTCAGTTTTAAATAAGAAAAATATAATATAAAAAAAATTCTGGTTTGGTTCAAAACTTTTCTTTAAGGAAAGTGCATGCTTGATATGTCAAAATTTGAGCATTTGTGTTCTCACTTAATAAATTCCTGAACCTATGCATCTTTCTATTTTGTGCAATTTACTTTGTGCATACTAACCCTATGGATTATCTTGGCAAAGTTAATTTTCAATGCACAGTGAGGAATTTATATGTATGTTTTTTATAATTTAAGTTCACATTATTTAATGAAATGCTCATCAAAGAGGGAGTTCATGCCTTGAATTGACTAATACTAGTTGAATCTAGTACATCAACTAGTTGATCCATATAGAAAAAGTCGGTGTTAATTCATTGCAGAAAAAGATAAACACCCTACACAGATCTACCACCTTAAGTTCTTACAGAAAAAATCGTTGCTCTAATCATTATGGAAAAAGATGAGTAACAAACATGAACACAAAAAATGGGTGTACAAACTAGTGTTTAGAGGAGATGCTCATATATCTAAGGCCTAGCATAAAGTTTGACTTTTAAGGTGAAGCAACAAACTCTTGTGAGCATTTATAAGAAGCAATCATTCATGAATAAAGGTATCAAAAATATATTGAAGAAAGGAGTTCATAAAAATGCTATGTTATAAGTATACTCACTCACACACTCACATGAACTTTGACATTGATGATCTTAAGAGAAATGAATATCCATAGTGATTGTTGCAAATAAGAGGGTGTACTCTATTGAATTTGTTTTGTGAGTTACACTATGTTTGAATTAAGATGCATCTAGGCATGTTGCTTGCCCTATTGTTTTTTTTATTAAAAAAAAAATCAATTTTTTTGTTATTTTTTTTCTAGTCTCTATTTGTTTTTGGTTTATATGAAATAAATACAAAAATAAAAATATAAAGTTTTTTTGTTATTTTTTTTTGGGTCAAGATGGTGTATTGTGTTTTTTTTTTTTTAAAACAAAGTGTATAAGTCCCAATGGGACTTTTTGGTGTAGCATGTGCACTCGAGAGTCAAGCCTTAAAGACTTAAAACCTATCTCTTGCCTCTTTCATTTGCTCCCAGCCCTCGTAATTAAGCACTTCTCTATATCCATTTTCACGGTCTCTTGGCTCCTTCATGCAAGACCCATTTCATGGTGTCCCTTTCATTTTCCTCTCTTCATTTTCCATCATCAAAGTAAGTATACTTGAATTCCCTGATTTTTTTTCTTTTTCCAGTTTCATGTTCGGCATATGGATAGATGAAGTATGTGTGGATGGTTTTGATTTTAAGAAGCATTGGGATGTTTTGTTGAGCTGAGTTGCCCGTAAATGGGTTATTTTGTTTTTTTGTTATATCTACTTTATGTATGTATTGAGAACATTTTTTGAGTGGGTTCTTGATCTTTGTCATTCAGTTTTCATGGTATGCACTCCAAGTATTTGTGTTATTTCCTGACTCATCTCCATTTTGTTTTGGGCAATTGTTAGGAGGTTTTTGTTTATATATACATAGTAAGCTTTTATGCATGAGTAGTTTTTGTTTTGTTCTCAACAAACTTTTTATAAAAAATAAAAAATAAATAATAATAATTTAATATAATAGTTATTAAGTAAAAATTCATATGGGTTTTTAATCTCAATCGATTCTTATATTCTAAGTTTGAAAATGTTTTTTTTTTCTAACTTGATTATTGTACTGCTTCAGATGAGATTCAAAGAAAGGGCAAAGCGCAAAAAGATCACTCCTCTTGTACCATCCGAGCACTCCTCAAGCGAGGATATACTCTTAGTTGAACCTACGTAGTTTGGAGACACTTCGGCTCCTCCCCCATCTCTATCTCCATTTGTGACTGCTCCCACAAAAGCCACTCCTGATCGCTTCACTTCTGTTGAAGCCAAGAATGCATATAGGAATACCTTCTCCAAGAGACCCATGTTGGGTAAACAGGAGGTAAGCATAAATTACTTCCCTACGGATGACTTCCAAATTATTCACCGTATATTCATTGAAGAAGGATGGGAGAAGCTTACTCATGCCTTTCCTACACCTTACGTCGAGGTTGTCCGGGAATTTTCTTCGAATATCGCTCACTTCAATTTAGATGATCATAGCATCATCTCTATCGTTCGAGGGATTCAAATTGAGGTATCTCCTGCTATTTTTCGAAGTCTATTTACTCTTCCTGAGGTGAAATCCTCTTTATACCCATACAACGGCATGGGAGCTCCAACAAAGACTGCGATGCGCAATCTGTTTGTTGGTCCCACTGGCCCCAAATGGACTGCCAAAATGGACAAATTGCCTCTTCATAATATGCTTCCTCAGTATCGGCTCTTGGCCAAAATAGTGTTGACCAATCTATGGCCTATTAGTCATCATATAGAAATTTCTCTAGAGAGAGCTTATTTTATGTATGCTCTGCTATTGATGTGTCTATTGTTTTTCACGGCATGTCATTGATATTATTCATCATTCACATGTGGAAAAAGAGTTAAATCTCCCATTTAGAAGTCTAATTACTAAGTTGGTCATGCTTGCGAAAGTTCCACTTCGAGCCAATGAACCTACAATGAAGCTGCCATCACTAAAAAGCACCCCTTAACTACTAAGTTAGCATCTTCTCCACCTGAACCTTCCATCCCAGTCTCTCAAGTTCTTGAGCAAATCTCTTTGTTATCTCAGAAGATTGATGGCTTCATAGCTAAGTGGGAGGCAAGTCAGTCCAAGTTGGAGCAACAATTGGCTACTGTACGCTCTGATTGTGTGCAAGCAAATGATCGACTGCTTCAACTTTCTTTGGATGTGCAACACATCATGGCAAGTGTGGCTAATTCTGATGATGAAATATAGATCTCCATGGCTGATTGTTGACAAAAAGGGGGATAAATGTTTGAGGAGGAGCAGCATCAAACGAGGAGAACAGTGACACAACTGAAAAAACTAAAAAAAAACTGAATCTTTTTTATGTTCTATTTTCCAGTTTAGTCTTTTTGTGGTTGTAATGCAAAGACAATTTGGCATGTGTTTTGATTATGATTAGGATAACTGTCAATTCTATTTTCATTAAATCACAACTCTTTATAATCTTTTATATTTTTTTGTGATTTGCTAATTGACATATTTTCAGGAAATTTACATTCATCAAATTGATTTTGTCATCAATCCGCCAAATGGAGAAATTGTAAAGGCAAATATTGGCTAGGATTAGATGAGTAAATGATAAGGCTTGTCTTATCATATTATTTATTATTGTTGGATGAATGTAAAAATAATTATTGATTTGTATCTAAACAAAGTTGAGTCTATCTATAAGTTTTAGGAGTTGTTTCGATAAGTCCTTGAAGTCAAAATCGAGTTCTGGTAGATTTGTACTTACCCAGAAGAAAGCTGAACAGAGTTTAGTCAATAACAGAAGAAGTTATCACAAAATGTTAGTAGTCCGTCGGAACACGTTTTTGCGTCTGTTGCTAACCGTCAGTAGAGTCCTACTGTGACTAGAATTCTTTCTAAACTTTCTATTTAAAGGGATTTGGTTTTGTATATTTTTAAGGACTTTGAGCCACAAATTCCAGAGAGGATATTCTGAGCATTTATGAGAGAAAATTCACTTGAGAATTTTCATGGAGTTTTTCATATCTTCTTGATTGTGATTATGCTTTGAGAGTGAAAGAATATCAATTGGATTTCAGCCTCTGGAGTTCCAGAAGGGAAGTTGATATTTGAAAATCGCCAGAGGTTTTGGCTGCTACTGCGGTAGAAGACAAACGGGTCGTTTGTCTAGGCAAGTAAGAGAGTCGAATTGTAAAGATTTTGTAATTGATTATTGCTTGTAATTGTTCTTCAAATAATAAGATTGACTTTCTTGGGTTTGATTGCCCTGTAGGATTTTACCTTTAAAGAGTTATTTAAAGGTTTCCCTTTTGTAACCAATCGTTGTGTTTTGCAAGTTTGATTATTTATTTTAAAGTATTTGATTCGTTTCATAATCTTGATAATTGAAATCTAACTTATTTTTTTAAAGAAATTGATAGACAATTTCGTAGTTTTACAGGAGTACGTTGGGAATTTCAAGCCTCGTCGCCCATCCTCTCCGTTCACCCCACCGTCCACGTCACCCATGCTCTGAAAAGTTGCCCCGTCACCATCAACCCTCCTCCCCTCTGTCAATTCTTCTCTTTGACTTCGTGAATCATCCTTTCTCTTCTTCATCCTTCCTCAGTTCGAAATCTTCATCTCATCATCCCTTTTCTCTTCAACATCTTCATCTCTCCCTCTTCTCTCCAATGAACTTCATCTCCCAATCTTCTCAAATCGATCCCCTCCATTCCTTTACATCTCCCCCAAAATGTAAATCAGTGATTCATCAATTGGTTAGTGAATTCCGTTTAAGATTTCTGCCCACTGTTGTTGAGATTCATCAATTGGTTATGGATGGATTTGACTGGGCCCATGTACTTGTCATTCCTCACAGAATATGAAATTTTACTTTTAGCTTGCTTGTTTAGAATTATGGGTTGAAATATTTCGATGTTTAAATTATTTGTGTTCGGACAGGAACAAGAGTTGGTGACTATAGTTAGTGCACCCAATTATTGTTATCGCTGTGGGAACATGGCTTCAATCTAGGAAGTTGATGATTGCAAGAGCCACATGTTCATCCAGGTCTATATCTCTCTCACACACTTTTTTAATTCACATGTGATGTCTAGAACATGTAAGTGTTGATGTAGATAGTTGGTGCTTGTGTGCATCTTGTGTACATGCCGTTTACTTGAATATGTGTCTCATGTTGCAGTTTTGCCAGCTCCTAGAAGAGGAGAACCAGATGTAACCCGCTGGATGTTGGATTAAGTCCTATAAAAATAGTTGCAATAGTCCTGTCGATGAGTATTGCATTCCAAGAAAATTATATGTGGTGATACAAACGACCTTGTTGTGGTGGCCCTTCCACCTTTAGAACTGCCTAGTTTCATTGATTGAAACAAAACTTCACTGTAGTCAGATGGATTGTCTAGTCTTTGGGTGTTAAGACCATATTGGTCAAGTTTGTCATGGCCTGGTCTAATATTTCTCTCAAGCCAAGTAAATCTCTGATTGATTCTTAGTAATTTCATGCTGTACTGATATACTCACTTGCTAGAGGAGAAGATTTGTATAAGAGAGAATAAAGTATGGAAGATGTGGGATGATTTATTGCTGCGTGAGAATGAAGTTTGTAAAAGAGAAGATAAAGCATGAGAGAGAGAGAGAGAGAGAGAGAATTATTCGAAAGGAAAAGAAAAAATTATTGTATTTATACTGAGTTGCCACATTTATAATAATTTTGGTTTGATTCGAATAAATTGTATGTAAATAACACGTTATATGAAATATATCATTTTTGAATGGAGCGGCTGTAATGATACTCCCACTATGTTTTGTATTGCACTGAGAAAACGGTCATACGGTATAACAAAATCAAAGTTGTGCATTCTCTTATTAAGATTCAATATATCCACAAGTGTCATTATATGGTCTATTATTTTCCACAGAGTACTACGTTGGATGACAGTTGACAAAACACATAAACTAAGTTTGTTTTTAAAAAGTAATTGAAAATGTATAACAAAATGTATAACAAAATGAAATTATGGAATTACGTAACAACTCATTAAGGCTTAAATTCAATTCAATATGATTTTAGCACTTTGAAAAGCTTGTAACAACAACTGTGGAGACAATTTCCTGTGATACATAGATTGCTAGCATTGTAACCTTTATTGAAAACTCTTAGATTTCACTTATAATTAGTACATTGTACACATGCTAATGACTATTTCATTAGCTATCAATTTCATTTACAAACAAATCTTCACTCCATTTCAAAGAACGTCCTACAATGGCCTAGGGAAAGTAATCTTGACGAACTATAGTAACACAAGATATACCACCAGATTCACTGCAACACCCTTACAAACTGTCCACTTGTCTTCACTTCATCTTATCAAAATCCTCCATCCGAAACATTAGCCACTCAAAATACTGGGTTGAAACCAAATCTGAAAAATGGCAGAGTAAATATAGTGAAAGCCATAATCAAAAAAACTTGGCTGAAGATAAACCAGCAAATATAGCTTGGAGTTAGAAAAATACCATCATAACATCATCAGAAAAGGAACACAAACACTGTAATGATGAAACTTTAATAGTCAAAATACTCCATTACACCAATCTGCACATAACAAGTAGACATAATTGCTCTAGAAACAAATCCCATAACTAAATATTGCAAAGTTGTCCAAGAAAAAAATTAAAATACAGTAAATTTAGTAAACTTTAAAATCTTAAGGAAGAAAAGAAACCAAAAGGTTGAAAATAAGTTCATCCCGACAATAAACTAGAAACAATTGTTCATAAGCTAGAAAAATAAGTTCATTCCAACAATAAACCAGAAAATTGGATTGGACTAACAAGACCACCATCATTACACCAATCTGCACATAACTAACATCCTTAGTTGCTCTAGAAACCATTCCCATGATTAAATATTGTGAAGTACTCCAAAAAATTACTAACGATCAGTAAATTTGTTAGATTCAAAATAAATTATTCACAACAATATCAAATTACTAACAAAATGAAAGATACAATATGCACACCACACTATCATCCACATGTCTCACAGTCACAGATAAGCACAATAAGTGAAAGATTTTATACCAAATAGAAATGGAAATCGATGGAAACAAGAGTTGAAGTTGATGCTTCAACTAGAACAAAATGAATTAAAGAAAGTAACTTTATTTAGTGAAATTGGATGGAATAGCTTTCACCTAAATATATTTAAGGGATAAATCATAATAATACGAAAATACAATACAAATCTAAAGATTTAATATGTATAGGCACCACACTATCATAAATATGTACCCAATATAAGAATTATAAATGAAAAGGTTTATCCCAAATAGAAATGGAATAAATGAATAGAAGAATTGAAGTCCGTGCAACAACAAAAAGATTGTCTTCTTGATTTGCTTTCTCAAATAGAGGCTTCCCATACTCAAACTGTCCAGATTCAACTTTATATTTTCATCTTCTCTGCAATAGTAACATGTAATGCCCTAATGGAATGTCTAAACCACATAGCTTATACTCCAAAAGAACTAATCAATCATACAATTAGAGCTCCATTGGAATCTTATAAAGAGCAAGAACTTCTCATTTCTAAGCAATGTGGGTCTCATACACCACCTACTCTTGGTCTTATCATATGAGGGTATCACAATCTACCCCCCTTAAATTTTCAAAATCCTTGTCGGGCCCGTTCGTTGTAGGTGGCACGGCTCAAGTCCCACATTTCTGGTTGGGATATGCTTTGATACCATTTCTCGATTTGTGCATGTCATCCTTGTACAGGGGCCATGCTAATCTTCTCTGTATCGTTTCAATAAGGTTCTAATTGTATCATTGATTAGTTCTTTTAGAATATAGGCCATGTGATTTGGGCATTCCATTGGGGTGTTACAAATGGTATCAGAGCTTATCTCAATCATAAATGTAGGACTTGAGCCGTGCCACCTACAACAGACAGGCTCGACAAGGGTGTCAGGAATTTAAGAGGGGTAGATTGTGATACCTTATATGATAAGATTGAGGGTAAGTGGTATATGAGATCTCACATTGCTTGGGAAGGAGAAGTTCTTACTCTTTATAAGGTTCCAATGGGGCTCCAATTGTATAATTGACTAATCCTTTTGGAGTATAGACCATGTGGTTTGGGCCTTCCATTGAGGCATTACATAACATGATTGAGGTAACAGTTATATGATCCTACTTGGTTTCTCTAGAAAGGCAAGAAAGATCAGTGAATTTGTTAAATTCAAAGTCAGCCAGATAGTGTCCCTAACCATCACATAAATTTCAATGTGTAAAGTAAAATAATTGAAATTGTTTATAAACATATTTCTATGTTTACAGAATCCGTGTAAACATATGCCCCTAACCATCACAGAAAGGAAACATAAAGGAATACACACATGCATTGCATATAGCTAGGGTACCTCTACAAGAAACAAATGGAGAACACCCACATCAGTTGTAAGAGAGAGTACTAAGAAAATTAACATGATAATATGCAAGATTATTCAAATAAGTAATATTATTTTGTTTAAATATGGACTTCACAAAATAAGTATTAATATTCTGGCTGTGTCCTTGCATGGAAAAGTATTCAAAACTTGATGGGGATGGCTATGTTGTTCCATATGTGGTCTCCATCTGGCCGTTGTAAATGGGATAATGAACACGTGTACTTTTCATAAAATACATCTTCTCAATATCTCCCATATTAGGGAAATCTGAAAGATCATTTCCCAAAGACCAAAGGGGCAAAAGCCTTACAAAGAGACCAAAGGTCTTCATGCCCTAAGTCGCATTAATGCACTACACCCTAAAAATTGCTAAATGGAAAGGTGGCTA
The DNA here is from genome assembly GCF_018687715.1 of Carya illinoinensis. Lineage (NCBI taxonomy): Eukaryota > Viridiplantae > Streptophyta > Magnoliopsida > Fagales > Juglandaceae > Carya > Carya illinoinensis. The sequence goes on along the minus strand of NC_056754.1, from coordinate 49,486,614 downwards.
CTTTATGGAGATCATGAAGGAAGTTCCAATCCAGATCGAGGATGCTCCAATGGTAGTGAAGTTACCTACAATACTGAGCAGAGGCGTGGTGAAACAGAGAAGAGGAGCAGTGAAATGGGCAAAGCCTTCGAAGTAAATGGGCAGAGGTGCTGTAAAAGAGGGTAGAGGCACAGTGCTAGGCAGACCGAGGAGCCAAAGAGTGGCAACACTGGACAGAGGCGAGGCTAAATGGGCAGAGGCATGGCGCTAGGCAGACCGAGGAGCCAAAGAGGGGCAGCGCTAGACAAAGGTGGGGCGTTGCGGGATGGCACAAAACAGAGAGAGAGAGAGGGGACGCGAGTGCTGGGCAGAGGAAGAGAACACAATGTGGGTGAATTTGAAATGGGACTTTTCATATCCTCAAAACGACGCGTTAAGGGAATGAAAAAGAAGAAGAAGAAGAAAAATCCACGTAAGATATGTGTTGTGCGCTGCTACAGTAGCTGATTTGTAGCTTTTCTCTTAATTAAATAGTTTTGAGTTGAGTTAAAATTTAAGCATAGTTCAACATCTAAATACACAATTTTCAAATCATTAAATATCACTCAATTCAAAATATTTTAACACGTAAAATCTATAATCTTTTTCAATTCAATACATCTTACTTACGTGTAGAACTTATGCACAACTTTTTTCAACTTTTTATAAATACATTTAAAGTTATTTTAACATCTGAACATATTTAAACTCATTTTATTTGTCCAACACTGATAGATCCCTGGGCCATGATTAGATTATATAATTCCCTACATTATTCTATATATATATATATATATGTTTCTCTCATGCAAGTTGTAGATCGAGGGCTGCTGACTGCTGTAAATTATAATCTGTCTACGCGGTTTTGAAATATTCCATCTATTTTTTTTATCTTTTTCTGGCAGAAGTATACTGTACGTCCAAAATGATTGATTAGCTAGCAATTTTTAGAGTAATAAAGAACTGTTCATATGCATTATAATCGAGTTAGATCACCTATATATATACAGTATTTGAAATCTAATATCTAGTCTTCCACCTCCATGCACGATCAGTTTGAAACTTTGAAAGGTACTACTAGTCCTGTCCAGACTACTTTAATTTTGATGAGTAAACTCAACAAAAACAATTCACTCATGATCATCAATTAATTTACTACCTTTTAGCGCCCCTTTTTATTTTTTGACATTCTAATTTTTGCTGCCAATGATAATAATAATTCCCAAGATCATCTTTAATTGGATGAGTAGTAATGATGTCGGATGTGATATCCCATTTGTACTTGGTCGTCAATCGTTCATGAATTCGATCGGTGGAGACAATTAATTAAACAAATCAAGGCAATATTGGTGAGACCATTAAAGCTGCATGAAAATCCCTTCCTCTTTTTATTCTCAAGAAAAACCCTTATCAACATACCAATTAAGTAATAATAATAAAAAAAAAAAAACTTTTCTCTCCAACGTTTCTCTTCAACATCCACATCGCCTCACCCAGAAATTTTTTTCATTCACCGGGAGGAGAGGGGTTGGTGCTTCGGCTCCACCACCCACCTCCCCTTCTTGCCATCCATGGCCTTTATTTTCATTTTATTTATTTGTTTTTTCCTTGCTTTTTTAACTTATTGCCAGTCGCTCCGTTCAACTTTGCCAATATGTTACTTTCTGGCTAAATAGGGACACATGCCCTTTCTTCAGCTTCTCAAGGCACCAATTGTAAAGATGGCATAAGAAATCCACCCATTCAAGCAACATATTCACCTCATGTGCGGCTTACGATGTGCATGATTCTCACGTGTCACCGTGTCTCGGAGGGCTCTTTGCTACCATGCATGGCAGTTTCGGGATCTACGGCATCAGATCTTTCAAATCCGACTGGTCTCCTCTCTTAGATGTGGCGTGTAGCCTACCCGTGCCACCACCAGTAATACTCACTCGCCGATGATTCGTCACAGTTTTCTGATACTACACTATATTTTCATTTTTCCTAACCAAGAATCAAGTGAAAGTGGACGTGATAATTCATTCCAGCTAATCTATACCAACACATTGCAAAACAACCCATTTTTTAAAGATATGGACTGGCACAAGTGGGCTGAATATTATTTGATCATGGCAAATTAATTATTCTGTCTTTTCTTCCTTCTAACAAATTATTTTGTTTATGTAAATAAGTTTACCGACCAATTAAAAAGGTGAATTAATGTAATAAATGTCATTCTCATGCTAAAAACAAAATATGTGAGAGAAAATAAGATATAAATCTTTAAATTAAATATCTAAGTTGGCGAAAACCTACCTTAACCACTTGCAGACTTGCAGTTGTACTAATATATAGCTCTATTAATTTATATTTAACATAATGTGACACTCCATACTGAGTAATAAAGATAGATTGTGTATGAAAATATCCTATATTATTTGGAAAGGGAAAATTCTTAGAGAAAATTTGGAAAGTGGGAGAAATTTTTATGACATATTTGGAAAGTGAGATGAGATAAGAATTTTGTTAATAGTAATTAAATAGATTGTGAAATTGAAATAGTAATAAAATAATTTGAGTTGAGTATTTTTTAGATTTTAGGAAAGGAGAGAGAAAAAGTTAAATAAAAAATATTATAATGTTAAAATATTGTAATAATATAGTTTAAAAATATTATATTTTGTTTAAGGATTTGAAAAAGTTATAATTATTTTTTATTTGAAAATTTGAAAAAATTGTAATGATTAGCTTGCATTTGAATTATGTTTAGAAATAAGATGAGATGAGATAAAATCATATTATATGGGAATTTTGTGTCTCATCCCGTGCTCCAAACTTGCCTTACTCTTTATATTGATTTTAATGAAACCCCAATTATATCATTTATTAGTCATTAATTTAAAGTATAGATCCAAACGTAGTTTGAGCCTCCCTTAGAGAGTGTCACCTAGTCTAGCTTAGAATTTCCATGGAAATTTAAAGTTTTTTGTAATACTGCAATGTTGGAGGCGAAAGATTTCAGTCATTAATATATATTATATATATATATATATATATAGGAAGTAATTAGTGTTATAAACCACAAATATTTCATGATATTGTCTTATCTTGATTAATCTTTCATGATATATATTGATGTTTCCTTTCATAATGGTAATTGCTTAGTACTGCTAATTAACTTTCTATAATATATTGAGTGTCGAACTACTAAGTAATTTTTTCATTACCAAAGGGATGATGATCAATACCATAAGATCAATATTGATTAAATAATGCTTTAATTAGAATGTAGATCATGATATATATGATCTAGTGAAGTGATAAAGGATGGAAAGATAGAAGAGATCAGTTTGATAATTTGATTGGTATATATCCAAACAAAAACCAATATTGAAGAAGTATATCTATTCTATTATAATAAGTATCTATCCTACATAAACATTAATTTTCTTGTTTTTGTTGTGTAGTTACGTTTTTTCCCTTAAGTTGTTTTGCTTTTAAATCAATAAAAAACTTTGCTATATCATTTCTCTAATTTCTCTACCCCTAAGTTGTTTTTGCCCAAGAGATGCACAAAACTCATTCTAACTTAAAAACCATGCCCATGCTTGGTCATCAAAATCCAAGCTCAAAGTTTGATCATTGTCTAGAAACGATCAAGCCCTTACAACAAACGAATAATCACAGCATCATCACTGCTATAGCATCCCCTTACACTACACTGCCAAATAGAAATAACAGAACTCGGGGGTTCAAAACCATCTAAAAGACCTACCCCAAAGCATTAAATCATAAAATCAGAACCATAATGAGAATGCAGGTTTTCTTCTAAGATACGTACTCAAAGACAACCACTGGAATAGACAAAGAAGCCACGTTTCGATCTGAACCAAACCACACCAAGTTGGAAATATCCAAATCCATAACTACGTTATTTTGTGTTTAGCATTAAAGGGAACTCATTCACTAAGACAAAACAACATACAGTTAAACTGTGGCCATTTGACAATCGGAGCACACATTGGGCTTTTTATTGTTATCGACTCGGACATGGATGGATGAGAGAACTTTGTTGACAACCGGTGTGGATGCATGACCAAGACAGCAATGCCATTCACGAATGGATGTACGTACAGAGGAGAGTGCTTGTGGACAGCGAGATGGAGCAATAAGATGGTAGAGACCATTATTGAGGTGGCCTTGATGAAGGACCTTCCCCGAGTAATCCTTCACAAGAAAGAAACTAGCATGAAATTCAGTATTTATAGAATATCAAAACATTCTCTAGAATATGCTGAAGTAATCCTATTGGTCAGAATTGATGCTTGCATTCCATTGGGATTTTGTTCTAGAAGATTCTGGTGAGATGCTATCCTCTGAGGCAAGTGCACAGTCTCTAATATCCCCAAATAACCCAAAGCCCTGACCCCAAGGCCATCATCTCTCTCTATCTCTCTTCTCTCTCTCATGTCATATCATGCAAGTAGCACCCTAAGCGGCCTTTAACCTCTGCACCACATGACATTTGTTTTCGCCCTTTCGCCAGCTCATTCATTCGCGAGTTACGGCCTCAAACTCAAACCCATCACCAACCCAACCACTCTCTCTCTCTCTCTCTCTCTCTCTCTCTCTCTCTCTCTCTCACTACTTTCAACGCTTTCTCCACTAGGTCTCTCGCAGTGACCCTTTGGAGATGTGTGCTCTTTAAGCCTCGTCTCTCTACCCCTTTTATATAGTCTTCTGTGTTTCTCTCTCTTATACCCAAATACCCTTGTTTTCTGTTTTTGATTCTTTTAGGCTCATTTTTTACCTTTTTTGTGATTTCTCTCCGAAGCATCTTGTGGGTGTCTTCTCTTTGTTGTTTAAGAACACATAGTTCTTTTTCATTTTATTATTATTATTATAATTATTATTATTATTATTATTATTATTGCTTGAAGACAGAAAGAGGAAATGGCTAATGCGGCAAAGAGAGATGGTGAGTTGGTGGTGATATTTAGCAATGAGGAGTGCGAGAGATGAGTGGGGTGAAGAGAGGCTTGGACTACATAGAGGTCACGTGTGGTTGTACTAGTCATAGATATGGTGATGTTGTTGGGAGGCTTAGGGTTTTCCAAAATGGTGATCCACTACAAGAAACCATGTCTTTTTTCAGCACTCAAAATCGTCGCAAAAACTCTTAAAAATCGCTGCATTTGATCAATTTCAGGGCTTTTTAATTTACTGCACGTTCAACGAAATTAAGGCATCTTTTCTGATCAATTTCAACGATAGACAAAAATCGTTGGGAAAAATAATATTATCAACGATTTTTTTTTTGTCACAAAGAACCAAAAAAACACTGGGAATGGTATGACCCATTTACGGATAAATAGTTGAGAAAGATCAATTGCAGCGATATAAATCGTTGCAATAGATATAGAAATCGCTAGAAATGATGGGTGATCTATTCCAGCGATCTATTCTCTTTGTTGCAGTTGAATTTTTTTGCAATGCATAGAAATCGTTGGAATAGAGCAATTGCAACAAGTTTATAGCATATCATTAAATAATTTCTGGCAATTTTTAGTCGGTGGAAATACTCAATTACAAAATAAAAATAAAAAATACTAGCCATGTAGACATGGAAAGCAGACCATTACATTTGTTATCTATTTTCCATGTATATTTTTTAAACATGACAACAACCATAGAAATTACACACAGTTTAGTCCAATGCTCCATATTATCCGGACATATGGCAGTCCTTTTACATCTAATTTGTTGTAATTAAATACTCAATTTTCACATTATGCCATCTGCCTACCAAATTGATCCATTTGGCATCCCTGCTCATGACATTATAACCCATATTGGCACCCAATGTAATATGCAAGTTGCACTTCACTCATTCCTGTATAACAGGAAATTAACATCCTATATATGGATCAAAGAGTAGTAAACAAGATTAAAAGAAGTTCATTTCATTTATAGCTAAAAACTACCAAACGGTTCAAAATGAGTTCAAGGACTTGTGAAGATGCGAGTTTTTAGTAAAAGAATAAGCTATCAAATAAATAACTTGCAAAGCAAAGAGATCTAATGGCAATGATAAAAACAATCCATTAATGTCAAACATAAAAAAACATGGAGTGACCTGGAAACTATAATAAAAATAGTTTACCAAAGTATAAAATCTGGTAAGAAAGTGCCAAACTTTAAACCATTAATATGAAAAAGAAAAACCCATTGACTAGTTCAAAAGAAAATCAAAATGGAATTATATGCACCTCTTTGCACATTAGAGTCCTCGGGATGATCCTATATACCAAAATAAAATTAAAAAAAAAAAGTTTAAACTATGTGAAAAGGAACAATAAAAATTAACATCCAACCCAAAATTGTGAAGGTATGGTAAAGTAATTATACCCAAGAACTTTTCCATAACCACGATGCATAGCTTGTGAAACTAGCCCCATTAGCCCAATGCTCCCACCTCCATACACAAGGTCCAACCTCCTTGATATCTTTACATGCACAACTTGTAATTATTCATCTTTGCAATTGTTTTCAACCATGTCATTTACAACTCCATGAATGTGATCATTTATAATTATCCAGTGCAGTAAAGTGAGCCCTTGATGACATAAGCAAATGCAATAGGCCTCATTCAGTTAAGAGTGGCCCTTAACTTAGCACATTATTGGTCTTTCTTTTGCCACAATGAGTAATCAAAATTGATTACTATGGTTTTTTCCTTGTGTTATCTATAAGGAATTGTGACAATCTTGACTTAATGCTATCAGCTACACCCTTGAGTTCATGGCTTATGAGAATGGGGAAGAAATTGTGACACCTAGTTCAAGTAGTTGGTGTCATCTAATTTTATGGATATGCAGAGTGTGATGCTAGGTAAGACAAAAGTGATGATATTCCGTGTAGTAGTAGAAATGATGGAGTTAGATTCCATTATTTTCATTCATTTATTGCTTTGAATCCCCAACTTGAAAGAAATGGGTCTTAATTTTTAGTATAACATTTTAGTATTTTTCAGATAATGAATTCATGCACCTATTTGCCCCATAAAAATGCCATAACAGCATTGCTAGTGTATGGTGTTAAGAAAGAACCAAAGATAAAGTGTTAAGAAGGAACCAAAGAACCACAAAAAACTCAGTCCCTAAGTAATGCAGGGGTAAACATATACACAAGGGATAATGAAAAATGTTAAGTGAACTTCAAGTTGTAAAAAACATGTTGTTGATATACACAGATTAAATTTAATTGGACAGAATTTTGCAGTACAATTTATGTTATCTTGAAATACAAAAAAAAAAAAAAAAAGACTGGAAATATATTATAAATGAATTGGTTTGCATGCATAGAATATAATTTCTTTATAAAAATATAATGTCTTCCCACAAGATTTGCATAAACAAAAGCAAACAATTCATGTATACCTTCTGTTTGAATAAACATTGACATAGAATTGCAGAGCATTAACTGCTGAAGGAATATCTTGTATGGATACGAGCCTGCAATCATGGAAGGCATAAAAATTTTTGAAACCCAAGATTTATCTCAAGTTATCAAATAGAAAAAGAAAAAAGAAACAAATGCCTCCATCGTAGTGGCTAATTCACCTTCCCTGATTTATTGCACGAAGCATCACAAGCTTAGTAATGACTCCAAATGGCTGGAATAGCTGAAGCTATTCGTTCTAGTAAATACTATAAATGATGTGTCAGAAGAGGTATTGGATAGAAATAGGAGAGAACATGAAAAAAAAAAAGTATGGCTAATAACAAGGAAGGTGAAACCTTTTTTGGATGTATTATCCATACATCAATATATTTCAATTCCAGGCATATGAAATCCAGGGAACACAGATATATAGAATACTTACTTTTGGTGCATGGTTGGTGTGAGCATTTCGAGTAGATTTCTTTAACTTCCTTGTTGTAGAGATCAAACATATAAAACCATGTTACAAAAGTTTTAGAAGTTCAAGAACAAACAAGTAAAAATATGGTTGTCAATCCTTTGACAAAGAGACAGAGGCAGAATAAAAAAGGAGCTAATTGAGAAACTGACTAACAACAAGATCAACGAACCGAAGCAAGGTATTGAAGCTAGGGTTACAGACTTACCCCAAAATCCATCAAAATTGAAAGCCTAAGGAAACAATTAAGTATCCATCGATCTACATAAAAAATTAAAATCTAAAAACATACATAGAAATCTAGACGAGCAGACCTGAATAAAATAAAGAGAAACTTTTGGAAATATTAAAGGTAGTAGTACTCTTAGTCAAAACAAGACAATTTTTCATATAAAAAAAATAAAAAAAGGAGCAATTTTAGAAAGATCATACTCCAAACATAACAAGCATCAAGTAATGATATTTCTGCATACCCCATGCAAGCATCAAAACACTAAAGAACTTCGCCTCTCCCTGGAGAAATGTAGCTACATCCAATGAGCACTTGTGGCCTATTAACAATTTAAGCAAATAGCAGAAAATCTCTTGAATTGAAATAAGCCACTACTGGAATAATAATAAAAGCAAACACTCCTCAACATATGGGTAGAGATCATTTATAACCTCGAATAATGGCAAGAAGTGCATTAGTTGCTGCATAGGGAGCACCAATTGAATCCAGAAGGGATTTTACCATGCCATTTCCTGTACCTGCAAGCCGAAATATGTGAGATAAAATAATAAAATCTAGTCATTAATAATGTTCACTTCATTAAACAAACAACTGCAAGAGTCTCCTTCACCTTTGTAGTCGATAAACAAGAGAGAGAGAGAGAGAGAGAGAGAAAATACTTTGTTTGTTTTTATTGATGAATATCCAACTGTATGTATACATGGTGATGTGAACTCCAATCAACTCGCTTTGAGACCCAACAAAAATATTGGTAAAACAAACCCAAGAAAGCCAAAATCAAATCAATGGATGGAGAATCTAGAACCAATGAAAACCCGTTTCAAGAACATTCGAGGTCGAATCCTTTTGAGGAGAGGGGGAATGATGGGCCCCAACGTGGACTAAGTCATAAAGATCCTTTGAAAGTTTTAGATAGGGCAATCACAAGATCAAGAGTTAGGAAGCTTAAGAAAGTTATGCAAGGATGAGTGAAATCCATTTGAGACATTTTTAGCAAGAGCCCAATATTCAAAATGGGCTTGAGAAAAGGAGATCCAGTTTTCATCCATGTGATATGCTATGGAAGATACAACTTGGGCCTATTGTTATTGAAGGCTATGGGCTTATTTATTTCATTAAAATGACTTATTTTATTAGTCATAGGAATTAATTTAGAATAAATGGGCTTGGGGATATCCAGCTCACACGTCTTATTTCTAATGAACTAAGGGTTTGGGAAGGCCTTGTATTTTGGCCAAAAGCTTATTTGGAAAGTTACTATTTTATTTAAACTAGGGTTTTAGAAATTACTTTAGCGCGTCACTGTCCATGTTACAGTACCTGCATCACTGTTCATTAGGATTTGTAATGATTGTTTATTTAAACCACTTGTAGCCTCATTTGAGCAGGTTAGACAATGTTAAATTTTCATTGTGAGTTGAGTTTACTCAAAACAATACTCCCACCAATGGTCATGCAACACTTCTAAGGTCCTCTTTTTATCAAAATGTCACAACAAACCACATCCATGCATAAGTAACTCACGCATAAAATTAGTAGGCTCACAAATTCTATTCTCTCTAAACAAATAACAATCTAGCCTATAGAACTTACCAAACGATGCTTTCTCACATACGCCATACACACTAGCAAAGTCATCATCAGTAGCATGTAATTTCTTATCATATTCAAATCTCAATAACTTTGCATCTAAAATGAAGACAAGGACATACCTTATTGATAATGTATCAAACACAAGATTTTCCTTACCATGTGTGTATTTGATTTCATAAGGAAAAGTCTCAATACATTCCTCCCACTTAGCATGTATTTTAGTCAATAACTTACCTTATCCCTTCAAATGTATTGAGGACTCTTATTCTTGAAAGAAAGGTCGGGTAGGGATTGTCACACCTGGTACAAAATTAATGTAATGCTCTATCTCTCTAATAGGTGGCAATCCACTAAACACATCGCTAGGAGTCATGACCTCTTATCCCTGCAATAAAGAAAACAATACAAGACAAAGGTACATCAAGTTCATTAGTATTAAAATATATCTTAACATAAAAACTCATTTTTTTTTCTTTTCTTCTCATTTTCTGCACTATCTCTTCTCTTTTCACTCTCTCTTTTTTTTCACTCTCTTTTTTCTTCAGTCTCTTTATTCTTTTTACTCTCTATTTTCTCTTCACTCTCTTTGTTCTTTTCATTCTCTCCTTCTCTTGGTGTTTCAGCCTCACTATTTCTTTTTTTCTCAATCTCACTTTCACTCTTTCTATTTTAATCAATCTCACTTTCTCTCTTTCTTTTTTGATCAACCTCACTTTCTTTCTTTCTTTCTTTTTTGATTCATCTCACTTCCACTCTTTCTTTTTTGATGATCAACCTTATTTTTCAACTTCAGTTGGTCCTCATGGACTTGAGTTTGAGTTAAAGGAGCAAGTTTGATTGTTTTTCCATCATTTTCAAAACTGTACATGTTTCCAAACCCATTATAGATCACTCTCTTATCACACTGCCATGGCCTCCCCAACAAAATATGCCCAGTATGCATAAACACAACATCACAAAGCACCTCATCCTGATACTTTCCAATTGAAAAAGATACTAGCACTTGTTTATTTACCTTAACCTCTCCACAATCATTTAACCACTGCAACTTGTATGGTTTAGGGTGTTTCAAGGTAGATAAATTCAATTTCTTAACTAAAGTAGTGTTAGCCACGTTAGTGTAACTCCCCCTATCAATAATCATACTACATACCTTATTGTTGATGTGACATCTAGTATGAAAAATATTCTCTCTCTGGTGCTTCATATCATCTATTTTAGTTTTTGTATTGAAAGCATGCCTGGCAACAAAAAACTCACCATGCCCTTCACTCTTATCATACATATTGTCAATACTAGGCTCACGTCTCCTCCTATCTCTCTCACTTTATAGATTTCTAATCACTGCACCTCGTTGATCCATCATATCCCTCACTTCCCCCGACACCATGTTCAACCGCTCAAATTATTGTTGCATGGCTTGCAACACAAAGGAAGAGTTTGACATGTCCTTTGGTGATGAGTCACTTTAATGAGACATTGTATGCGCTGCACAAAAAAGAATATTAGTGAAAAAAGACATCACATGGGCGCAATTCTAGTGGCTATGTGTGTGTGCATGCATGTGTAGCGGTTAAGTGGGCTAAAGCGGTTGAGTGGGATAAAGTGGTTAAGTGGTTGGTCTGACTGAGTCAAGCACACGTGTCCCCTGATGATGAAGCACACGTGGCTATCGGCAGTTTTGTGGCTGGGCTGACTGAGTCAAGCACATGTGTCCCCTGATGGTGAAGCACACGTGGCAATGAGCGGTTTTGTGGATTGGCTGAGTGGGTGTTGGTTCAGAGGTTTATGGTGTGGGTGGTTAATTCCTACAAAGTAAGGAAGCGGTTATGGCTGGACATGTGGCTATGGCTGGGCGTGTGGCTTGGGTGGTGGGCAATAACTGTCAAGTTTATCCCTAACCTTGCTCCAGATTCCACCAGAGAGGCCTGGTGCAGGCCGAATGCCCTTCAATGGCAACTTGTGGCTGCCTTATGCAATGACCCACTTGAGTAGTGCAAAACGATAAGCAAGCAAATGCGAATGCAATGTAATAAACACAAACTACAATGCTGAAATACCTCGACAATGCATCAATATAAGGGAAAACAAAGAGAATCATAGGTTACCTTGATTCACGAATTGCGCAAAGTGAGCCTTCTCCTTTAGGATTCACAGATTCCACCCAATGGAGCTTAAGTGACAAAGCACCAGTGTGCCTATAGGGGCTTACAAGCCAAATTCATTCAAATGTTCAAAGATAAAAACCTACTGATGGTCTTGTGCCTTACATATACTAGAAAGCAAATAACATGATTACAATGGGAAAATGGTTACTGGATCCATGCCTCTTGGTTGAGGCCTCATGCCGTCAGTGGGCCATGGGTGGCCTGGATAAACCCACATCATGGGCTACTTGCTTGTGTGCGTGGGCCTTCAAGTTGGCTTGCTGGGCTAGCCCTGGCTTGTGCTTGGTCCCTACATGTGTAGCCTAGGTTGTGTGGGGTGGGCGCCATTGGTGAGTCACTGGGTTGGACCATGGTAGACTTGAGCATGACAGGCTGCTGCATGGCCCAGGCCAGTGGCACCTGAGCGTTGGTCTACATGGCACAGGCTAATGGGGTCTGGGCATTGATTAGCATCGCCCAGGTCGTGGGGCTTGGGCGTTAGTCAGCATGGCCCTGGTCAAAGCCAGGGCGTTGATCAGCATGGCCCTGGCCAAGGCCAGGGTGTTGAGCGGCATGCCAACCTGCATGAGCCTGCTAGGTAGCCGCACCGTCAATTCCAACTTGGGCGTGCATGCATGCGCTGCATTGGCACCTAAGCCATGCATGGGTGCTGTGCTTAGCCCATGCATGGTGTGATAACCTCACTTGCAGTCTAGTCGTGCACTAAGTATGGTGTGACAACCTCGCTTGCAGTCTAGGCGTGTGTGCAGTCTAGCTGTGCGCTAAGCATGGTGTGACAATCTCGCTTGCATGTGCGTTGACTGTGCGCTGCCTGGTTGAAGGTGACTGTAGCCAAGCATTCTCCAAGGACTCAGTTTGCGGGCAATCAACGATGCCAATAATGCTTTTGACGTGATGTATGGGCATGCCATGGTGCTTGTCAAGACATGGCCCTTGGCCTCCTGTGTTGGGGTTTTGACATGGTGGCTGGTGGCATTGCTAGCTGGACCTTCATATATATATATATATATATATATATATATATTTCCTAACACGTACGTTGATGGACTTTGAGAGTTTTGAGGGAGCATGTTCTATTGTTGTAATTGACTCACATAATTTTTAACTTATTGGTTCCTGGTTGTGGTAGAATTTATGGCATTTATTGTTATGTCATATTACATGATTAACATACATATATATATATATAGCTAGAGATGTGAGATCACAATTATCATCAAATTAACTAGATGCCAAACAACTCATGATGATGTGATACAATTATAAGATGAACATTTAGATGAATTAAGCCAAAAAAAGGACGGATGGTTTTACAAGATCATCTAGAAAGGTCTTCGATTGACTTTGAACGCTAATTTCTTGACCTCATATTTTCCACTTGCTTTCCTTATTAATTATTATTTTATTGCCGGGAAGAAATTAACCTGGTCTGCCTAGATAAAGTTATATTATATACCTAATCACATATATATCAGATTGTTCATTAATTTCCAATTAATTAATATAACTACCAAATTATCAAAATTTTCATTTTATCCCTTATAAACTACCAAATTATTAATTTCTTTGCTATTTTCTCATCTATCTTAACAATTAGGGGGTAAAGTACTGCAACTTAATTATATTTTAAATTAAGAAACAAAATGACATCTATCTTTTGGAGATGTTTATATATTCCTTAGTTCTTTGTACGTATTACAGTACTGGTAGGGGTACTGCACACAATGTACGTACAATTTTTTCACCAGCCAGATTATTAATTTTAATAGTCTCAACATTTAATCGTAACAAAAGTACTAGCACTACACCTAGTTTATCTGGGAGATGGATTCATCTCAATTCATCTGAGTTGAGTTTAAATTAAAATCTGGCCCAATATTTAAATATATAATTTTTAAATCATTAAATATTATTCAATTTAAGACCTCTTTATACGTAAGATTTATAATTTTTTTTAATTCTACCTCTTAATTACATGCAGATCCATGCATAATCTTTTTTAACATTTTATAAATACATCTAAATTTATTTTAATATTATTTTATATGAGCTACACAAAACACATTATTCTACCATCTCAATTCATTACTATTTATAAAATAATCAATTCATTTCAACTTAACCAACCATACAAACATAGCCACGCATAAGGCGGAAGATCGTCATAAAGGTGGCACTGTAGTACTCGATCTAATATCTTATTGTTATAAATCTATCAAAAGAGAGAAAGAGTTTCAAGAGATTGAGAGAGAACGAGAGAGGTTCTGATTCATTGATTCATATTCTGAACTTAGAAACACCCATATATATAGGGGTACAAAAGTCTCAATTGACGACTATGACTTGGTCAATTACGACGGTTAAATGTGGTCATACAATACAAGATGATTTACAACACTTCCCATTTGGATGACCATATTTAAAGAATATGTCTCGTTAAAAACTTGCTAAGGAAAAACCCTGTGGAAAAAAACTAATGAAGAAGGAAAATGAGTACAGTATTCATGTGTACCGCCGAGTATTTTAGGATTGCCTCATTAAAACCTTGCAAAGGAAAACCCAGTAGGATAAAACCTTAGCGAAGGAAAAAGAGTACAATCAGCACAAATCTTCAAGACATTACTTCCCCTGAAAAGTGCATGATAATATGTCTTCAAGTCTCCGCATTCAATCCTCGCTAGGATTTTAGCAGCTAGAATATGAGACATTTTTATCTTATTACATCCATAATTTAATTATCATCTAAACTTCCAGTTCACATATGATAATCAAGATAATGTCGAGTTATTTCATCTTATTTGCTTCTAACAAATTTTTCTTTCCACTTCTGGTGATAAGATTTTATAGTAAAAGAAGCTTCTGGTTCTTTTATGGACGTCCATATGAAAATCATTCGACTTATCGTAATTGATTTTGGATGATCAAGATAATCATGAAAAGTTACAAATATTTTGAATCATATCACTTTTGATGCATCATAATATTTGATTCAATAATTGTATAATATCATCTCAAAGAGAAAGCTTATAACTTTTCCAATACGAGCTTCTGGCCTGAAATCATATCACGTCCAATCTCTTGGTTTCTTTGAATTAAAACGCATCATTCTTTTCACTTCAGGGAATAAAATGATATAAATTCAATATCATTCACTTCAAGGAATGATGTAGAACTATTAGGACGTGACTAATGATTTCTTATCAAAAACTCATTATTTTGCTTAGCCACTAAAAGACCAGATATAAATTTAGAATATATTGTGAACTTTTACACTTGATATTACTATTTCAGGAGCATACTCGATATTGCTACTTCAGGAGGACATTCGAGACGTTCATTTAAATATATATTCTTTACACAATTTCAATTATGCAACTTCAGGTGCATTAATCATAATGAGTTTTTGGTACACGTATCACTCATTTAAACTATGAGGTACTCAATAAAATTATTGATTTAGGGCGATCCTTCAGGGATGCTCCATTTCCATTCTAAGATAAATCATATCATCAATAATTTATAACAAGTATAAAAAGAATAAATAAAACTTGCATATAAACTATGTAAATAAAAATTTACCACATATATAACTGAAATATAAATTATCTAAATTTTAATTCACCATAGATATAACTAATATGTAAACTATGTGAATAAACATAGAATTTTATTAAGTAATAATTATAAATGTAATCTTCAATATTTATCTTGGTGATTGTAAATAATATATTGAAAACTTACTTGAAGTAGAAGATCACTAACTTGAAGATCATCAAAACCTTTCATGTACTGTGAAAATTAGTGTGATCGAGAAAAAAAAAATCACGATACATGGCTCCTGTCAGAAAACAAAAACAAGTGAGTTCCATGTGATGTTGTATAAAGTAAAGCTCCTTTTTCAAACTTCCAAGTTTCCTTTAGTGACTTTGTCGCATAAAGTCGAAATGGTAAAGGTCCACCCTTGCAAATTGTATCAGATCTATTGTCAGTGAAGTCGGCCAGTCAAATCTTATCCCCTTGTCCCATTGTTACCTCTTTTCACTGATTAAAGTAGGAGCGTCCCTAGCCAGCTAGCAAAGTCAAGCTGCTAAAATTTGAACAAGCAAACAAAAGACTTGAAAAGAAAAAGAGGGAAAACAAGGGTTGACACCACCAGGAGGAAAACCACTTTTATAGTCCCAAAAAGTGATTTTCCTGCAGTGAGTTAACCCAACGCAAAGCTATCTTTAGGCCGTTCTGGTCCAGATCCGAAGCTGCCGCCAGTGAAGTTATCGTCATCGTTTTCCTCAGCGCGTCCCTGGATTTTCTTTCACACCCATGGCCTCAAAGAAGGAGAGATAGAGAGAGAGTTGAGGGGCCAAGTTGGCGAGTTTTCCGATTCGTTAGATGAATCAGCTAGAGAACGAGAAACCAGAAATCAAGCAGCAGTGAGTCCATTCATCTCCGACAATTCCTGTAGTAAGCGTACGCCGAGACTCCTCACTGTGCATCTGAGAGATTAAAGTTGCAGATCTAAAGCTTGACCGTCTGGTCTTGGGTAGCAGATATCTGGCAAGATCGTGCCGGTGTTGGAAGCCAGGAGCTTTTGGAGGCATTGGGAGGCGATGATGGTGAAATTTCCGGTGAACGGAGTCGGAGACATCGCATATCTGAGGTGCGACTCGATCCTGTTGTGACGCCCCCAAATCCCCACGCCTGAACACGGGGAAATTGAGACGTCCGGATGGTGACAACCCGGGTCACCATCCCATCGACGGGTGCCAAGTGTGTGCAAAGGCAACAAATGTGGAAAAGAAAACGCAGCGGATAACGAAAGTCATAACTAAGTACCAGAATTTTTCTTAACGTAATACAAGCTGTTTAAAACATACATAGATGAAATATTACAAAACACAAATACAGTTTTAACAAATAAATAGATAGCATCAGCAACCCGGCGGAGTCGCATCCTCGGGCTCAGCCTCCTCCTCTTCGTCCTCTAACTCTGCACCAAAAGCTACAGAACCACGAATGGTACCGCAGGTAAGTAAAACACAAACACTACCAGATAAAAACACATAAAACTCAAACAAGATGCATGAACCATGCCCAATGCACAAAGCCCATAAAACCCAAGTTTTCCACACACGCCAAAAACCCGTTTGGCCCAAAACATATCCTTTTTGAAAACCACGCCAAAAGTCACATTTGGCCGCCAAAAGTCCATTTGGCCCAATATCTCGCCAGAAGTCCATCCGACCCAATATCTCGCCAGAAGTCCATCTGGCCCACGCCAAAAGTCCCATTTGGCCTCACAAACCATTATCCAATTTTAACCGTATGCACCATGACCTCCCTTAGGGGTCATCCGCACACCCTGGCTCCAGTGTCACACCGTAGAGTACCACCACGCATGTGACACCTAACGAGCGATGCCTAGTTCCGCGCCCCGCGCGTGCGTAGCCAAGCATCCTTTAGCCCTCGCCAGCAAAGGGCCACGGAGTCGGTGAGTAGGGCGATGCCCGGTTCCGCGCCCGGCGCGTTCGTAGCCAAGCATCCCCTAGCCCCGCTCCCGTCATCTCTCTCGACAACTCAGGGGACATCACTCAGTTTATTCCGCTCCCGAGTGACCAGAGGAGCTCCACCGAGATAATAACCCATCCCGGCTTGGGCTCGTGATACACACGCACCCGCAATACACTTACGCCAAAACACAGGCTTTTCACATAAATCCCACAAACACACGTGCATGTACCATGTAATGTCATAACAATGCATAATAAAATAATCCAACAATCATAAATCAAATAAACAGACAACTCCGTCCTCCATCCATCCGACCCCCGAAACTCCTCGGACTCAGTCCGGAATCAACAACCAACAACAGTAAATAATTGAATGAGCAATATATATTAAAATCTGAAAATAGAGTTTGGAAAATACTTACAGCGCTATATGGCAATTTTAGAAAACAAGCGGCGTCGCAAACGGCGCCGGAAAAGCAACGTCACAGTGAAAATTCACTGTGGCCGTGGGTTTGAAAAACCCACTTTTGAACGGGGACAAACTAGGACACGAGATTGATAGGGAATGGTCTAGGGATGGTTGTGAAGCTATTGGAAGCGGTGGTTGGCCGTGGGTGGCGGCGGAATCGCCGGAAATGGCCGGATTACCCAAAACGGAAACTAAGCTCGTAGGAGCTGTTCCGGTGGTCGTTGGAGGCCGGAAATGGGTGGGTTAGGATGGCAAGGAGTCGGTGATGAAGTGGTGAAGAAATGGTGGCCGGAGGTGGAGCGACGGCGGCGGATCGGAGCAAAATCCGTGCGCCCTTCTTGGAGCTTTTCTGGCCAAACGGCCGGCCGGTTGAGGGTGGGTTTTGGAGGGGTGGTGCACCGGAGGGAGAGGAAGAGAATGTGACCGGTGGGAGGCCGAACGGTGGCCGGACGGCGGCGGTAGGGGCTGGAGAAGAGGACGCCGGCGTGAGGGAGAGGGAGGAGAGAGAGAGAGAGCACCGGGGGGGGTCCGGATCGGGGAGAGAGAAAGAAAAAGAAGAAAAAGAAAAAGAAAAAAAAGAAAAGAAGGGAAAAAGAAAAAAGGAAAAAGAGAAAAAAGGAAAATGATGTGAAAAGAGATGAGGTCCATTCCTCACTCCGGGAAAACGAAACAAACCGCCAAAAAGATTAAAACTACAAAACAACTAAAAGAAATAAAACACAACCTCAAATAAATTAAATTAAATTAAAAACCAATTTTAAAATGCAAATAAATTAAAATAAATAACTAATATATTAATTAAAATAAAAACAATTATTTCAGTGAAAATACACTCAAAAGCGGGTCATCACACCTGTAGTAGACTGCCTCATCTGTAAGCTCTTGCTTGGAGAATCTGCGAGCTGTCGAGGATTGAGAAGATTTCGGGATCCCGATCTATGAAAACTGGGTCGGTGTTGTGGACAAGGCGATTCGGTAGGACAGCCACGAGCAACTCGGAAGCCTCGGAGAGGATGGTTGATTGGGTAGTCTTAAAGAGCTTACCACCGATGTTGAGCTTGACACGGTCGTTGGTTGATGCCCATGGGAAACTGGGAATTCCCGTTTTCCATTAACAGAAGACCGTGTAAGACAGGAAATTGATGATTTTGAATGGTTCAGGAAGAAGATTAGAGATGGACATAGCAGAGAGGACGATTTGGACAGATCTCCCCGATGACGTTTTGTGCGTTGGATTTGGGTTGTATCTCCATCGATCTCGTCTCGTAAAATTTTCTAGCTCGTGCTGATAATGTCTTATAAATCTATCAAAAGAGTGAAAGAGTTTCAAGAGATTGAGAGAGAACGAGAGAGGTTCTGATTCATTGATTCATATTCTGAACTTAGAAACACCCATATATATAGGGGTACAAAAGTCTCAATTGACGACTATGACTTGGTCAATTACGACGGCTAAATGTGATCATACAATATAAGATGATTTACAATACTTATCACCAATTTTAGGTTTTTATAGTATTTATAGCTTTGCATCTTCCATTTATATATATCTAACCAATATTAAAACTACAGAAAAATCATAGTCGATCGATTACTTAAGATGTAAATTAAATTAAAAATTTTTCTTCACTTTTGGATATATATATATATATATATATACATAGATCAGCAAATTATTAAAGTGATCCAAAATATTAGAAAGGGACAAAAAAAAATTTTTTTGTTTGTGGGACACTGATTGATCCGATCCCCCTACATTATTCTATATATATATATATATATATATGTTTCCCTCCTGCAAGTTGTAGAGGAGTACTGCTGACTGTGCTGTATATTATAATGATATGCCTACGCGGTTTTGAAATATTCCAATTTTTTTAATGAGTTTTATTAGGTATAAGTAAGTGTATACACCAATTCACACCAATAATCTTCTTTATTTAAAAAAAATATAAAATAATTTTTGAGAAAAATGGAAAATCTTCTATCTTTTGAAAATTATTTTTGTTTCCAATTCACATTGTTTTATTAAACATATGTCTTATATATCAATATCGGTGCATGAACTCTATTTGTAAGAAGATTTTTTTTCTTTTATTAATTCTGGCAAAAGTATATTGTACGTCACTACAAGAAAAACATACTTTTGCGACTAAAATTTTACAACTAAATTTGGAGGCAAAAGATTTCAGTCATTAATATATATATTAGCTCTGCCATATACAGTCGTGTTATACAGTCGAGGCGCAATTGTTGATGCCACATTGGTTTATTTAAGAAAAAAAAAAGAAGAAAAAAAAGAAAGATGAAAGGCGCGAAATAAGAAGGAAAATAAACTCAAAAACAGTTTGAGTTCGTCTTGCTTTCTGGTTCTCTTGTGCCTTGTGTTGGTCGTCTGTTTCTCCATCGTCCATCGTCGTGCTCGTTTGAGCTGCTTCCATCGTTTTAGTAGCATAGAAGCTCTGAAACAGAGTTCCGCTTTGGGATTCTGGGACCGTGGGTCTCCATTTTTGGTGGGTATTTTCATGTGGGTCTTCTACAGTATAACAAAATCCCCACAACCAATTGAAGAAGAGTTCATGAGTAATAAACCTAGATAATTTCTCTCATTATCCCACATTCATTGGAAGGAGGGAGACTGCATAAAGACAAGTATTCACATAGCTTCTTTGAAGCAAACTCGAAGATGTTCGTCACCGTGCCTTCGATGTGTGCACGGTGACAGATTGTAATACATGGTAATAAATTGCACACCATAGGGCAAATCCTCTTAATGGCATATTATGCCTCAATGATTATTTTCATTAAATGAGAAAGCTATAAAAGCTATAAGAACTTTTGAACTCAATGTTTAGATCTATAGCTCTCAATATTTTTGCACAAGATGACTAAAGTTTCACTGGATGAGGTTGCATCATCCTTGTGCTTAATCATACTAGAATCCACAAGAACGGGAACCTCTGCAGCAAGCCACGGTGCAAGACCCAAGCAGAGTGCATGCGCTATGCCAAACCCAGGACAGTTCTTTACCCAAAGCGGCTTGAAATGCACGGTCAAGCAAATCTTCCTCCCTCTATAAATCTTTTGGGTCTTGCCGTCGAGCTGGGGGAGCTCGAGCTCGAGCTCGGGGGCAGTGGAGGGGGTTGTGAACGTACCAACATTTGCCGGTCCAACAAGTCCCCTTGGGATTGGTCGTGGAGATCCGAAACCAATCATTCATCTGGGTGTAGGCGATCAAAGCCTTGTACTCCTCCTTCAGCCTCTGCGTCCATGCCGCTCCGTCCCTTGGCCCGTAGTCAGAAAAGGGATTTGGGTCAGTGTAGATTTGGTGTTGGGGTCCCAACCCTCCATTTCTCTATAAGCAAAGCAACCTCGAACCCTAACCCCAGTCTTTTCCCTTCCAATGGAACCTGTTACAGAAAACTACAGCCATGGCCATCAATGTAATGGAGTCTTCTTTAATCTCGCATGAGCATCAACACCCACTTCCCAAAACCGCCGATCCAGAAGTTCAAATTTCTGGTAATTTCGCTCCAGTAAAAGAGCATCTCGTCGGCACTCGTTACGGGTTTCAGGCAAAATCCCTGACTACGTACAAGGCATCTACGTTCGGAACAAAGGGTCTTCTTTATTTTCCTTCACGTTCTGGAGTCTTCTTTATTTTCCTTCACGTTCTTGAGTCTTCTTTATTTTCCTTCACGTTCTAGAGTCTGGGCAGCGGAACAAATAAAAACTCACAAAAACCAAAACGCTACATTTTATTTTTTTGCCAACTTAGCAGCCGTTTGCACGGCACTTGAGGCAAGCGATTGTATTAAGCATTTCTGAATATATATAGGGAGTAATTAATGTTATAATCCACAAATACTTCATGATATAATTGTCTGATCTTGATTAATCTTTCATGACATATTTATTGATGTTTCCTTTCGTAAAGGTAATTACCTAGTACTGCTAATTAACTTGCTATAATATATTGAGTGTCAAACTGCCAAGTAGTTTTTTCATTATCAAAGGGAATATGATAAATACAAGAAGATCAATGTTGATCAAAAAATGTTTTAATTAGAATGTAGATCATAATATATATGATCTAGTGAAGTGATAAAGGATGGAAAGCTAGAAGAGATCAGTTTGATAATTTGATTGATATATATCCAAACAAAAACCAATATTGAATAAGTATATATATATACAAAACCATGAAAAAGAAAAAAAAAAGTATTACAACATGCAACAATGAAGGGAATTAAATTGTAAAAATTAAGAAGTGTATGTGCATGCTTATAGTTGCATGCATTTACGCCTCAAATATTTACCGGTAAATATAAATAATTAAATCTATTTTTTTCTGTCAATTCAATAATGTGAAATCACTATTTATATCAAAAATAAAATTAATAATTGAGTTTTGTTATATACAAGTGAAATTACGTACCGATTTGCATACCAACACTACTGCCTTCATATTCAAAATTCAAATTGACATCATTTTTATTAAAATCTAATTTTCTGACCAATTAAGTTAGATGATGCGCATATTGGTGTACATAATTACTTACAACTAGATTTTTCCTTAATAATTTATACTTCGTAACATATTCTTTTTCCTTCGTCCCATAAAAAATATTAATAATTCAAAGAAACTGCATTCCATGTGAACAAAATATTGTGGACATTATAAGGCAAACCTTTGTATATATATTGGCTAGCTAGGTATAAGAGATCTAGCTAGCTTGCATATCATGGCAATAATATTGGTGAGAATAAAGCATGGAAATCCCTTCCTTTTTTATATATGTGGTGCCCTCGAGCCCCCACATGTGATGTGGTAGAAGTCGCGATGTCGGGGTTTTGGTAGCTTATAAGTCACATGCCCCAAGCACATTGTGAAAGTAAGTATGTACAAGCACGCAATATATAAGTGTGTATTATAAACATAGCGAAAAAATAAAAAGGGTAGTCTAAACCGCTAATAGTACCAAAAATTCAAATTACAATCCCAATAGAGAAAATAATCCATAGTCATTAAAGTCATCTTACTAGATAAAAGAAAAGTGATAGACATCTTCAAGTCTTCACTCCTTAGGTGGGATCAGTCCTCCAAACTCATGACAGTCCTCTGCATTAAAAGTCCATGATTCTGTAGAGTGGAACTATAGGTGGGGACACCACAATTAGATTTTGCAATCTCAACAAGTCAAGCCAATAGAATGACATAAAAAATACAACACAAAAAAAGTGAACATATCATAGCATTTGAAAAATAAGATCTTTTAACAGTGCACAAAACCAATATTCTTCTCAACAGTTTACAGAAAATGCCATGCACACAAAAAATCCACATTACATAGGTAACATTCATTTATTACGGTGTGCACCATGGTCTACTCTAGGGACCATCTGCACATTCTGACTCCCTTAGTCACACCACGAGTAACAACCATGCATATGATTTCGTAACGAGCAATGCCCAGCTCTGTGTCTAAATATACGTAACCTGTCATCCTCTAGCCCCCGCCAGTAGAGGGGCCACGGAATCATACCAAGAGCGTTATCATCTTGGCCAATCCTATTTTCACTCAACGACAACTCAGGAAACGTCATTCAGTTTTATATGCTCTTGAGTGACCAGAGGAACTCCACTGAAATAATACCTTATCTCGGTTTGGGGTCATGATATGCACATCCACAAAACAGAGCACAATTCATACAATTTAATGAGATGCAATAAAATAAAATGCAATTATGTAACAAGCAATTATTGGATGATAAGGCATAGCAAAGTACGGCAACAACCACAATATAACAGTACAAATTTCACAGTTATAGATTTTCACAATTACATGCAATTCCCAATGCTTCACTCGACCCTTGGTCAAAAATCCATCACCAACTACAGATTTTATCCCAATGCTCCACAGGCCCTCGGCCACTTAACCAAACACAACCGGACTGCAAATAAAACACAATCTTCTAGTATTAGTATTCCAAGGGTCAGTCTAAGAGATTTGGCTACTGGTGGTTGGCGGTGGATTGAAACCCAAAGAGATTTGGTTTTGATATTGGGGAAGATCTTAGAGGGGAGAGGCCAAGTGGGTATTGGAAATGAGTGGGGATGCTTTAACAGCCTTCGTTGAGTGGCGAAGGGTGGTGGTAGGCGGCGGCGCAGAACACTAAAGGAGGATCCAAACTAAAGTTGGGTGGATACAAAAGGGGAAGGGGTCTGGCAGAGGGAGAGGGTTTGGGTGGCTGCTAGAAGGGGTGGTCTACGGCGGTGCGCAGGGATAAATTTTCCTAATTCACAAAAAGAGAACTAGAGAGGGAAACCTTGAGGGATCGGTGATGGAGGATGGGATTGAGAGCCAGAGTGGCTTGGGATGGGTTTCGAAGGGTGGAGATCCGGCTCATTTATAGGCTGTGAAGCCAAGGCACGATGGATGCAACCTAGGTTGCGAGTGGAAGTGCGGGATGGTGAAGGAAGTTGAGCATCACACGCGACGACACTAATGACAACGCACACAGGTTGCAGAGAGAGAGAGAGAGAGAGAGAGAGAGAGAGAGAGAGAGAGAGATAGAGAAACTTTCAGAGGAGGGGGCTGGTAGATTCTTACCGATGAGGTGTTGGGTCAAGGCATGGTGGATGGCAGCCGCAGCCAGCTCGATCGATGACAAACAGAGAGTGAAGGAGAGTGTGCCAGAGAGAAAATCAAAGGGGAGGGGGGGGGGGGTCACTGTGCAAGGATGTCTGCGAGAGAGGGGCTAGACAGAATGAAGTAGAAGAAGTGCGGCCGGCGAGATTATGGTGGCGTGAGCGGCGCGTGGGCTCAGGGGTTGCAAGAAATTAGAAAAAAATAGAAGATAAGAGGTTGGGGGTGGTGCGGCGTAGGAGAAAGAGGGAAGAAGATGAAGGATTTTAGGGTTTTCTCACCCTGACACAAAAACGGAGCCGTTCCCATGGGTTAAGGGGCTAGTGGGCTGCCACACGGGTTGGGCCCACTACCTACACACACTAAAAGACAGAAGAAATCTATTTCTGAATCAGTTTTGGGCTTCACATTTTATTCTCAAGAAAAATCCTGATCGTGATGTTCAACATACCAATTAAGTAATATAAAAGAAGAAAGTATGCAAGCAACCTTACGCTAATTAGATCAAATTTCATTTTTCTGTCATCGATGATCTTCGATCCGATTTCCAGAATGACTTGATCAGCTTTTTCGCTGTGCTTTTCATGACGATAACAGCCCTGTCGAAACATAATAAAGCATATATATATATATATGTAAACAGTGGAAAGAAAGAAAAAGAAAACTATATATTGATTAACACATGCAACAAAAGAACTACGTACGTGCTGTGGTCTAGGATTAAATGATTAATGTACGTACGTACCCGTTCATCGCAATCATATTTCCCTTAATATGACAGGCGGTGACAGTTCCGTTCCGGTAGTTCAATTCAATTATCGCATTATCCCTTATATCGGGTGGCGCTATGATCTTTTTCAGGTCACCCTCAAAGTAAACGTGCACTTCAAAGCCACGGTCACGATTGTATTCAATGCCTGTATCCGCGTAGCAGATATACCTGTGCTCACCAGCTGGGATTTCACCTGGACTCAACTCTGATAAAAACTGGCCAGGATCCACCATGACATCCACTTTCATTGGGACATCGGACATGTTTTTAATCATTGTATTTCTGGACCAAAGTCCGACCCCCATTGGATTGCCAAAAAGTAACTGCACGCGAGATCATTAGCAAAGAGAAATTAGCTAATTAAAGTACTTTCTGATCGATCATGACCAAAATATATAAAAACAACTAAAAGCTGTAGCAAAGGGGAACAAATTAATGAAATAGCATCCTAGAAACATATGGAATTAATAGAATCCTTCATGAGCTTAGAAGGCAAGAAAATCAGAAGGCGCAAATTAGCAAAGATATAAATACGATCGGGAAGAAAGTGAGAGAGCTTACTCTGCCGATCAAAGGAGTTCGCCAGAGAAGTTAGCTTCCTCTTTAAGGTAAGTGTGTTTAAAAGGGTCAACAAAATATGGAAAAAAGAATTAAAAATAATTTTATTATTATTTTGATTGATATATGGATAATGGAAAACTCTCTTGCCGACCCAATCCAAAAGTCAAGTCAATTACATTTTAGACTAACTTTGGCTAGAAACAACTCATGATGATGGGATGCAATTATAAGATGAACATTTAGATGAATTAAGCCAAAAAAAGGACTGATGGTTTTACAAGTGTTTTACCCTACTATCTGATCATCTAGAAGGTCTTCGATTGACTTTGAACGTTGATTTCTTGACCTCATATTTTCCACTTGCTCTCCTTATTAATTATTATTTTATTGTTGGGAAGAAATTAAGCATAATCTAATATTTAAATACACAATTTTTTTCAACTTAACATCTCTTAATTACATGCGGGACCCATGCACAATCTTTTTTCAACTTTTTATAAACTATACATCTAAACTCATTATAACATCTAAACACATCTAAACTTATTTTACGTAGACTACACAAAATACATTTTACCGTCTCAATTCACTACTATTTATAAAAAATTTAATAATAATTATATCATACTTGAATACGAAAACTGAAATCAGAAACAAAAGATGAAGATTCATCTAGCAATTAGTTTCATACTTCCAAAAAAGATATTAGTCATGAGCCTTTAGCAATGACCTATGAAATATTACAAAGAGGCAGGCATGATTCAGTCAATTACACATCGATGATCAGTGGTACGTATATGATTCTGGTATATATTACCAATATTCAATGATAAATCTGGATTTAAGGGTTGTGAAATCCTTATGACGTTGATTGAAGGTCTAAGTACGTACTCGAAATATATATGTTTCTGATATGTATAATATGTTTAATCTTTTAATCACCCAAAAAAAAAATTAATGATATTAATCTTTGAATTGAGGTTTGATCGTGTACGTTGCAATCTAAATGGGTGTTTTTTATTCGCAAATCTAATTAGATTTATTAATAGTTGGGATAGAATTAGCTAATTAAAGTACTTTGTGATCGATCATGACCAACATAAAAACAACTAAAAGCCGTAGCAAAAACATACAGGAAACAAATGAAATAGCATCCTAAAAACATACGGAATTAGAATCTTCATCATGAGCTTATAAGGCAAGAAAATCAGAAGGTGCAAATTAGCAAAGATATAAATACGATCGGGAAGAAAGAGAGAGAAAGAGAGAGAGAGAGAGAGAGCTTACTCTGCCGATCGAAGGAGTTCACCGGAGTGAGTATCAGTTTCCGATCAGTAACCGAATGCTCCACCTTAGCTTCTTCTTTAAGCTAATTTCACGTTCATCAAGCGATCCTCTTCGTTTCCTTTTTTTTCTTTTGTTTTTTGCACGTAACTAAAGAGAAAAATACATGCACGCATCCAAATGTTTTTTGCCATAAAACATATCTACTTTTCTTTGTTAAGCAAATATTCATTTCTTTCTTGAGGCAAATCGAGAAATGTTAACTGGAACAAATAAAATTATAAAAACAATTACAAACGTAAAAATATTAATATAATTGTAAAATAATTTTACTATGAAATAGATCAAGGCATATTAATTTATAATTTTTTTTTACAATTATTCTAATGGAATAAACATTTTTCTTTGCTCTAAACATGAATAAAATTACAATTTATATATGCTAATGAAATAAATCGGCCCAAATGAAAATTTTCTAAATTAATTATGAAGTCAGGCCCTGTCCCGTAAAAGATAGACAAAAGGAAGAGAAACATGCATGATGGGTGCATAACCATAATTAATATATCATTAATATTATGATAAATAATTAGGCTTAACCTTGTTTTGCATGCATGGATTCGACACTTGACCAATGTTCTGTGCAACTCATGTGATCAGTCTCCGGCAATTATTGCCTGGCCTTTATCAGCATCGTCGACACCAATATTAATTCATCCACCTTCCCATGCAAAACAAACCTGTGATCATCCAAAAAAATAAAAGAAAAATTATTTATTTCCAAATGAATAAAGGGATTTAAAGCCAAAAAGAAATATTACAGAAGCTAGCCAGCAAACCTTAGGCAAGAACTTGCAAACATCAGACACGTACGATAGCTGACACATGATGACCCGATGATCCTTCTGCTACAAGAGAGAAAGTAGGCCGAAGATGGAACAAAACAACCTCAGAATGCAGCTTGTTAATCCTTGTCCTTTTTCTTATATATATATATATATATATATATATACATAGCTAGAAGCGACTGAGTCCCCTCAGCAATTTCCTGGATGATTCTCAGAACGCCGTAAGAAGAAAATGGAGGACGACCTGCATGTTCTGGGAAATTTCGCGAGGTCAACGGGGGCACCAGGTGTAATTTCACAACTTGGTATTTTTAATTTATGGGTAGGGACTCACTGGACCACTAATGGTTAAAGATATGGACTGGATCCATCACAAGTGGGCTGATTATTTGATCATAGCAAATTAATTATTTGGTCTTTTCTTCCTTCTAACAAATTATTTTGTTTATATAAATAAGTTTACCGACCAATAAAAAAGGTAAATTAATGTAATAAATGTCATTCTAAACAAAATATGTGAGAGAAAATAAAATAAAATTATTAATTAAATTAAATATCTAAGTTGGCGAAAACCTCCCCTAACCACTTGCAGAATTGCAGTACCGATAGCTCACACTGAGTAAAAAGGATAGATTAAATTGTGTATGAAAATATTTTATATTATTTGTGAAGGAGAAATTCTTACTCTTTATAAAGATTTCAATAAGACACCAATTATATCATTTATTAGTTATTTTAAAATATAGATCCAAACATGACGGTTTGAGCCTCTCTTGGAGAGTGTCACCTGGGCTAGCTACCTTAGAATTTTCACGGAAATTTGAATTTCTTTCTAATACCGAGCGCGGTGCTGGAGGCGAAAGATACAGTCATTAATATAGGGTGAAATTAATGTTATAAACCACAAATATTTCATGATATTCATGGGATCTGATCTTAATTAATATTCTTTCATGATATATATTGATGTTTCCTTTCATAATGGTAATTACCTATAGTTGATCTATATTAAATTAGGGAAAACACCTTTAAGTTTTCCTTCATCATTCACAATTAATAAATAAATTACAAATTCAAAGAAACTACGTACGTCCAATATCGATCTGCAATCTCATGTGTGGAGTATTGATAACTTGCTCTAATATATTGAGTGTGCAAACTGGTAAGTAATTTTTTCATTATCAAAGGAAAGATGATAAAGGGAGGAAAGCTAGAAGAGATCAGTTTGATAATTTGATTGACAATATATCCAACCAAAAACCAAAATATTGAAGAAGTACATATATACAACCAAAATTAAAAAAAAAAAAAAAAAAAGTATTACAACATGCAATATTAAAGGGTAATTAAATTGTACAAATTATTAAGAAGTGTGTATATATATATATATATATATATATATGTGGGGTGAAATTAAGAAGCGAGACAAGCACACAATCATACATATGAGGGTAATATGCATATACATATATATATATATATATATATATATTGGATATTTGAGTCAAGAAGGACCCGTTGGATGAGGGACGCGTGTTCTATATAATAAAACACGTGAGACACAGTCACACATGTCCTTCATCCAACGGGTCCAGCTCTAGTTGGTTCAAGAGTACCCAAGCCGTCTCCGTGAGCAATATTATTCATTCCATCAGGCTGCAAGATGCGGTTGTTCTCGTTAACGCTTTTCAGTTCTTTATGATCTTCCAATTTCCACAATATTGACCTGATTTTTCTGGCTGCGCGTTTCATCAGGATGATTACCCTAATAAAAGCAAATAATAACAAAAAGAATTATATTAACACATGGTGATCCTTTGCTGAACATGTTGATGATGATCAGCAAAAGATCATCAAGGAAATTAATAACTAAATTGTTCAAGAGGAAGCATCGATATATCGCCGATCTACGAGTCATGCGCGTACCCATTCATCTCAATCATATTTCCCTTGACACAATGATAGTCGACCTTTCCGTTCATGTACGTCAGTTCAATACCCTTATTGTCCCTTATCTCGGATGTTGGAATAGGTTTCTTGTCCTTTGCCTGGGCACCGTCGAAGTAAGCAAGCACTTGGACGTTGCGGTTGATATTGGTTTCAATACCAAAATCTACATAGCAGATATACCTGTGCTCCCCAGCTGGGATTTCAGGCACACTCGCCTTTGATAGAAAATTGCCAGGATCCACCATCACATCCACTTTCATTGTGAGATCTGACTTGTTTTTAATCATAGTGTTTCTTGAACAAGGTCTAATATTCACCATTCAAGTGCCAGACAAAGTAACTGCAAAACAAGCAAGAGATCATTGTACGTGTTCTTGACAAAAATGATGCTACTTATAACTTCTTCTTACAAACAGGCAGCCTTAATTCTAATAGAGATAATTAAGGTTTTCATTGTTTGAAACCCTAACGGTGCTATATATATATATATATATATATATATATATATATATATATATATATGTATGTATGTATGTAGGTACTAACTAACTAGTTTTGTTTTTAATCCAATGTTTGCATGCAGCAAGAAAAGATTTAGATGCAGCTCCACACAGTGAAGTACTGAGCTAGCTAGCTACGTAACGAGGTTTTCAAGCAGATCGATGGTTATATATACATATATATATATACTAACTAACTAATTTTGTTTTTGGACCAATGTTTGCATGCAGCGAGAAAAGATTTAGATGCAGCTCCACACAGTGAAGTACTGAGCTAGCTAGCTACGTAACGAGGTTTTCAAGCAGATCGATGGTTATATATATATATATAAGACTCGGAACAAAAGAGCCATTAACATACATATAAACAACAAATTAAGAACTCAAACTAACAGATCATCAAATCGATGAGAAAATAAGGAAAAAAACACGAAAAACAATATATAGCTTTGGCATATGGCAAAGACGATTAGAAAGTCAAACACGAAGAAAAAATATACCTTGAGAAGTTCAAAGGCTCGATTGATATCTTTTACCTTCAAGATCAAGTAGCACTACTGTTGCTATTTTGCTAACTGGAATCTGGCAGATATATATAAATGGAATTGTTTATTGTCGGCACTTCGGTCTTTGATTGCAACCCCCTGGTTAGTGGTTACGGTACCATTTCGTGACTAGGCATGAGTACGAAAGACGTTGCTTCGGCCTCAAGTTTCTAAATCTGACGTGGCCATGACGAAAGACGTTGCTTCGGCCTCAAGTTTCTAAATCTAACGTGGCCATGGCGTGTAATCAATCCTGTGTAATATATTTTATTCATATGAAATGGCTGGACTTCATAAAATATTAAAATGTAATCAATCTTGCCGACCAGCCCGGGATAGAGACAGTTCAACTGGAAGATTGACGCAAGAAATAACAATTTTTCATGATAGAAAATGGTTAGGGACCGAGACTGGTGCGTGTCCCAAAGTCATGGATACTTGTGTTTTGTTTTTTATTCTGTTGAGGAAGTGACTTTTTGTTTTTTCTATGTTTAAAGATGTTAAATTTTTTTTTTTTTTTAATTTTTAAGAAAAAGGAACTTCATTGCAAATAGGCACAAAGGCAACTTACAAGAAAGAGTATGTAAACAATATTATCAATAAAGTAAGGTACTCCATGCTCCACATCAGAAATAGAATTGACAAGCATGTTTTGCTAGGTGATGAGCAACTACATTAACCATACGGAAGCCTTGTTGGAACTCACAGTACATAAATCTGAGCATAAGTCTTCTAATTTCAGTGATCACATTTCTCCTAGAGGAGCAAGGTGAGTCAACACTGTTGATCTCCTCTACGAAGTGTAAACAATCACTTTTAATTAGAAGATTATGAATGTCAGTCTGAAAACAGAATTGGAGACCTTTCAAAACTGCCACAGCCTCCATATTTTCTAGTTCCAAGAATTCCTCTTCAACTTTGCTAAGGATCATAACCACCTCACTACAATCATTGTGCAAAATAGCTCCAATTCCAGTTTTATTGTAATCAAAGAAAAGTGTCTCATCTACATTATTCAGCTCAAACCAATCTGGTGGAGTCCACTTATAATTCAGATTCTTGACCATTACCTGCTGCTGAGAACCTGTAGGCAGAAAACCTTTCAAGGAGAGAGCATAGCTTATAATTTGTTGAGGAGGTAACTTTACACTTTCATGAATCATCTTATTCCTTCTATACCAAAACCCCCATGCCATAAGAAGAAAATCTGTTAAACATTCAGCAGACTCTTTAGAATAAATCTCCATAGCAGTTAGCATAAAAGATCTGAATGAATCCACTTTTTGCAATACAACAAATTTGTTCACCCAATATTGATGTATAGCTGGACAAAAGATGAGTGCATGGGCTACATCTTCCATTTAATTATCACAGAAATAACAAAAGGCCTCCATCAAGACCCGTTTCATGACCAGATTAGATTTTGTAGGAAGAATTTCTTTACATGCCCTCCTTGCAAACATTCTGACTTTGTGGGGAACTTTCAGTTTCCACATAGCTTTCCAAAACTTCTTTCTTGAGACCTCATTGATGTCTCCCCTGTATTAATGGTGACCAATCCCGTGAAAAATCTATATGCACTTCGAACAGAAAAAACTTCACTCCTTTCATGCTCCCAAATCCATTTATCAAGTTCATTGGTAAAACTGGGATGAATCCTCAATACCGCCTCAGCAATTTTTGGATTGAAGAGAGCCCTAACCTTAGAGATATTCCACCAATGTGTATTGCAATCAAGTAAAGAAGAGACTTGATCATCCAATTCAGCCTGTGCATTTCTGTGTTGGTTACAGATAACAGAAACTTCTTGACTTAGCTCACGAAAACCAAGAATCCAAGGGTCTTTGAGAATGTGAATACTGCTACCATTACCCACACTCCATCTCCCTCCTTTAATCAATAGATTCTTAGCCTCCCATATCCCTCTCCATGCAAAAGAGGGTGAATTACCAAGAGGGGCCTCAAATAGATTAGAATTGGGAAAATATCTAGCACTGTAAATCTTATAGAATAAACTATCTGTGTATTGCAGCAGCCTCCAACTCTATTTGGCTAGCATAGCCATATTGAATGTTTCGAAATCTTTGAAACCCTAACCTCCTACAGTTTTAGGCTTACACATATTATGCTAGCTAACCCAATGGTTCTTTCTTTATTCCTTCTTCTATCCCCACCAATAGCTTGCCATTATTCCTTCAAGATCAACACATAACTTATGAGGAAGTTTGAAACAAGACATGGCATAAGATGGAATAGCTAAAGCCACTGCTTTGAGCAACACCTCCCTTCCCCCTTGAGAAATATATTGCCTTTCCAACCTTGTAATTTCAACCATACTTTATGCTTAATCTTAGCAAATGCAGTCAACTTTGATTTACCAATCAAAGGTGGCAAACCTAAGTATTTATCATAGTGCTGAGTTTGTGAATTACCCCATAGTTCCATAATATCTCTCTTTTTAGTAGCCTCAATATTTTTGCTAAACACCATTACAGTCTTGTCTCGATTAATCAATTGACCTAAAGCATCCCCATAGCATTTAAGTAGATTAAGTAATCTGCAACTAGTCTCAATAGTAGCAGTACAAAAAATGAGGTTGTCATCTGCAAACAGTGGATGATTTAAGCTTGGGGTCGCTCGACAGACCCTTATACCAGGGATAGAGTTTGAATTTGCTGCTTTCCTCAGTAAACTAATTAAACCTTCTGTATACAGTAGGAATAGATAAGGAGAAATGAGATCTCCTTGTCTCAATCCTCTAAAAGGAATAATATGTCCAGATAGAGCTCCATTGATAAGAACTGAAAAAGAGGCACTCTGAACACATTTCATAACAAGGTTGATTAATCTCTCATGGAAACCAAGCTTTAGCATAACTACTTCAAGAAAGGGTCATTACACCCTATCATAAGCTTTGTAGATTAGGTAGATGTATGTATGTGAAATACATTCAGACGGGCTGAGATGAACCCACACAGACCTTCTTTCCACGTAAAATAAGCTTTGACACATCTATGCCATCTCATCAGGTTCTAAATCAAGTGCCACAACCTTGCCTATAGCCTTCCCAATGATGTTTCCCATTGTATCATTCTGTGCCATAATTAGTAGGTCATGTATACGAACCCAAAACAGAGCCTCAGTAAGATGAATTTGGTGGTTTTGTTTCAATACATCCAGTTCACTTGTTAGAACAAGTTGCTTATCAAACCTCCAAGGGCCATCATGTTTAACACGGTCTTTATCTTCCATATCTTCAAACTCAGTGTTGCCCAGATGACTAATACAAGAGGGGAGGTGAATTGAGTTATATTAAAAAAAATAACAATTATAAATCAAATATATAATATAAAATATAAACAAAATATGAAATAGCAATAAATATAAAGAGTAAGGGTAAGAGAGAAGCAAACTCAGTATGTTAACGAGATTCAGCCCCACTGCCTACGTCCTCGCCTCAAGCTACCCCTTGAGAATTCCCAAAATCATTATTCAACCTCCTTCAGGTGGAGATAGAAATCTATTACACCTTTGAACAACACTGCTACAAAGGATCCGTGTAGAGCACCCTCTACACTTGCAATCACCTTACACGTGGTGATTCAACTATTCCCCATGTAGAATACTTTCTACAAGCACAAGGGTTATACACACCCTTTTTCTGATACAAAAATTGATAGTGGGTAGGTTATCAGAAAACACTCCTCAATGAGTGAAGTAAGAACAATACAGCGCAAACTATGTCTCTCAAAATGAACAAAGATTAAGGTTCAATGCTTAGAGAAAAGAGAATGAAAGTTTTGAATGAATGTTGTATGCTCTTGGTGTTGTAAATGTGAAACTCTCAAATGATCTATTTATAGGCATATGAGACTTCATATTCAAATTTAAAAAGATTCACATGTCAAAGACAACATCATTCACTTTTTCAAAAAAATTCAAATAAAAGGTTCTTCTTTTTCAATTGTCAAAGACAACATCATTCATTTTTTTTAAAAAATCAAACCTAATCTTTTACTTTTGGCATATGACAAAATGAGCACACTTTCATTTTCAAAAAATTCAAACCTAATCTTTTACTTTTTACATATGACAAAAGGAGCACACTTTCCTTTTCAAAAAAATTCAAACCTAATCTTTTACTTTTTGCATATGACAAAATGAGCACACTTTACTTTTCAAATTTTTCAAACAAAATCATTTACCTTTTGTATAAGTCTAAAAAAGCATTAATCACTTTTGAAAATATTCAAATAAAACATGCACATGTGAAAGATGACAATCAATCATCTTTAATATTTTCAAAGTTCAACCCTTTAATCAAGGTATGCATATGCAAAAGATGACAATCAATCATCTTTCAAAATTTTCAAATTTAATTTTCAAAAAAATTCATGCACATGTAGAAAATGTATTTTAATGTTTTATGATAAAATATTAATTTTGAGCATTAATCCTGATTTTGAATTTTAAGAGATTTACAACATTATTCTATGACTTTAATGTGAACTTGTTTCCTTCTTGCTCATGCTTGGTTTTTTGATGTGCTTGATTCCATTGTGTGAACAACTTTAGCTTGAAACTCCTTTATTCTTTGAATTCATTTGTTATCATCAAAATCCATGTGTAGATTTATAAACACATGAAACTTGAAACCTTGGGTTCAACAATCTCCCCCTTTTTGATGATGACAAATACTTGATAGAACTGAAACCTGTATTAATACTTAAGCTCCCCCTGAAAATATGCGTTAGTTTTTCAAGCAAAAATATAAATATAATTCCAAACATATATAACAAGTTTAGTAATTTAAACAATGTTAATGTTCTAGTCTAAAACTTCTCCCCCTTTTGGCATCATTAAAAAGGATCGGCAGCAAGTAAATTGACTGAAGAAAATGATGTGTTTAATAGTCACTGTAGATAGTTGAAAAAAGGAGCCGTCCATGACCCGACAAATGTTGCAAAGTCTCGAGGCCTAAGTCTATGAATTTAGTACAGCTGGAGATTTAAACAATCGCCTGATGTTGTTGACAAACGTGATTGAAGGGTCTGAGTTGCTATAAAAAAAATGATCATTTTCATCTATCGGATGCCAAAAAAATAATCGCTTCTTAACCTGAGTTCTGTTTTTCCACAACGATAGAATGGCTGAGCAATTCTCTTCCACTAATGTTCCAGACTTGAATCAGGAACCCTTAACATATCAATCATCAATCTTCTCTCCTGAGGCCTTCAATACCATGATAGGAGCAGTGAACCGTTTTTCTAGTAAGGCTGATTCTGAGATTATTGCAGAATCAAGAATGCTTAGTAGTCAATATGCTGCCTCTGTGACGATCATGTCTCGGAGGTTAATGGCGAGGGTGAGTGAGATTGATCATCTTAACATGCAAATATTTGAGTTACGACAGAAACTTGCTAATAAGGATAGTGAGAATAAAAGGCTAAAGCAAGAAAACCAAGAGTTGAAAAAATTTGCAGATTAGTATGCTCATGATCTGCAACCACAAATAGAGGAGCTGGAACGAGAAAGGGTTCAGATACAAGGTCAACATCGGCAGATAACAGCAGAGGTTCATCGTTTACTAGAAAAATAGGGACAATCTACTGTTAATCTCGCTGGCTTGGTAAGAAAACTTTTGATAATGTGTGTCCAGCATATCTTGTATTTCTTTTGACTAAATAAGATTTGAAGAGACAATAGTTTGTCTTATTCTTTATGATATCTCTATAAAATAAATCCTAAAGTTCATCCAATCCGCATCAAGTTTTCATCTCATCTCTATAACTCATCTGCATTCCTTCAGCATTCTCGTTTTAAGCAATCTATTCTTTTTTCAATGGCTCATTCTTCTAACATTTCTCTAGATCCATCCATGAGGCATTCTGCATCTCAACCTCCTGTCCTTTCTGCAGCTGCCATTGGTGCCATATTGCAGCAAGAAAATAATAATCTGACTAATAAGTCAGATTCTGATGCTATTTATGACTTGGTGAGTCTTGGGACTCGCTACTCTTCCTCTATTGTTGCTTTTTCTCAGCGGCTACAAGCCAAAAATCACGAAGTTGAAAAGCTCAAAGAACAAATTGTTGTACTTCAACGAATTGTTCAAGAGTCCCACACAAGGGAATGAATC
The DNA here is from genome assembly GCF_018687715.1 of Carya illinoinensis. NCBI lineage: Eukaryota > Viridiplantae > Streptophyta > Magnoliopsida > Fagales > Juglandaceae > Carya > Carya illinoinensis. Next base: position 49,449,478 of record NC_056754.1, on the reverse strand, counting down.
ATTTGGTAGAAGAATAAACAGTTGAAATCTTTATTAGATTCTTCATTCCGCTTGCCGGTTCCCATGGATAAGAATGACATGATATTGTATGAAGAGAATGAGCGTCTCAAACATGAGGCTAAGAATCTCAAGTTTATGTAAAAGTATTAAAAAATCTATCTCTATTTTTATTGACTCTAGTCTATCTTTTAAGAGATATTCATAGCATGCATCATACCTATTTTTCTTCTGATCATACATAATCTATCTTCTGGTAAAGACTTTGTGAAAATATCTGCTAACTGATCGTGTGTGTTTGTGAATTCTAGTACTATATCACTTTTCTGCACATGATTTCGAAGAAAATGATATCTTATTTCAATATGCTTAGTTCTAGAATGTTGTATTGGGTTCTTTGAAAGATTTATAGCACTTGTATTATCACATTTGATTGGAATGTGATTATACTTGAGTTTAAAATCTTCAAGTTGTTGCTTCATGTAGAGAACTTGAGCACAACAACTACCCGCAGCAACATATTCTGCCTCAACAGTAGATAGTGCAACAGAATTTTATTTTTTACTAAACTAGGAAACTAATGCATGACCTAAGAAATGGCATGCTCCACTAGTGCTTTTTCGATCTATTTTACAGCCAGCATAATCTGCATCTGTGTAGCTGATTAGATCGAAAGATGTGTGCTTAGGGTACCATAACCCTAGGTTAATTGTACCACTAAGATATATAAGAATGCGCTTAACTGCAATTAAATGTGATTCTTTTGGAGATGATTGAAAGCATGCACATAAGCACACACTAAACATAATATCTGGTCTACTGGCTGTTAAATATAATAAGCTACCAATCATACCTCGATATATCTTCGAATCAACTGGCTTATCGGATTCATCTTTATCAAGTTTAGTTGATGGGCTCATTGGTGTTCCAATTTCCTTAGCATTTTCCATCCCAAACTTTTTCAGTAATTCCTTAATATATTTTGATTGATTGATGAATGTCTCACTTTTTGCTTGCTTAATTTGCAATCTGAGAAAGAATGTAAGTTCTCCCATCATGCTCATCTCAAATTCTTCCTGCATAGTCTTAGCAAAAACTTGACACATATTTTCATTAGTAGCACCGAATATTATATCATCAACATAAATATGAATCAAAAGAATATCATCATTTTCATATTTAATGAAAAGAGTTGTGTCGATTTTTCCTCTTGAAAAACATTTTTCAATCAATAAACCACTAAATCTTTCGTACCAACCTCTAGGAGTTTGTTTAAGTCCATATAGTGCTTTTGTGAGTTTGAAAACATGATTTGGGGAAATATGATTTTCAAAACCTGGAGGTTGCTCAACATATACCTCTTCATTTATAAAACCATTTAAGAAAGCACTTTTAACATCCATTTGAAAAAGTTTGAAATCTTTATAATAAGTATATGCAAGTAGCATTCGAATAGCTTCTAATCTTGCGACAGGTACATATGTCTAATCATAATTGATTCCTTCTTCTTGATTAAAACCTTGGGCTACCAGTCGAGCCTTATTTCTAGTAATGACTCCGGACTCATCTTTCTTGTTTCTAAAAACCCATTTTGTTCCAATAATAGTATGATTTTTGGGTCTAGGAACAAGTGTCCAAACATCATTTCTTTCAAATTGATTCAACTCTTCTTGCATAGCTAGAATCCAAGATTCATCAAGAAGTGCGTCATCAATATTTTTGGGTTCAATTTGAGATAGAAAAGCAGTATGATTGCAAATATTTCTAAGAGATGATCGAGTACTTACACCTTGTGAAGGTTCTCCCAAAATTTGTTCTACTGGATGATCTTTCACAAATTTCCACTGTTTGATTGCATCTTGTATTAAATTTTGATGATCTTTCCTGATGGCTCCATGTTGAACTTCCTCTATTGTTTTCTCTTTATCGAGATTGAGATTTTCCGTATTATTTATACCTCCTGTTTTTTCATCAATAGATTTCTTGGAGAGTGAAGAATTAGATTCATCAAATATTACATGCATAGATTCTTGTACAGTCAAAGTCTTTTTATTGAATACTCTATAAGTTTTACTATTAGTAGAATACCCGAGAAAGATACATTCATCAGATTTTGCATCAAATTTGCCTAAATTATCACTGTCATTCAAAATAAAACATTTGCATCCAAATACATGAAAGTAACCAATGTTGGGCTTTTTCTCATTCCAAAGCTCATAGGGGGTTTTATCTACCTTAGACCTTAGCATAACTCTATTTATAACATAACATGCAGTACTTACCGCTTCGGCCCAAAAATAACTAGGCAAGTTGTTCTCATTGAGCATTGTTCTTGCCATCTCTTGAAGAGATCTATTTTTTCTCTCTACTACCCCATTTTATTGAGGAGTTGGAGGAGTAGAAAAATTATGCACAAAACCGTTTTCATCACAAAATGTTTCAATATTTTTATTAACAAACTCTTTTCCCCTATCACTTCGGATACTTGAAATAGTATACCCCTTTTCATTTTGAATTCTCTTGCATAACTTGGTAAAGGCATTATGTGCCTCATCTTTATGAGCAAGAAAGATGACTCAAGTATATCTAGAGAAATCATCAACAATAACAAATGCATAATATTTTCCTCCTAGACTTGCAACTCTATTTGGTCCAAAAATATCCATGTGTATCAGTTGCAATGATCTAGTAGTGGAAATATGTTTCTTAGTTTTAAAAGAAGTTTTTATTTGTTTACCAAATTGACATGCATCACAAATTTTGTCTTTAAGAAAATATGTTTTTGGTAAACCTCTCACATGTGGAAAATGTATTTTAATGTTTTATGATAAAATATTAATTTTGAGCATTAATCCTAATTTCAAATTTTAAGAGATTTACAACATTATTCTATGACTTTAATGTGAACTTGTTTCCTTCTTGCTCATGCTTGGTTCTTTGATGTGCTTGATTCCATTGTGTGAACAACTTTAGCTTGAAACTCCTTTATTCTTTGAATTCATTTGTTATCATCAAAATCCATGTGTAAATTTATAAACACATGAAACTTGAAATCTTGGGTTCAACACTCAGCAATATAATGTGGGTTGTAAGTTACGGATGGTTAATGCATGGATAGGGCACCAAACATTTTTCATAGTAGCCTTCAACGTCTCCTTGTTGAAATGTTTGGAAGTTTACAACTTGAATAGCAAACATTTTTCACCCCTAACAAGAGCATCCCCCAAGGAATGCTCCTCAATCTTCAGAACTTCTTCCTCCTTCTCAGTTAATGACAAGCGCGCACACAAGGAATCAAGACTCGGATCCATACTAAGTCTAGTAAGCACCGAGAGCAACACAAAACATAGAATCAAGATAAGCAATGAGACCCTGCACTCGACAGAAGAGAAACCTCTATCTAGGGGTGGCAATATGTTACGCGATCCGTTAACCTAACACGAACACAATACGATAATAGTGGGTTAGGATTTAGTCTTAACGAGTTCGAGTCAAAACATGTGGACCCCCTTAAGATACGATTGTTTAATAGGTTGATAACAGGCCAACTCGTTTAACCCTTTATGACACTTTAAGAAAGTTATAATTACAATTATACCCTTATACCTAGAAGTAAAATTGTTAGAATTTTAATTTCGATATTTTTATTGTTTGAATCATTGTTTTTAAAATCGTACCGTACCGGCGGGTACGGCCGGTATATTCCGTACCGGCCACCGGACCGGTACAGAAATTCTTATATTTCGTACCGGTTCAAATACCGGCTGTACCGGCCTTACTGGCCGATATTTCGGCCTGTACCGGCCTATGTACCAGCCCGTACCGGCCGGTATTTCGGTCCCCATTTTTTTTTTTTCATTTTTTCAAACTACAAATTCATTTTTTTACTCCCAATTTAGACTAAACTATTTATAATTTATATAGATATATGTATTTATGTATAATTTATTTGTATATAAATTATTATTTTGAAATATAATTAATATATATATATTTATATATATAATTTATTTATATATCGACTATCCCGAAACGGTACACGAAACAATACCGGTACCGAAATATTTCGTTCCAGTGCCTTAACCAGTACGGCATCCGGTACGGTATTCAAAACATTGGTTTGAATTGTAATTTTAGACTTGTAGTTAGTTTTATAATTTTTATAAATATTATGATTTTAACATTTATATAAAATCATGCTAAATTTAATCAGGTTAAATGGATTAATTTCAAGCATATTCAACCCATTTACATAAATAGTTTAAAATGAGTCGTATTGTGTAATGTTAAATTATTTCGAAATATTCACTATTGAATTAAAACAGATTAACAAGACATGACCCGTTATGCTAATGAGTCATATTAGGGTTTGAGATTTTGAAACAATAAGATTAACATGTCAAGTTAGAATTGATATATATAATATAATACACATACTTTAACACGATACGAACATGATCTGTTAACACGATTTGACACCCCTACCTCTATCCTAAAGAGGAAGGCTCTAAAAAATATTTGAAAAAAATGTAATTATACTTATCGGTACAATGCAGGCCAGGGTACCTTTCTCAGTCTCTCTAACATTGTCCGATACATGTACAATTATTTTTATAATGTGATAAAAATAAAGAAAAATGTGAACTTTGAGAAGAATCCAGATTGTTGCCGCACAACACTGTGAACTTTGAGAAGAGGCCAAACTGCTGTCGCACGACACCAAGTCCATTCGTTATATAATTTTTGAAAAAATCTAATTGCAAGCACAATTTTGCACTATTCTGTACATCAATTTAATGTGATTGGTCAAAAAGTAAATTTTATTGAAAACAGTATTAATTTAAATTTTAAGTATGAAAAAATTAGTATTGGTGTACAGATTAGTATGTAACTGTACTTGTATGTAGTAAAACTCATAATTTTGATAACGCAAAATATAGAAAAGAGCATAAATGTTAACGGGAATTGGAAATCTTGCCAGATGGGTATGGCATTTGAGTCCTCTATCTCCTTCTCTCACTTTTTTCCTTTCAATTTTGTTTTTGGGTTTTATATTTCTGTGGGTTTAGTTAAGTTACTCTGTATATGATCAGTGCTTCAATTTATTTTATGTTAATATGATGTGAAAAATATTTGACAGAAGTTGAAGCTTTGAGGGCGTGCAATGAAAGAAGGAAAAAAATGGCCGATTGAAATGAGGATTTTGCCTTGCAGCACGTCGACATCCTGACTTTGTATTTGGAGGTTTTGGTTTTCAGTAGTTGATTGAACATAACTAACTACCTCTCATGTTCTCGTTCTGTTACTTTTGATTTTTTGCTGATGATTCTTCAGCAATTTCACCTGGTAATATTGCTCTAAATGCCCAAGCTTTTGTCCCTCATAGTCATGGCAGTCTGCTTGAAATGTAATTTAACTCAAAAGATGATTTTACCATTCTGGACGAAGGAACTCCAACCACTTGCTCACTATGTTTCTTTCATTTTCTTGCATAGTAATTTTTACCATTCTTCTTCTTACTCGATTTTTCTGGGTTGTGTGTATCTTCTTTTAGAGAGAGGGGGAGGGTCAACAGGAGATGGAGAGGATAGGGGGGCTTTGAGGAGAAGGGGAAGGGGGGTGCAGAGAGGGAGGGCTGGAGGAAAATTTTATTTTTTCAATATTTATCAGCTGTTATGCACGCATATGGGTTGAGAAGTGAGAGCCTACGTGGCAAACATTTATTGGAAGGCTGTTATTTGAGAGAAATCAGATCAACTAATGGGAATTCAAGAGATAAATCTTATTGTTTTCACTCATACATGTTCATTTAGCACAATTAAGTAGTTATAAGTTATAGACATATGAAACCACTATCACATTAGCATGAATGATTATGGATGATAAATCTGAAAAGAAGGGTATCACTAGCTTTCAAAGCATAAAGCCTTATAAATGGTTGGGAATATTTGGTTTAGAAAAAGATCTCACAAAAATAAGAATACAAACTAAGCCTGCTATGGTATATCAGATTGCAAAATTTTTTTTTAGTATAAAATAAATCTAACTTATCATAAATAATCATATCAGTTTATAAATTTATTTTTATGACACCTCTCAATGAACCTGACACTTAATAAAAAAATAAAAAAAAAATACCAAGTTATGTTATTTACATGTCAATGTGTGCTACTTGTCATAGAACCTATTATCATTTATGCTTTTTCATGCTGGTTAGGGTTGGTTTGATTACACAAAATAAGATTATTTCGTTTCATCTCATATAATCATTACAACTTTCTTAAATTTATATACAAAATATAATAAATAATTCAACTTTTTTAAATTTTAAAATAAAATTAATATTAAAAAATTATATTATAACGATATTTTATTCAATTTTTAATAAAACATATAATTTTATCCATCTAAATTATGTACCAAATGAAGCTTAATGTTTAATCTTTTATTTTTAACTAATCCATGAGTTTAACGAACTGTGTGTATCATTTTGACTATAACAAGGCTTGGATATCTGAGTTTAAAACTTTAACGTACTCTGTTTTGGATCAGATACAGAGCCATGCTTTGAGAACAGTCTCCATTCGTTTGCCACCAATCGACGAACTTACGCAGTCGACTTTTATCAAATGCTTCATCTTCATCATCCATCCGCTTTCGATATTCCCTACAATTAAAAGAACCTGTCAAAAACATCATGAAGAACGATCGAGTCGTAGCACTGTAAAGTCTATTCCAGAAAGCAAATTACCTTGTGGGAGCGATAGAAAAGATCATCAAATATGGTAGCCGATCCATATATGTTCTGCTTTTAAAAGCTTAGTGCTTAAAGAAAGAAGGTAGAAACGTTACTCCCCTGAAGATCAATATTTCTTCTTCTGCATTTCTCTTTGGACAATGTAGGAGAAATGCATATATAAATACTTTCCATGTCATTTAGTACGCTATAGCTGTAGGCCAAAGTTTCTGACTGGGTCGCGTCTTGATCACTTGACATTTTCTGCATAAGAAATCGATGGATGATCGTGTTGATACGACGTGCCACTCTCGAGGTCAACGAGAAACGCCGAGTGGAAATGAGGCTCGAAGGGACGCAGAAATTGTTTCAGGTTTAAAAATTAAAATTACTAGTAATGTTTAGTAGTAGTACAAATTTTTTGAAAAATAATGAATCCTACTAATAAAAAATAATTTTTTTTACCTTTTCTAGATGAATCTACTTTTTTTATAAGGACTTGTATAAAACTTGTAACATACTTTTTTATAAGAATTTATATAAAATTTGTCTATTTAAAATTTATACAAATTAATTCTCCTTGAGTTATCATGGCGCCCATTGACATCAGTTCAGGTCCATCCGAACTTGTAATCAAGATGATCATGTGCAGAATATTGCAATTGGAGGATGAATAAATTCTTACTAAATAATAATCTACGTTACTGTAATTGGATGATTAAAAAAAAAAAAAAGAATTATTCACCATGAGAAGGGCAAACTCAAAGGGTAACTTAGCATTCCTTTAATACACTCACTCAAGAGACGAGAAAGGGGTCGGGGGTGCTAGTTGTTGGGATTGTCCCATATCGGTTGTGAAATGGATTAACGGTTAGTTTATAAGTGTGAGAGATATGTAAGGATACTGAAATGATGAATGAGAAAAGAATAAAATAGTTGTTTCTCATAAAATAGCTGAATGATAAAAGAGAAACCAAGAGAAATGCTGGACTACAAGAGAAACAAAGCTAAATGAGAAAAGAGCTTAAATGCTAGAATCAGGCACGATGAGCTTGCTTGAGACCATAGAGGGCTTTCTTCAACTGACAAACATGATTAGGAAAGCGATGATTAACGTACCCCGGAGGCTGTTTCATATAAAACATTTTCAATGAGAGTACTATTGAGGAACGCATTCTTGACGTCAAGTTGACAAAGAGGCCATTTGTTGGTCACAGCGATTGAAAGCACAACATGGACAGTGGTAGCCTTGATAACAAGACTAAAAGTGTCAGTCTAGTCAAGACCAAGTACATGTGTAAAGCCTTTGGCAATAAGGCGAGCTTTGAGATGCTCAATGGATTTATCAGGTAGGTATTTGGTCTTGAACACCCATTTGGAGCCCACAATGTTGGTGTTGGCAGGTCAAGGGACCAAAATCCAGGTATGATTATTTTGCGATGCTTGAACTTCTTCATCCATGCGGCAAGCCAAGTAGGATTCTTAGCAGCAGATTTAAATCCTTTAAGCTCAGTAGAAACAAGAAGAGCATAAAGAAGTCAAGAGGATCCCAAGACACTAAGGTTTGCTGGGTGGTGAGTTTTGAAAATACTAGCTTTAGCTCATGTGAGCATAGGATGAGAGCACAGGATGAGAGCACAATGGAAATGCAAAAGCAGGAGCAAGAGGGCGGCCTGTGTCTCAGTAGGAGGCGAGCGAGAAGCCGAGTAAGGTGAAGAGAGACTTGCAAAAGAATCAGTATCCTGCAAAGACTCATCCACAGGGTCAGTATAGATAGCACAAGGGGTGGATTCGGACGGAGTAATGTGCAGATAATGGTGTCCATGGGAAGGAGGAGGAGGGGCGATTTGTAGAAAATTGGGTTCCAGAAAGTTGAAAAAATGGAGAAAGGAAAGGGGTTGAGCTTGAGAGGTATTAATGAAAGGGAAATGATTTCATCAAATTGAGCATGTCGGGCGATATAGAGTAGGAAAGTGATGGGATCAAGGCAATGAAACCCTTTTTGAGAGGGACTGTAACCCAAAAAAATGCAGGGAATACTACGAGAAGAAAATTTATTAGGCATATAATCGCGCAAACAAGGATAAACACAACAACCAAATGGATGAAATTTTTCATAATTTGGGGAGGAACCATATAAAAGCTCAAACAAAGACTTACCTCCAAGAAATGGTATGGGCAAGTGGTTGATGATGTAAGCTACAGTGTTAAAAAGCGTCAACCCAAAAGTGAGGAGAAAGATGAGAGTGGAAAAGGAGGCCAAACTGATCTCAGTTACGTGCCGGTGTTTCCATTCAATTAGACCATTTTGAGTGGGTGTATTTGGACAAGAAACTTGATGATGAATGCCAGAAGTATGAAGATGAGCTTTGAAGCAAGTGCTAGTGAATTCGCCCCTGCCATCACTTTGAAAAATTTTTATGCGAGTAGAGTATTGATTTTCTACAAATTTTTAAAAATGAGTGAAAACATCATAAAAATCATATTTGAATTTCAAAAGATAGAGCCAAGTAAACTGTGAATAATCATCAATGAAAAGAATGTAACAGGCAAATCCCAAATTTGATTTGACGGGGAAAGGGCCTCATTTATCGCAATGAATGAGATCTAGCATATGAGACGACCTATGTTCGTTATGAGAATAAGGCAAACGATGATTTTTCGCAAGTTGACATGCACTACACAAAGTTGGAGAGGGCAATAAAGATGTAAGAAAAAGATGTCATTTTTTATTTAAATCAGAGATAATAAAATGATTTACATGTCTAAGGCGACGTGCCATAAATCATAAGAAGCATGTAAAGATTTATTCTTAAGGACAAAAATAAAAGCAGAGTTGCCACGTTCCAGCAGATATAAGCCTCCATCTCTCTTACTGGTTGCCACCACCCTTCTTGTTTGACGATTTTGAACAGTGAAATTTTTTTAGCAAATGTAACTAATAAAGGAAAATCAGACGTTAATTTACTAATTAAAAGAATATTTTTGGTGAGATGAGGAACAACCAAGACATCTAATAAATGAATATTTGGGGCATGAGAGAGGATACCAGTATGTGTAATAGGTAAGGAGGCACCATTCCCCACAATTACTTAGTCCTGACTCGTATATTAAGTGGACTGATCCAAAGTAGATGGGTCATTGAACATATGGGCTGAAGCCCCCTATGTCCAAAAACCAATCATAGGCCTCGGTTCCATTAAATGAGCAGGAACCAGTAAAGGCTTTGGCAAGGTGAGCACTGGACTCGCTGCGAGAATACCTTTGGTGGCAATGATAGGCATAATGACCATCTCAGTGGCAAATTTGGCAGCAGGGAGGGTGGTGCCCTTGACCAGAGTTGGAGCAGCCTTGATTTCCAGAGTTACGGCCATGACCATTGGTTCGGCCATGGGTATTGCGGGAAGAAGGATGCCGGTTCAAGCAATCAGGACCATGGTTTGCAACAGTGTAAGCTACAGCTAGAGGTGCAATAGTTTCAAGGGACTTCTAGAAGAGCTCAAAACTCTCAGCTTTAGAAATTAAATCTGCAAAACAGGGGAAAGGAGTGAGAGTCATTTGCACGGTGGAGAAGCTCAAGAAATCAATGCTGAGACCACGAAAGAACCAGTGTACCTTATTGGTGCCATCAACCGACCAACCAATCGCATGGAGTTGGTCACATAGAGCTTTTAAAAGCTAGAGCGTAGGTGATAACAGGTCTAGTACTATGCTTCATCAGCTGAAGATAGTCTTTATGGCAGATTTTACAGGCCTTTGAACTGTGGCTGAAAGTGTTCTCCAAGGCGAGCCAAACCTCACGTGCAATGGAGAGGCCAACAACCTTGGCCATGGCTTCCTCGGTGAGTGAAGAAAGGAGGAGATTGAGGAGGCATTGGTCAGCAACTTTCCACACCAAGTGTTTGTCATTTGGTGTGTGAGAGTCGGCAGATTCAAATATGGGTGGTGGCAGAATGGTTCCATCAACATAGCCTAATAACTCTTGACTCTCAAGAAGAGGGAGAAGTTGACTCTTCCATAGGAATAATTGGTGGAAGAGAGTTTGATGGTGACCATGTGGATTAAGGTGTTGAAAAGGAGAAGGGTGGGGTTTCGGTAGCCATGGGAAGGGAAGATGCAGGGATCGAATAAATGATGTTAATCCAGTGTGGCTCGTGATACTGTGAGAAGATTTAGTGAAACCACCACACTTGTAAAGTAGTGAGTATTTTATATTTATAATGAATTACAAATTGTATGAAATAATTACATATAAATTAGAGGACAAATAATTGAAAGTATATACAAAGGAAACTCCTAGAATGAAGGGTCTGTTATGTCACATATGGGAAGCCTTAAATTAAGGCAAAGTATCATCAACAAGGAAAAGCATCACCTCTTAAACTAGCTTTTAAGGTTGAGAGAGACCCAAGACCACCCAATATTGGTATTAGAGCCCAGGTCTACCAATAGTCTATGGGAGAAACGGGTTGTCACTGTCTCTGACCCAAGGCCCAATGTGTGAGGGGGAGATTGTTGACGTTGTCCCATATTGGTTGTGGAATGGGCTATTGGTCAATTTATAAATATGAGGGAAAGTCTCACCTCTTAAGTTAGCTTTTAAGATTGAGAGAGGCCCCCAAGATTACCCAACACTAATTTTAAAACCATCATTTTTGCCTTTACTTTGGGAATGGCCCTCTCCACTATCATCGGGTCATCTAAACAAGTTGTTTTTGGATAAGAAACAAATTTCATCTTCAAACTACTAGTTTTTTAATTTTCACTTTTTTTTTTTTTGGTTAAAAACTAGTATTCCAATTCTATCAATTAAACCTCAGTTGTGGCGGAAAAATACCTAAGAGCATTCTTATTGGATTATGCAAATGCAAATCCAATAAGAAATTTAATTAATAGAACTTAAAAATACTCCACATTAAATTATCCAACTTCAAAACTTTTGACTTTTAGTTACAATAAAATTAAGAAAAAGCTTCCAGCCATATGGGTGATAATCCAATTTTAAGACCCTTAAATGAAATCTTGACATCCAGGACATGCAACAAATTTTAATTTTAATTTACAATTTCTCCCTCCCTAGGCCCCCACCCTGTCTTTGCAACTCCTCTGCCCTTCTCTCTCTCTCTCACTCTCTCTCTCTCTCTCTCTCTCTCTCTCTCTCTCTCTCTCTCTCTCTCTCTCTCTCTCTCTCTCTCTCTCTCTCTCTCTCTCTCTCATTAAGACCATAAATTTTTTACATATTTTTTTTCACACGCTCGACACAACTCTATCTTCTTTTTGTGCTCTGAGTCGTTGAGTATCAAGTTGAAAATACAGAAGTCTCAAGAGAACTATTAACACTGACTTAATGAAGAAGACGAACCAGAGGCGAGGATGAATGATTGAATTGTATTCACTCAGAATATTCTTACATGCACAACGTGTAATTTCATATTGGGTTCCATAGGTAGTGAAGAAGGTTTGGTTGCAAGTAGCCCAGTTTTAGCGAGGATGTCGAGGGCATACATGCGCTGGCAGAGTTGAATACCAGCTTTGGAGTGAGCCACTTCCATGCCAAGAAAATGCTTGAGGGATCCGAGTGTTTTGATCTTGAATTTGGTTGCCAAAAAGGCTTTTACAGCATCACTTGAGGCAGCAGTAGAGCTTAGTAGAGTAATGTCATCTATGTATATGAGAAGTGCGACAAAGGAATCAGGTGTGACCTTTGTGAATAAGCTATAGTCTGCATGGGACTGTTTGAAGCCAAACTCGGCCAATGAGGAAGATAGCTTGTTGTTCCACTGGCGTGAGGCTTGGCGTAGACCATATATGCTTTTGTGCAAGCGGCATACCTTGTTGGATTTGGCAGCTGAATGACCAGGGGGTAGTGTCATATATAATTCTTCATCTAATTCGCCATAAAGAAAGGGGGGTTGACGTCTAATTGCTGGAGATCCCAGCCTTTGATTACAGCGACGACAAGAAGGCAGTGAATAGACACCAATTTGGCAACTGGAGAAAACATGTCATGGAAATCAATTCTTTCACGTTGAATCCTTTGGCAACCAGGCGGGCTTTTGCACATTCAACAGATCCATCGAGATTGAATTTATATTTATAAACCCAGTTGCATGCTATCGGTTTCTTGTTAGAAGGTGGATCAACGATGGACCAAGTTTGATTGAGCTCAAGTGCTGTTAGTTCTTGCTGCATTGCTACACGCCATGTGAGGTCTTTGGCTGCTTGAGTGTATGAGCTGGGTTCGATGTGAGTAGATATGGAGGTGGTGAATGCTTTGAAGGATGGTGAGAGGAGATCATAACCGAGAACAGAGGATAGAGGGAATTTTACCTTGGAATATGGGAGAGTACTTCCAGTGCCGTTCTTCTTGGATGCTGACAGAATGGAGTTGAGTGAAATGGCTTGATTGCAATGGAAGTCGACAAGATATGATGGAGGTTTACGTGTTCAAGAGGAGCATCATGGAATATTGGGAATGGTAGTGATGGGATGGTCAAGTTGAGGTGGATGGTTGATGGGAGTTGTGTTGGTGATATTTTCAAGTGGAAGTGGAGAAGAATTAGTTGGTGAGGGTGTGGGTGAGATGTTGGGAAAAGAATGAGGTTCCATGGGAAAGGAAGGATAAGCAGGGACGTTGGTGTATGAAGGAATAATGAGAGGTGTTGAAGGAGAGTCCGATTGTGATGAAGAGAGTGATTGTTTTAAAGGAAAAATATGTTCATGGAACACAACGTCACGGGATAAAAAAATTTGTTTGGTTTGAAGGTCAAGTATTTTGTAGCCTTTGACCCCATAAGGATAGCCAAGAAAAAGGCATTGTCGGGCTCGTGGGTCAAATTTGGTACGTGCATGGGAGAGGGTTGAGGCACAACATAGGCAGCTGAAAACTTTGAAGTGTGAGTAGGATGGTTTAGCGTTAAAAAGGAGTTCAAAAGGTGTTTTGTAATTAAGCATGGGGGTGGGTGTTCAGTTGATGAGGTATACGGTAGTGGTGATAAAATCTGTCCAATAATGCATGGGGAGGCCAGACTGGAATTTTAAGGCACGGGCGACGTTGAGGATGTGTTGGTGCTTGCATTTAGCTAATGCGTTTTGTTGTGGCATGGCTAGACAAGTGAGTTGATGTTGGGTACCTTTGGATTGATAAAAAGAAGGCATGTTAAATTCACTTCCGTTGTCCGATCGGTTATTTTTATTTGGGTATCAAATTGAGTGGCAACAAGGGAGAAAAAATTATGAATGGATTGCCGAGCTTCTGATTTTGAGGTAAGCATGTAAACCCAGGTGCATCTAGTGAATTGATCGACTATGGTAAGGAAATATTTTGCTCCATTGTATGCTTGAGTTTGGTTTGGACCCCAGATATCGACCGATATTAATTCGAATGGTTTGTTAGCTTTTATTTCAGAGTGCGGGAATGGTAATCTATGTAGTTTAGCCATGGGACAAATTTCACAAGGCGTATGAGAGGAAGTGGCAATTTTGGAACGATCCGTGAGAATATCATTTAAAATATATTTGGTCAAGGACCTATGTCCAAGACGATAATGCCACAATGTGAAGTCATCAAGTGTAGAAGCAATGGAAATGTTTACAGAGCAATGGGGAAATGCAGGAAAAAAAAAAAAAAAAAAAAAAAAGAAGAAGAAGAAGATAAGGCAGTCGGAGATGGTGTTGAGAGTTGGAGTTGATACAAGCCATTAAACACCTTCCCCATTCCAATCGTCTTCCAAGATGAAAGGTCCTGGATGTAACAAGAGTGTGAAAAGAAAATTAGACAACATTGAGAATGGGACGCTAATGATTTTGCTGAAATTAAATTGAATGAGAAAGCCGGGACACACAAAACATTTTTAAGAATTAGAGATGCACTAAGCCAAACGTCACCAATGTGAGTGGCTTGTGTGGTGGATCCATTGGGAAGGCAAACTGTGTGTGAAATAGGAGTGACATTGTGAGAAAAAAAAAATTTGGGCTACAGATCATGTGATCTGTAGCTCTGGTGTCTATTATCCAAGAACTGGTGGTTGGCGCAACAATGTGTAGTGAGTGAGTATTATTGCAATAGATGTTACCAGACGCAAGGGAATTTGAGGCAGTGACAATATTGGCTGTAGGGACATTGGGAGGTGGTTGGGCGTGGTGAAGCAATGCAAGCAAGTGGCTGTACTGCTCCTGGGTAATAGATGATCCATTGCTGATTTGCTCCTGTTCAAGAGTAGACTGATTAGCATAAGATTTAGATTTAGAATGATTCTTATGGCATGGAGGAAAACCATTTAGTTTGTAACATTTTTCCTTTGTATGGCCTGGAATGTGGCAGTAAGAACATGTTGAACCCAAGATTTCAAGTTTTGTGTAATTATATATTTACACATAGATTTTGATGATAACAAATGAATTCAAAGAATAAAGAAGTCTCAAGCTCAAGTTGTCTACACAATGGAGTCAAGCACATCAATGAAACAAGCATGAGCAAGAAGGGAACAAGTTCACATTAAAATTATAGAGTAATGTTGTAAATTTCTTCAAAATTCGAAATTAGGATTAATGCTCAAAATTAATATTTTATCATAAAGCATTAAAATACATTTTCCACATGTGCATGAATATTTTTGAAAATTAAATTTGAAAATTTTGAAAGATGATTGATTGTCATCTTTTGCATGTGCATGCCTTGATTAAAGGGTTGAACTTTGAAAATATTAAAGATGATTGATTGTCATCTTTCACATGTGCATGTTTTATTTGAATATTTTTAAAAGTGATTGATGCTTTTTTAGACTTATACAAAAGGTAGATGATTTTGTTTGAAAAATTTGAAAAGTAAAGTGTGCTCATTTTGTCATATGCAAAAAGTAAAAGATTAGGTTTGAATTTTTTGAAAAGGAAAATGTGCTCATTTTGTCATATGCCAAAAGTAAAAGATTAGGTTTGATTTTTTTGAAAAAGTGAATGATGTTGTCTTTGACAATTGAAAAAGAAGAACCTTTTATTTGAATTTTTTGAAAAAGTGAATGATGTTGTCTTTGACATGTGAATCTTTTTAAATTTGAATATGAAGTCTCATATGCCTATAAATAGATCATTTGAGAGCTTCACATTCACAACACCAAGAGCATACAACATTCATTTAAAGCTTTCATTCTCTCTTCTCTAAGCATTGAGCCTTAATCCTTGTTCATTTTGAGAGATATAGTTTGCGCTGTATTGTTCTTATTTCACTCATTGAGGAGTATTTTCTGATAACCTACCCACTATCAGCTCTTGTATCAGAAAAAGGGTGTGTATAACCCTTGTGTGTGTAGAAAGTATTATACACGGGAAATAGTTGAATCACCACGTGTAAGGTGATTGCAAGTGTAGAGGGTGTTCTACACGGATCCTTTGTAGCGGTGTTGTTCAAATGTGTAATAGGTTTCTATCTCCACCTGAAGGAGGTTGAATAGTGAATTTGAGAATCCTCAAGGGGTAGCTTGAGGCGAGGACGTAGGCAGTGGGGCCGAACCTCGTTAACATACTGAGTTTGCTTCTCTCTTACCCTTACTCTTTATATTTATTGTTATTTCATATTTTGTTTATTTTTTATATTATATATTTCATTTATAATTGTTATTTTTTTTAATACAACTCAATTCACCCCCCCTCTTGTGTTAGTCATCTGGGTAACAATTGGTATCAGAGCTAAGAGCTCTATTATAAGACTAACTATCTTTTGAGTTAAGATCTTATGGCTAACATTTCAGCTTCGTTTGGTGAAGGTCAATCTAGCAGTCGGCCTCCACTCTTTTGTGGAGATAATTACTCATTCTGGAAAGTTAGAATGAGAATATTCCTTCAAGCTCAAGGTCGAGAAATCTGAAAATGTATTGTAAATGGATCTTATATTCCAACAAAAATGGTTGATGGAGTAAAGGTCAAAAAGGAAGAAGAAGAGTTTGATCGTGAAGACGATAGACTTTATACTTTGAATTTAACTGCTATGAATTTATTATTTAATGCTCTCAATGGAAATGAGTTTAATAGAATAATGACTTGTGCTACGACAAAAGAAATTTGGGATAACTTGGAAGTTACTTATGAAGGAACTTCGCAAGTCAAGGAATCAAAAATTTATATTCTTACTCATGAATATGAAATGTTTAAGATGAATGATGATGAATCTATTTCTAGTATGCACACTCGTTTTACTAACATCATAAACAGCTTGACAGCTCTTGGCAAAATTTATTCTAAGGTGGAGATAGTAAGAAAAATTCTCAACTCTCTACCAAAACGCTGGGAATCAAAAGTGACAGCGATTCTTGAAGCTAGAGACCTCAAGAAACTCGAAATCAATGAACTCATCGGGTCACTTATCACCCATGAGTACACATTGAAAAGAGGAGAAGAAGAAGGAAAGCCAAAGAAGAGCTTAGCACTTAAAGCTGTTCCTCATGAAAGTGAAAGTGATGAAGATGAGGAAAATGAAGATAAAGATGAAGAAGTTGCGATGATAACAAGAAGAATTCAGAGGTTTTTGAAGAAAAATAGAACTCCTCCGAGGAAATCCTTCAAAAAGTTTTCCAAGAAAGATTTAGGTAAAAATGACACTTTAATTTGTTATAAATGCAATAAACCTGGTCATATCAAGCCAGATTGTCCTCTGCTAAAGAAAGATCGAAACAAGGGCAAGAAAGCAATGAAACCTACATGGGATGATGATTCAAGTAGCTCAGATAGTGAAGCAAGCAATGAAGAATCAGCAAATCTTTGTCTTATGGCTAAAGATGACATTGAGGTAACAAATATTGATAATATTGAAAATCCTTCATATGAAGAATTGTAAAATGTTTTAGAAGAGGTATATGAGGAATTTGAAAAATTGGGTATCAAGTATACTGTTTTGAAAAAGAAAAATTCTTCTTTAACAAACGAAATTGAAATTTTAAGAAAAGAAAGTATCATTTTGAAAGATGAAAATCTTGAATTGAATAAGAAGAAAACTGATTTAGAAAATATTGTTGAAAACTTTACGAATGGAAAAAGAAATTTTGAAAAACTTCTTGGTAGTCAAATATGTGTTTTTGACAAGGCAGGTTTGGGATATATGCCAAAACAAAAATACAAACCTTATAAAAATTTCTTTGATAATCATTCTACATCAAAAACTAATATTCAAAATTCTTTTCATAAAAATAATTTTGTCAAAAAAGGATATTATTATAATCATTCAAGTTTTTCATATATGTCACATGCTATTTGCAATTTTTGTAATGGAAATGGTCATAATTATCATACTTGTCCTATTAGAAGAAATCATACAATGACTATTAGGGCCATATGGGTACCTAAAAATCTTGTTTCTTCTAATACTAATAAATAAAGGACCCAAAGAACTTGGGTACCAAGAAAAATCATTTTAATTGTTTTTATAGGTATGCATGAAGTCTTCCACAAGCAAAAACAAATGGTTTTTAGATAGTGGATGTTCAAGACACATGACGGAAGACAAGACTAAGTTCTTTGATCTTAGATCTAAAGAAGAAGGACACATGACATTTGGAGACAACTCGAAAGGGAAGATTGTGGGAATAGGTAAAATTGGTAATGAATCTTCTCTCATAATTGAAGATGTTCTACTTGTTGAAGGTTTAAAACATAATCTTTTGAGCATAAGTCAATTATGTGATAAAGGATTTACAGTTACTTTTAAAATGGATAAATGCATTATTTTGAATGATCATGATTGTAATATTTGTTTTATTGCTTTTAGAAACAATAATGTTTATACAATTGATTTTGAAGAAATTACCTCACAAGATGCTATTTGCTTTTCAGCTCAAAATGAAATTAGTTGGTTATGGCATAGAAGATTAGGTCATGCCAACATGGAACTTATTTCCAAACTTTCAAAAAATGATCCTGTGAGAGGTTTACCAAAAATATATTTTCTTAAAGACAAAATTTGTGATGCATGTCAATTTGGTAAACAAACAAAAACTTCTTTTAAAACTAAGAAACATATTTCCACTACTAGACCATTGCAACTGATACACATGGATTTTTTTGGACCAAATAGAGTTGCAAGTCTAGGAGGAAAATATTATGCATTTGTTATTGTTGATGATTTCTCTAGATATACTTGGGTCATCTTTCTTGCTCATAAATGTGAGGCACATAATGCCTTTACCAAGTTATGCAAGAGAATTCAAAATGAAAAGGGCTATATTATTTCAAGTATCCGAAGTGATAGGGGAAAAGAGTTTGTTAATAAAAATATTGAAACATTTTGTGATGAAAACGGTTTTGTACATAATTTTTCTGCTCCTCGAACTCCTCAACAAAATGGGGTAATAGAGAGGAAAAATAGATCTCTTCAAGAGATGGCAAGAACAATGCTCAATGAGAACAACTTGTCTAGTTATTTTTGGGCCGAAGTAGTAAGTACTGCATGTTATGTTATAAATAGAGTTATGCTAAGGTCTAAGTTAGATAAAAACCCCTATGAGCTTTGGAATGAGAAAAAGTCCAACATTGGTTACTTTCATGTATTTGGATGCAAATGTTTTATTTTGAATGACAGGGATAATTTAGGCAAATTTGATGCAAAATCTGATGAAGGTATCTTTTTCGGGTATTCTACTAATAGTAAAGCTTATAGAGTATTCAATAAAAAAACTTTGACTGTACAAGAATCTATGCATGTAGTATTTGATGAATCTAATTCTCCACTCTCCAAGAAATCTATTGATGAAGAAACAGAAGGTATAAATAACACAGAAAGTCTCAATCTCAATAAAGAGAAAACAATAGAGGAAGTTCAACATGGAGCCATCAGGAAAGATCATCCAAATTTAATACAAGATGCAACCAAACAGTGGAAATTTGTGAAAGATCATCCAGTGGAACAAATTTTGGGAGAACCTTCACAAGGTGTAAGTACTCGATCATCTCTTAGAAATATTTGCAATCATACTGCTTTTCTATCGCAAATTGAACCCAAAAATATTGATGACGCACTTCTTGATGAATCTTGGATTCTAACTATGCAAGAAGAGTTGAATCAATTTGAAAGAAATGATGTTTGGACACTTGTTCATAGACCCAAAAATCATACTATTATTGGAACAAAATGGGTTTTTAGAAATAAGAAAGATGAGTCTGGAGTCATTACTAGAAATAAGGCTCGACTTGTAGCCCAAGGTTTTAATCAAGAAAAATGAATCGATTATGATGAGACATATGCACCTGTCGCAAGATTAGAAGCTATTCGAATGCTACTTGCATATGCTTGTTATAAAGATTTCAAACTTTTTCAAATGGATGTTAAAAGTGCTTTCTTAAATGGTTTTATAAATGAAGAGGTATATGTTGAGCAACCTCCAGGTTTTGAAAATCATATTTCCCCAAATCATGTTTTCAAACTCACAAAAGCACTATATGGACTTAAACAAGCTCCTAGAGCTTGGTACGAAAGACTTAGTGGTTTCTTGATTGAAAAAGGTTTTTCAAGAGGAAAAATCGACACAACTCTTTTCATTAAATATGAAAATGATGATATTCTTTTGATTCAGATTTATGTTGATGATATAATATTCGGTGCTACTAATGAAAATATGTGTCAAGTTTTTGCTAAGACTATGCAGGAAGAATTTGAGATGAGCATGATGGGAGAACTTACATTCTTTCTCGGATTGCAAATTAAGCAAACAAAAAGTGGGACATTCATCAATCAATCAAAATATATTAAGGAATTACTGAAGAAGTTTGGGATGGAAAATGCTAAGGAAATTGGAACACCAATGAGCCCATCAACTAAACTTGATAAAGATGAATCTGGTAAGTCAGTTGATTCGAAAATATATCGAGGTATGATTGGTAGCTTATTATATTTAACAGCCAGTAGACCAGATATTATGTTTAGTGTGTGCTTATGTGCACGCTTTTAATCATCTCCAAAAGAATCACATTTAATTGCAGTTAAGCGCATTCTTAGATATCTTAGTGGTACAATTAACCTAGGGTTATGGTACCCTAAGCACACATCTTTCGATCTAATCAGTTACACAGATGCAGATTATGCTGGCTGTAAAATAGATCGAAAAAGCACTAGTGGAGCATGTCATTTCTTAGGTCATGCACTAGTTTCTTGGTTTAATAAAAAACAAAATTCTGTTGCACTATCTACTGCTGAGGCAGAATATGTTGCTGCGGGTAGTTGTTGTGCTCAAGTTCTCTACATGAAGCAACAACTTGAAGATTTTAAACTCATGTATAATCACATTCCAATCAAATGTGATAATACAAGTGCTATAAATCTTTCAAAGAACCCAATACAACATTCTAGAACTAAGCATATTGAAATAAGATATCATTTTCTTCGAGATCATGTGCAGAAAGGTGATATAGTACTAGAATTCACAAACACACACGATCAGTTAGCAGATATTTTCACAAAACCTTTACCAGAAGATAGATTATGTATGATCAGAAGAGAAATAGGTATGATGCATGCTATGAATATCTCTTAAAAGATAGACTAGAGTCAATAAAAATAGAGATAGATTTTTTAAATACTTTTACATAAACTTGAGATTCTTAGCCTCATGTTTGAGACGCTCATTCTCTTCATACAATATTATGTCATTCTTATCTATGGGAACCGGCAAGCGGAATGAAGAA
Source organism: Carya illinoinensis (assembly GCF_018687715.1). Taxonomy (NCBI): domain Eukaryota; kingdom Viridiplantae; phylum Streptophyta; class Magnoliopsida; order Fagales; family Juglandaceae; genus Carya; species Carya illinoinensis. Next base: position 49,428,081 of record NC_056754.1, on the reverse strand, counting down.
TCTAATAAAGATTTTAATTGTTTATTCTTCTGCCGAATGATTCCTTCCCTTGTGTGAGACTCTTGAACAATTCGTTGAAGTACAACAATTTGTTCTTTGAGCCTTTCAACTTCATGATTTTTAGCTTGTAGCCGCTGAGAAAAAGCAACAATAGAGGAAGAATAGCGAGTCCCAAGACTCACCAAGTCATAAATAGCATCAGAATCTGACTTATTAGTCAGATTATTATTTTCTTGCTGCAACATGGCACCAATGGTAGCTGCAGAAAGGACAAGAGGTTGAGATGCAGAATGCCTCATGGATGGATCTAGAGAAATGTTAGAAGAATGAGCCATTGAGAAAAGAATAGAAGACTTAAAATGAGAATGCCGAAGGAATGCAGATGAGTTATAGAGATGAGATGAAAACTTGATGCGAATTAGATGAACTTCAGGACTGATTTTATAGAGATAGCATAAAGAATAAGACAAATTATTGTCTCCTCAAATCTTATTTAGTCAAAAGAAATACAAGATATGCTGGACACACATTGTCAAAATTTTTCTTACTAAGTCAGCGAGATTAACAGTAGATTGTCCCTATTTTTCTAGTAAACGATGAACCTCTGCTGTTATCTGCCGATGTTGACCTTGTATCTGAACCCTTTCTCGTTCCAGCTCCTCTATTCGTGGTTGCAGATCATGAGCATACCAATCTGCAAATTTTTTCAACTCTTGGTTTTCTTGCTTTAGCCTTTTATTCTCACTATCCTTATTAGCAAGCTTCTGTCGTAACTCAGATATTTGCATGTTAAGATGATCAATCTCACTCACCCTCGCCATTAACCTTCGAGACAAGATCGTAACAAATGTAGCATATTGACTACTGAGCATTCTTGATTCTGCAATAATCTCAGAATCAGCCTTACTAGAAAAACGGTTCACTGCTCCTATCATGGTATTGACGGCCTCAGGAGAGAAGATTGATGATTGATGCGTCAAGGGTTCCTGATTCAAGTCTGGAACATTAGTGGAAGAGAATTACTCAGCCATTCTATCTTTGTGGAAAAACAGAACTCAGGTCAAGAAGCGATTATTTTTTGGCAGCCGATAGATGAAAATGATCATTTTTTTATAGAAACTCGGAGCCTTCAATCCCGTTTGTCAACAACATCAGGCGATTGTTTAAATCTTCAGCCGTATTAAATTCATAGAGTTAGGCTTCGAGGCTTTGCAGCACTTGTCGAGTCACGGACGGCTCCATTTTTCAACTATCTATAGTGTCTACTTACGCACCGTTTTCTTCAGTCTATTTACTTATTGCGGATCCTTTTTAATGATGCCAAAAGGGGGAGAAGTGTTAGACTAGAACATTAACACTGTTTAAATTGCTAAACTTGTTATATATGCTTGGAATTATATTTATACTTTTGCTTGAAAAACTAACGCACATTCTCAGGAGGAGTTTAAGTATTAATACAGGTTTCAGGTTCTATCAAGTATTTGTCATCATCAAAAAGGGGGAGATTGTTGAACCCAAGATTTCAAGTTTTGTGTAATTATATATTTACACATAGATTTTGATGATAACAAATGAATTCAAAGAATAAAGAAGTCTCAAGCTCAAGTTGTCTACACAATGGAGTCAAGCACATCAAAGAAACAAGCATGAGTAAGAAGGGAACAAGTTCACATTAAAATTATAGAGTAATGTTGTAAATTTCTTCAAAATTCAAAATTAGGATTAATGCTCAAAATTAATATTTTATCATAAAGCATTAAAATACATTTTCCACATGTGCATGAATATTTTTGAAAATTAAATTTGAAAATTTTGAAAGATGATTGATTGTCATCTTTTGCATGTGCATGCCTTGATTAAATGGTTGAACTTTGAAAATATTAAAGATGATTGATTGTCATCTTTCACATGTGCATGTTTTATTTGAATATTTTTAAAAGTGATTGATGCTTTTTTAGACTTATACAAAAGGTAGATGATTTTGTTTAAAAAATTTGAAAAGTAAAGTGTGCTCATTTTGTCATATGCAAAAAGTAAAAGATTAGGTTTGAATTTTTTGAAAAGGAAAATGTGCTCATTTTGTCATATGCCAAAAGTAAAAGATTAGGTTTGATTTTTTTGAAAAAGTGAATGATGTTGTCTTTGACAATTGAAAAAGAAGAACCTTTTATTTGAATTTTTTGAAAAAGTGAATGATGTTGTCTTTGACATGTGAATCTTTTTAAATTTGAATATGAAGTCTCATATGCCTATAAATAGATCATTTGAGAGCTTCACATTCACAACACCAAGAGCATACAACATTCATTTAAAGCTTTCATTCTCTCTTCTCTAAGCATTGAGCCTTAATCCTTGTTCACTTTGAGAGATATAGTTTGCGCTGTATTGTTCTTATTTCACTCATTGAGGAGTATTTTCTGATAACCTACCCACTATCAGCTCTTGTATCAGAAAAAGGGTGTGTATAACCCTTGTGTGTGTAGAAAGTATTATACACGGGAAATAGTTGAATCACCACGTGTAAGGTGATTGTAAGTGTAGAGGGTGTTTTACACAGATCCTTTGTAGCGGTGTTGTTCAAAGGTGTAATAGGTTTCTATCTCCACCTGAAGGAGGTTGAATAGTGAATTTGGGAATCCTCAAGGGGTAGCTTGAGGCGAGGACGTAGGCAGTGGGGCCGAACCTCGTTAACATACTGAGTTTGCTTCTCTCTTACCCTTACTCTTTATATTTATTGTTATTTCATATTTTGTTTATTTTTTATATTATATATTTGATTTATAATTGTTATTTTTTTTAATACAACTCAATTCACCCCCCCTCTTGTGTTAGTCATCTGGGCAACAGAACAAATATGAAGGTTTGGGTTGGCTTTGAAGCAACGTTCCAGAGAATGTCCATGAATATTATAATGAGAGCAAAATAGGCAATCCTTACGAGATGTCAAAACAGGACGATTATCGAGACCTCTAGTAACCATGACAATGGGAGCTAATGGGGTATTAAGTTGCCGTCGTCGTTCTTCCTGTTGGACCAAGGAGAGAACTTTGTTGAGGGAAAGAAGTGCGTCTTGAAGTAATATTTGAGCTCGGATGGAATCAAATGAGTCATGAAGGCCCGAGAGGAATTGCATGACTTTGTGGCGATGCGAGTATTCCATCAGTGTCTTGACGGAACCACAGGTTCAAGAGCAAATTAGGCTTCATCGATGGTTCGACTCATAAATTTCCAACTCATCCCAAAAACACTTGAGTTTGTTGTAATATTGTGTAACAGGGGTGTCATCCTGGATGAGAGAAGAAATCGACTTGGATAGTTGAAAAATTCGTGGAGCATTCTGGATGGAGAACCTCTCACGTAGATCATTCTAGACATTTGTAGCCATATCGGCATGAGCAATGCTCGAGCGATGTTCTGAGGCAACCGAGTGCTAGATCCATGCAATGATCATATCGTTGCATCGCTCCCAAGTTGTATAGAGAGGGTCGGATGGATTGGTAGGCTTGATGATCGAACCATCGATGAAGCCTAATTTGTTTTTGATGTTGAGAGCACGCCTCATGGTCTTAGCCCAGGTTACATAATTTTCTGTGTTGAGTAGATCAGGAACAAGGGGAGATGAAGCTCCTTCTCTAGGTTGGATGAAATAAGGACTGGCTGGGTGGTGGGGGTTGAGGGTGGGGTCATTTGGTAGAGTGAAATCTGTGTTTGGCATGATTGATTCTGTGTTGGGGACAGTTTTGGATTCTGTATCGGTGATCATGCTCGTGATACCATATTAACACTGACTTAATGAAGAAGACGAACCAGAGATTAGGATGAATGATTGAATTGTATTCACTCAAAATATTCTTACATGCACAACGTGTGCTGCTATATATATACGACAAATATGGAATAATGAAGACAGAATAAAATGACAGATCATACTAACAGTCCTAACAAACTATACAATCACGTAATGCTGGTGTTCTGTATTATATTAGGTGGATCCATATTCATGGGAAGTAATTGTAGGCTTGATAAGAACACTGATCTTCTCTACAAAAGTCGCCACTCTACTAGGGTGAACACCCTCACTGGAGCAAAAAATACAATTCAACATCTTTAATTTGGACGGACCCTTATAATCATACTTGAATTGTTTTGGTATCTTTTGGTTAAATTATGGCCCTGTTATTATATACATTGTTCACTGTGTTTTCAGTTCTCCTTTTGGGAGGTAAGATGTCTGTTCTGTAGACATAAACTTTGAGTGTGCGTTCCATGAGTTCGTAACTCCTGAACTAAAGTAGCCAAATCGAAGTTTGAAAAATGAAATGTTTTTTTTTTCAAACCTCGTTCTACTTCACAGATCAACACTATCATCCCAGCCAAGTTAAGTACAATTTCTACATCAACAAGTAGAGAAGCATCAAAGAGCCTTTGACCTAACCGCTAAATTTCATCTGAGGGACGTGGCTTGGCAAACATTGAAGTATCCTCTGGATTTAACACTGCCATAGTGAAGAAGCAGGTCAACGGAGACCTAGAGAAGGAGGTTCAACCATGCCAAACTAGGAGAGACTTCAAACAGAGGATGTGAATCTCCACAAGTACCAATAAATTTCTAATGAATCTTCTTCCTCATTCCCTACCACAGGGAATACCACGTTTTCCGAAAATGCCAATAAATAAATAATAATACTACCGATATCAGTGAAAATAGAAGGAAAAAGTGTAGAGGTAAAAGGATAAATGTGATGAATATGTGTAGGTAACAAATATGCCAGTGATGAGACTAATGGCAAGCTTGGAATTGGAGGAGCCAAAAATGTAGGTAGGTAAGCCACTGAGCTGTTCAAAATGGCCAGAGCCAGCGGTAGGATCTAGTGTTGGTGGGTTGAAGCAACACTGGGGACCTGGGGAAGGAGAAAGAGAGATATGAGGAGGAAGGAGTTGCAAAGACTTGGTGGGGGCCTGGGGAGGGAGAGAGAGAATAGGAGAAAGAGAAAAACAATTAGGGAATTTAGTGCAATTGAGTGTAAATTAAAATTTGCTACAAATCCTAGATGGCAAGATTTCAATGGATGGTGTTAAAATTGGGTTATCACCCATCTGGCTGGGAGCTTTTCCCTTCTTATTTCTTCCTTTCTTCTCCATACCACCAGTCCATCGCAGCACCGTCCCATTTTCTCTCTCAACCATGAACTTGAGGATCTACTTCTTCACCCAATCTTCTTCAGCTTTCAGGTACTTGCTATTTCCTTGCTTTTCTTCTGCACCATTTATTTCGTTTCAAAGTTTTGCTTTTCTTGTCTGTTATTGCTGGGTTCAATCTTTTACATTTATGATTTTTTTTTTTTAGGGGGTGGGGGCTGGGATATAAGCTGGAAACAAAAATAAAATTAATAGTTAGCTTTACCCCAAGGTTCGGTTTTTTTTTTTTTTTTTTTTCCTTGTCATTGAATTTTGTCTCCCCATGCTTGGACTCTGTTTGGTTTTTGGGAAAGGTGACGAAAAGAAAGTTCATTTTGCAGACAGTTAATTGGTCATTTTCTGTGTTTTTGCTGCTTGAGGTTCATGTATCTGTTTCTTCCTATACATATTTGTTCAAACACACAAATATCTTGAAGTTTCTGGTGTATTTTCTAATCTATGTTCATAAATCATCGTTTTTTTCTTTTTGCTTTACGAATAAATTTTCATTTTTTTCATTATTATTATTATTATTATTATTATTATTATTTTTGCTTGGAAGATAGAAGTTGTTCTAGCTGGCAAATAAGAAAAAAAGAAGTTGAATTTGTGTCTGAAGCAGAAATACTTTCAGCTTTGTGGCTTCTGTCGGTTGATAGCAAAGGCCTTGAGAGGAAGCATTTTCCTCGGCCATCTTGGTTTGTTTAAGCTTCTGGAGGTGACACTTAACATGGATTCCCATTGTTTGACTTCAGTTCCTTCTAATTCCTTTCTTTCATACCTTCCCTAATTCATTATCATTTGACAAAAGCAGTAACTCACTGTTTTAAGGATTTTTGGGTTGTTCATCTGATGGCTAAAGAGTGTTTCAGTTTCTAAAGAACAAATCCTTCGGCCATTAAAGTTAGAGCCCTTCAGATTGCTTCAGTTTGATGCCATCCAGCTCAATTCAGCACGTAGAAATTTGCAGAAGCATCTTATGTACTGCAGAGTAAAACCCAAATGTGTTGAACATTAGTGATGACTTGGGTGATTTTCAATTGTGTTGTATTAAATATTTAGAATGTATTTATTGCACTCCAGAAATATTGCTCTGCATTATTGTATTTTTATATAAGTTCTTAATTTAGCAAAAAAAAATTAATAGAAAAAAAATTATTAAATTTATAATATTTTATTATTATTTTAAATAATAAATAGATAATCTAATATAAAAATAAATTTTGAGCGGAATAACTAAATGCAAAATCTAATGTAGATGCCCTAAGCGGAGCAAATGGGTTACAAAAATCCTATGATGAGGCTCCTATAAAAAGCTATAATTCTTAAGAAAAAGTATTAATAAAATCTAGTTAGAGAAAAAAAAATTAGTAATACAATGTGGGAGTTTCCTCACGATCTAAAGAAAAGATACTAATTATGAGTTTAGGTAATTCATAAAGAAAGAAAAAATTGACCATATTGCTCATTCCACCAAATGAAACAATGCTATCTCCTAATGCATTGCTCTCTATATATACATGAAATATATCAACTTGGAAAGTACTTTGAAATGAATAATGTCATTCCAATTATTGTAATATGACTAAGGAGGTAGCAAATTATTCTTGAACCAATTAATATTAAAACCACCGATTTCTACTCACATGCTACAATTTTTTCTTTTGAAAGCTGTGCTCTTGATTAAGATTTGACTATTCGGCCTTATTTGGTTGTACAGATAATAATATGAAAGTTGAATAAAATATTATTAAAATATAACTTTTGTTTTGGGATTAAAAAATTTTGAATTATTTTTTGTATTTAGATTGAGAGTTTGAAAAAATTGTAACGATTAGATGAGAATAGATGGTTTTGAAAAATAAACCAAACCTAAGACTATACAAAACAAGACATTTGACACAATCTTGATGGTTAGATTGTGATTGAAGGTTCTTCATAATTTGGGGCTTACTTTGAGAATTTGAAACATCTTTCCCTATCTAATATTACCTATATATAGGGCTACAAACAAACTGAGTCAAGTCAAATTCGAACAAGGGCACTACAGCTCAATTAACATGTTTACTTGATCGAACTCAAATAAAACTTGAATATCCTTGCTCAAACTCGATTCGTTAACTATTAATTTTTTTCGAATTCGACTCGAGTTCAACTAAAAATAAACAAAGAAATCAATTTTTTATTTTGAAATTTCTAATCCTATTTTTTGATTAATAAAAAAAATTTTAAATTTTACAAAATAAACTCAAACCATTTAACTATTCAACCAAATAATTTTAATTCAAAGTTCTTATAGTATAACTTTTTTTATATAAAAATAAATTATAGTTATATATTAAAAGAATAATACACAAGATAAATATAATCAACTAAACTATTTAATACATATAGATACTATGATAAATGAATTGTTGTAGTTGTTTGATATATTATCATACAAATTATCCTATACACATTTTGAGAACATATCATATCTATATTAAATAAAGTAAACTATAAATAAATTAATAATATAAAATTAAGAATATAAAATATAACTAACATGTAATATATATAACACATACATATATAAAACATATTACGAGCTTCAAAACTAGTTTAAAAGAGTCAAGCCAAGTTTATACGAATTTTGTTCACGAGTCTAAACCGAATCGAGTCGAGTTTATACAAATTTTGCTTGTTTAATATTCTATTCAAACATATATTAATATTTACGAACATTTCATTTATTAAATAAACCGAGTACACACGAGCCGAGCTCGAGTTGTTCACGAACTATTATGTTCATTTGCAGCCCTACCCATATGAGATTAGAAAATAGGCTCCCACATATTGTGTTTCTTTGGAAGTTTGATAGTACAAATCGGACATATATTGAGAATGTTAATGGTATAATAAAATTAGATTGGGAAACAAAAAGGATAAATACATTTTACACCTTGAGTAATGAAATACACATAGAGTGTCACAGACTATTTTTTTTAATGAATTTGCACTGAGAAGCACAAATGTTTTACTATTTACCGCATTGTTTACAACTCTATCTATCACTACTTCAACCTTTAAATTATCAACCTTCCTCAAACCTTCACTATAAACCATCACTTTTTTCAACTTGCACATTTTGTTCATTTGCCCATTTGAATCTATGAGATTTTAGGTGCATGAGTTTTGTAAAATTTGATTAGAGAGCTTGAGTATGGATACAAACTTGAAAAAATGTGATAGTTTGAAGAACAATATTATTCTTTCAATTATTTTACAATTTATTTTATAATAGAATAATGTTAAATAAAATCTTAGAGTGTTCAAATTTTACACGCTTTTTTTGAAAAAAAATATGATCCATAAAAAAAAAAATGATTTCATCATTTGTGTTAAATTTATCTATTTTTTTAAATAGAGTGTGCATAGCGTATACATCTTAAGACTACAAATATAATTTTTTTTATAATAACCTACTTCATTAAAAAGGTATTATTATTTTTTATTTGAGTATTAAATTTAACATAAATTATATTCGGCTGAATGTGTTATGTGATTTAGTTGCAAAATTAAAAAACAAAATGATATTATTATTATTATTATTTTACAAAAGATAAGATATTATCGCTTACGATCAATCAGGCACAGGCAAGAGACTGAACCTAGGTCCGAAAGTTTCAGTTTCACGTTCCCCTTCAATCTTAGCTTGGAATTTGCCAAGGCCATAGAAATGACGATCGACGACGAAAGCTCGATATACGTGGGCGGGCTTCCATACGACGCGACCGAGGAGAGCATTCGCAGAGTCTTCGATTTGTACGGTTCCGTCGTCGCCGTTAAGGTCAACATCCCGTCGTCTCTCTTCTCTCCATCTCTCTCTGTCAAGTATTTGCACGAACACGATTCTTATTTCCTCTTCTGATTGTGGCTACGTTTTTAATTGGTATTTAGGGTTTATGTTAGTGTTTATCTGTATGCTTAATTGATGGCTTTGTCGCTTCTCTTTCATGATTAATAATGTGCTCTGTGTTATTTTGCTTGCTGGGAGAGAAGTAACATTGTTGGTCAAAAAGTTGGTATATTTATTCGGGCCGATGTTTTGGGTGGGAATAGCGATTGTGCTATGTTGTGCAAGTCTTCCCAAGTTTTGTTTTTCTTACTTCTTCTTGGGATATTTTCTCGTAATAATTTCCGTAGAAAGATTTTACATGAAAACAAGATTCCCTAGCTAACTAATTAAAGATGCTGAACTAGTTCTCTTCACAGTAATAATTTCCGGAACAAAATTTTAGTGAAAACAAGATTTCCCAATTAACTAATTCTTTTGTACTGAACTAAGTGAATCGAAATGCAAATCTCTCTGTGGCTTCATGGCAAGCTTTCAAAGTACCTCTATGAGTAAATAAGTTGCACTGAGACATGTAAGCCTTGTGATTATACTTGGCGATGATATTTTGATTCCCTTGTCTTGAATCTGCACAAGAAGTTGGAAATACTTTTACGTCTTTGGATATGCGCTATGCAAATTAATGCGGTTAAGTCTAATACCAGGATAGTATGTGTTGGGGTCAGAGACAGTTGAATATGCTACAGTTGAATGATCTCTCTGCTCATTCATTGCAAATCTTGTACTTTGCATGCAGGCCATCTGTTTTAATCTTGTTGCTAGCAATTAAAAGAATAATCTTGTTTGTAGATTACTTTGTTTACACTTTGATACACATTATTGGATTGCAAAGAATAAATTACTATATACTTTGTACCCATTTTTCCTACAGATTATTAATGACCATAGTACTCGAGGAAAATGCTATGGCTTTGTTACTTTTACAAATCCTCGATCAGCAGTTGATGCCATCAATGACATGAATGGCAGGGTATGTGATGTTAAGGGTTCGTCTTTACTTTAAATGAATTATTTTCAATCATGATAAAGAGAAAAGTCTTGTTTTTATTGTTGGTTTGAGCTTTTTAGACCTTTGACATTATGAAGCTTTAAATTAGACTATTGATGGGAGAGTTATTAAAGTAAATGGAGTGCGGAGTCGGGTTGGAAGACCAAACTTTGATAGAGAAAGCTTTCAACGTAAAGTTGAGAGGGGCACTGACTGGGATAGAGGTAGAGATCAAGAAAGAGGTTATGATCGGGAGAGGACTCGGTATCGGGATCGAAACAATGATTGGTCTAGAGAGCGTGATCGATCTCGTGATCATGTTCGAGAGAGAGAAAGAGGATATGACCATGCACGTATTCATGATGGAGTAAGGGCTCCTTTCCTTACTAGAGATAGAGATGAGGATGGAGATATGGTGGACAATGGGCAAGAGCACAGCAGGAACCATGACGAGGATTGGGAAAGAGACCGTGATTTGGATCTGGAAAGGGAGTGGGACAGGACCAATGAGCTTGATAAAAGTGTCGACAATGGTAAAGATCAACATTCAAATAGACAGAATGGGTAAAGTCCTTTTTACTTTGATTGTTGACCATCATTCCTGAAAGTCAGTACTTATCTGTACTGACTTTCAAATTAACATTATTTATCTGTACTTGTTTCTTATTCTTGAAAGTCGGTATTTTTATTAGTATATCCAAGCATATTTTTATGTTTGAGGAAATTACACTTTTCCCTGTGTACATTGCTAACAAACTATATATCAATAAAATTTAATTTATTTATGAATTTTTTTTTTTGGGGAAATCACACTTTGTCTCCCTTAACTTCACCTATAAAATACTTCCAGTTTTGACTTTGTACCCTAAACTGCCAATTGCACCATAAACAACATATACTTTTCAATTCATACCCCTGGTTAAGACCTAGCTGTTAAAATGAACTAGAAATTGGCTATATAACATGACACAATTTTGATGATCAGGTTTTAGTCGATGGTACAAATTGAAAATTTTTGGTAGTTTGGTGGCAAATTGAAACTTTTGGAAGTTTGGGATGCAAATTGAAAGCAGTGAGAGTGTTGTGGGTGAAACAAATGTAATTCTTTATTTATGTCTTCTGAATGAACAACAGTATCTTTAATTTACAATTTTTTTATGAGAAAAAAAAATTAATTGAAGGAACAATAGGCATAGCCCAAAGATGTTATTTACAATTACTTATCAAGAAAAGAAAAGAAAAGGCAACTGGTTGTATGCATCTTCTGATGTCCCCATACAGAAAGAGAGATTGGGCTTTGTGCGAATCTCACCTTGGACTTCTGTTTCACCCTGAAAGAATCTCTAAAGAAAATTTGTAAGTGGAAGCTTGGTACCCTCAAGTATTTGCTCGAACTTATCAAAAAAAAAAAAAAAAGTATTTGCTCGACTCTGAGAATGGTACTAGTCAGTCAGAATTTTTCTTTTTCTGACCAAAACATGATTTGGAGGGAATCATTAGGGCTCATAGATTTTTTTTATGCCCCCTTTTTCCCAATTGGTTTGGTTTAAAAACTTAGAAATGGGAATTGTAAAGCTGGTATAGCTAGATGGATTTGATGGGCACGTACTAATAAATTTTGTGTGCACTGTGCCTCTGTGGTTGCATTTCAACTTGGCTTTGAGACAGTGATGAGTAGATTTTACCGATTCTTTCAGGATCACTACGTTGTTGCATCCTGATGAAGAGTATTAATTTAATCCTATCTTCTGCTTTAGGACTTGATGGAGCTTATGCTCATACTTTTCTATCTTCTCTTTCCCCCTCTTAGAATGTTTTTAGGTGCTTCTTTTGAATACTTCCTGTGTACATGGGCTTTGCCTATTACATTCATTGAATAAAACTTCTCTTACTTAAAAAAAAGAAAAGAAAAGAAAAGAAATTTAATCCTAGGAACTCATTCATAATGAAGGCTGTATTTGATTTTCCATTGTAGAAAGTTTGTATCTTCATAAATTAAAGACTAACATGTTATTCATCAAAAAAAAAAAAAAAAAAAAAGTTTGTATCTTCATATTTAGATGGTAACCTTGAATACTTTTGAAAGTTGTATAATACTTATATAAAAACTTTGGTGTTTAATATCACGTGCTTATGAATATTACGTGGCTATTAACTTTATTGTATCATTCATCTGTTGAATGGATTCTAAATCTCTTTAGATGACATTAATGATAAAATTCTGAAGTTTTATGTATTGGAAGTATGTTCACATCAGTATAGTCTCCTCTTTCCCCTAACCCAGCTCATTCCTGCAGTTTTGATGTTAATGGGAGTCATGGTAGGGAAATTTCACCTGAATCGATTGATGATTATTATGATCGGGTGAGCTCATCATTTTGTAGGTTTTCTTGTTAATTTCTTTTTTTTATATAGATATGTTTTCTTGTTAATGTCAATAAGGCGTGGATAAACTTTTTACTTACATTTTTCTTGATGGCATTATCAGGAAAAAGAAGAATTTGAGAGATTAACTCATACGATTGATGAACTCAGAAAGGAGGTTAGTTATTATTTATCTAGATTCATGCCATTATTTCTCTATCAAATGATCATGTCACCCACATTGTCATCCAATTGGTTTATGAAACGTGCACCAAAAATTTTAAAGCATGCTTTGCTCATAAGGACACATACATGCCGTGCCTATCACCATCCAAGTGAAGCTAAAGGCCTGCACAAGTTTTTCTAGCAACTTTCAATTTATTATCTTCATACCACTATTTTTTTAGTTTTTTTATCCTACTATTATTGGTGGCAAAAGAAACTAAGATTCTTTGTGTTTGTCAGATTTCTCAGATGGAGGAGAGGGTAGAAGAGAAACAAAAACTTATTATGGATTTACAGATAGAATCTAAGGTGACTTTTTGTTTGAATTACACAGCACTTATTATTTAGCTCATGTGCTCTTCCATTTTTCCCCTCTTATCACTCATGTGCTCTTCACACGTTCTCACTGGAAACTCTATAAATAAATGCAGAAATTGGAGGATGAGTTGATTGCTTCAAAGAAACACACTTCACACAATCAGATGCAGTTAACCAAGGTAATCACCTTGATTATCAATTGGCTGTTTGGAAATTTCTCTAGATATTCCTTGGAATTAATGGTTGCTTTTGGTGAATGTTCTTCAGATGTATAAATGTTTTCGGCTAGTGAAAGACTACTCTGAACGACTTAAAAGCTCTGAACAAGAACTCCAGGTTTGTCTTGTGTGTATGTGGCCATGCTAATAACACTGTTTATTTTTATGCCATCGGGTATGATACATAATCTGGAGTCAAATGTTTGTGGTTATGCATGTCAACTGCAATCTTGTTAAATACACTAGATATAAATTCTTTTTTAACTCCCTTGTCATTTATAGGCCCTGAGCATGTCTGCTCTGCCATCATGGCATGCCATGTATTGAATGTGCAGTTACATGTGGAACTAGCGTGATCTAAGCATATAAACACTTTTTATAAGAAGTTTATATAATAAAATTAATATCTGCAGCATGTATAGGCAGAGCATTATTGTGTAAATTACAACTTTCATTAGTGGTAGTGGGTTATTAGTAGATCGTACATGATTCTCGTAGACTGCTCGGCTTAGGATATGCTCATTGATAATATTTAGTGAAAAGGCTTGCCCTTCTGTAGTTGTTTTTGATCTGGTAAGGTAGGGTGAGTGTAGTGGCATTTGTCTATACAGAGGTTCAAGTCTCCAATGGAGCTTGAGTGCCATCTTCACCTCCTACCCGCCTACCTTGTTATCTGCCATGTGAAAAAGAAAAGCATGTTCATTTAGAATCATGAAGTCATAATGGAGAATATATGGTGGCACATGGTTAACTCAAACTTTTACCTGCAGGCTCTTGTTGATACAGCAAAGCTGGAAACTGATGCTGATGATGTTGGCTTGAGGGATGGCAATGCATAATGTCATGGAGGATTTATGGTGGCGCACATAGTATTAACCAAACTTTCACCTGCAGACTCTTGTTGATATACCAATGTTTGAAACTGATGTCAGTGATGATGTTGACTTGAAGGATGGGATCCTAACAAATGGCAATGCATTATGTAATGTTAAAGTTCTAGCTCTTGGGTGTGATTCCTTTTATTTCGGGTGCTAGAGTCAGTGATGATTTTGGTGATGGCGGTATGAGGTTTGCCTTTTGGTAGCTTTTACAATTTAACGATGTTCATATTATCACTTAACCTTGTTATCAAGTTGTCTATTTTTTTGTTTTCAAACATTGTGTTCTTTTACATTGTCTGCATTTTAATGGGAAAGCTGAGTTCTTTAGTTTCCTTTTGTCACTGAGTGACCAATTGACTCTGACAGGGTGGCCAAAAGCCGTGCCAACACTGCCAGATTATTTTTAACTGCCTGAACTGAAGAATGCTAACTTCTCTCATGTCTCTTTTGAATAATGGAGTATATTCACTTTAGGTCTTTAAAGTTAAAACCTTGAGATCTGTAACTGGTGTGGATGCCCAGCCTCATCTGGAGCCATACGCTTTAAACATGCAATGGTCAAAATTAATATGCTGTCTAAATTAAACTATAAAAAGAAAAGGCAGCTACAAAAGCTTTGGTTATGTGTTTTTTAGAAAGCTGAGAGAGCCACAGGGTGGAAAGAAATCAGGCAAATGCTTTCGGTGACTCTTCCCCTGTAACCCGAGTTTTTAAGTTCCCATTTGCCTTCTTTCATTGCATGTTTTACGTATCCCCTTAGAGCACAATAACTCTGCAACTCAGATTCGGACAGGAAATTGAAAGTAGAAGAGGGCCCGGGTACTGACCCGGCCCCCCCTTCTCGGGCAGGTGCCCGGGGTGTGCTTGTCCCACCATCCTAGATAAATCTGCACAATTTGTTAGAATAATATTTACTTTACAAATTGTAAAAGGTTTTTCTGATATGGAATTTATATAACACGTATGTTCATGTTTCTTTAACGAAGAAACTAGAAGCCAGCTTTTTAATTTTATGCAAATGGACCTGAAATTGAGTCGAGAGGAAAGCAACTCAAATAGAGATGTTTCTTGAGTTTTTAACCGAATTCTAAGATCTAAATTAGAGGAAAAATAGACATACAGTGGGTCACATTACAATTCAGGTAATAATAAATGATTTTGTGATGTTCATTTTATGTATTTATTTTTCTCTCACTCTAGACCTTAAAGCTTGTCTAAACCTTAGAGTTTATCAAGAAGTTTAGGCCTGTTTGGTTATACAGATAAGATAAGATGAGATAAAATGTTTTAAATAGTAATGAATAAAATATTATAATAATATAATTTTTTTAATATTAATTTTGTATTGGGATTTGAAAATTTTAAATTGTTTATTATATTTTATATGAAGTTTTGTAAAAGTTGTAATGATAAGTTGAGATAAAATTTTTAATTTTGTGTAACCAATCCGGGCATAAGGGTATCTAAACCAAGGAACCCATGATTGGATTGTTGTCCTCCATAACAAAGTCGTAACCTTTTTTTTTGAAAAGAACAAAGTCGTAACCTATGGCCTTGTATTTCTAAGCGAATAAGGAAGCATATTGTTTTAAGAGTAGTGTTATTTGAAAGTATTTATATTATATACTATTTATATAACATGATTTGATCTGTAAAATTTATTTTTTAAATTAAATTCTGTCGCATGAATGATATGTGTCCAATAGAATTATTATTGTTTTAATATGCTCGGGAACCAGGTCTGATAGGCAAGGTTGGGTGTAGTCACAACCATCATTTTCTGTAAAACTTAATGCAAATCGGCCTGTGGAAAAGGCAGAAATACCAGAAAACGCCAAAGCCCATATAATCCAATCTTCAATATTTTCCAATTAAGATATCAAAACGTACCAGGATAACAAAACAAACACTCACTTTTTCTTTATGCCTTTTTTACCCTCCCACTTAGAATTTACTTATCTTTTTAACATGCAACAATACAATAACAGAAATGCATGGGATAGAAACATGCAAGAGTTACCCTAAAGCTAGCCCTAACCCTAAAGCTTTCTACCATAAGCCTTAGAACTTGAGAGTGATCCCACTTCCATTGCTTTCCTCACCATCTTCTCTCACTGCAGCGAACCCTTTTCTCTCCCCTCCATTCTCACCACTCTCACCCTTATTCCAGCTGCTGCTCTCTGACTTTCCGTCTTCAATGCTCTCCGACCGGTCCCCAGTCCCTCTGATGTCGGATTCTGGAGAGCTGTGCGTCTGTGGCGTGGACTTGTACACGTGGACTTGGTGGTGGAGAGCGTGGTGGTGCAACTGGTGGTGAGGCGGATGTGGCGGTGGCGGTGCAGCATAGAATTCTTGTGGAACTGCTGGGCCACAGTAGTGTGGAGGTGCATGCGAGCCCGGATGGGTTCCATACAGAGCTGAGGCTCCCGTATGAGCTGCTGCGGCAGTGGCATACTCTGGTGGGACCCATATGCCACCTAGGACTACGAGCTGGGGAGCTGGGGCTCCGGAGGCTTGTGGGCTTGGACTGGGTCTTCTAGTGTGAAGCCTGTATTTCTAGGAACAAGAAAGGGGAGAAATCAATATCATATATTAGTTGATCTGTACAACATCATTGTACAGAATATGCATTAATATGCAGTGTGGTCCTTTGTCAGGGTAGGTTAAAATAGTACAAAGGCTCTTTCATGCCTGCCCTGCATTTCTATGCATGAGAGAGAGAGAGAGAGAGAGAGAGAGAGAGAGAGAGAGAGAGAGAGAGACCTGCAGGTGGCTTTTAACTTCATCATTGGTCAAACCGTCAACCTTCATCAGCTCCCTGATTTGTTTTGGGGTGGCTACTGTTTCCATGACCAAAGAAATATTGGTCAAAGATTTTGCTATGAATACTAAATAATGATAATGGTTCAGATATTGAAGATGACAATGATTGTTTGATTATTATCATGATTTAGATATATCATATCGGGTAAATCATGATATCTTATGACAATTAATAATATCTTAAAATCATACTTCAATATCTTAAATTCATGATATCATATATATGAACCATGTTACCTTGAGAACCACCAAGCATCTGAAGAGCATTCACGAATCTCCGATGTAAATCTGGCGACCAACACCTCCTTGCTTTCCTATGACTCTGAGAAGTGTTAGGAGCAGTGGTTGTTGCGGTTGTTTGCCCATCTGATGAATTACCACCAGACCCTTTTCCTTGCTCAACCGCCACCCCTCCATTACCACCCTTACCTATAATATTCTGATCTCTCCTAGGACAAGAAATCCCGTTTTCTGTCTCCAAACACTTTTTATCCTCCAACTCTTTCTGGTCAGCAGAGGCAAGAGCCAAATCAGGAAGATCACGCAAAGTGGGACTCGGGCACGAGTTCCTTTCTTTCGAGAAAGGATGGAATGCTCCTCCATTTCTCTGTTTACGATCGAAAGTTAGTTTTGGACTAACACTGAAGCCGATATCGGGTTCTTTCGGGGATAAATTAATTGTGGATTGAGATTTGGTTCCGTCACTTGCTTGGCTCCATAATTGAGCGGACGTCATCCAGTTTGCCTTATCAGAATTGTTCGATGATTTCTCTGAGCTTTCAGATGTTGATTGTTTGAGGGGTATAAATTCTTCAAGAACTGGCCTCGGACCTTGGTTCCCTCTGTAGGCCTGTAGCTGCTGCCTCTGAGCCTCCACAGCTGAAAAAATAAAATCAAGTTAAGAAATTAGAAAATTAAAAAATGGCATACGTATAAGCAACATCATGTAAAAATTCAATTTTCAACATTTCAGTATAACTAGAGACATTAATTCCATATATTTGATGTTATTATTATTATTTTTATCCCTTGGTAAACTACAAGGCTCTACTTTTCATTCTTCTTAATTTCTTGTTTGTCTTGTTCTTGTGCCTGGTCTTATTTATTTATTTGAGGTTAGAAATAGTATGCTTGCTTTAAATCTTTACAAAATGTGTTGAATGACAGGCTACTTTGGACTCTCGTAAAATGAAACAAAGATCGATAAAGAAAAAAGGACGTTGGAAGCTAATTAAGACATCACGGTGGACAGCGTGAATATCCAACGTTATTACATCGTATTTAGTAAAATCATTTTTTTCTAGTCAGTTTGATTCTTAAGTTATATGATTCCACATCTATATATAAGATCTTGAATACGCTATTATAAGCTTGCCAATGTGCACGAAGAAGAAAGCTGAAATATATATGCTACCATTGGTGAGAAGTTGCATGCAAAGGGGAAGCTCGCGCTTGAAAGCATCGATCTTGAGGCGTTCTTCCTCGAGGCGAGAAAGGAAGTCTTCGATCTTCTGTGTCTGGTCAATTTGGTCTCCGAAAGATTTGAGTAGCATAGAGTAGCTGTGGGGCTTGCAGTCCAGGCTTAGTTCCGAAGGCGACGCCATTAATTTACGAAAGTTACGTAAAACAGAAAGAGTACTGCCTCTGCTCGACCAAAACTGTAGTAGTAATATTCATGCACAGATAGGAAGAGAGTATGTGGGAACAAACAAGAACAAAAGTTGGTGTTTGGCTTCTTCCTTTCTGGGTTTCAGAGAGAGAGAGAGAGAGGTGGGCGATGTTTGTGAACACAAGGAGGATCGAGGGGGGATTGTCCTCTTTTTAGGGGCGAGTTCAAATGGAATAAAGCAGGGTTTTGTGTGTGTGTGCGTGAGAGAGAGAGAGAGAGAGAGGAAAAGAAAAAGCAGGGGATAAAGCAGAGGGATATTGGTAACTTCTTGCAAAGAACAAAGGTTAAAAAGAAAAGCTAAAAAAAATGAGAGAGATGCTCTCTGAGATCAGAAGGGGAATCAAGGGAGTCTGAGACTAAGGGTCATGTGCTTAGGACCTGGTTTTAGAACCTTTGTACGAAATTAAAATCACCAGCATAAAGATGATTCTTCTTGTTACTATTCTCTCTCTCTCTCTCTCTCTCTCTCTCTCTCTCTCTCTCTCTCTCTCTCCTTTTATTTTATTTTATTTTTATTTTTATCTTCATCTTTTTCCCTTTTTTTTTTTTCCTATCTGCGACCCTATATTTATTTTTCACTCAAATCTTTGGAATTGTTCCATCCAACACCAATAATATTGTTTTCAAGGTCTAGTTGCAATTTTGGTTCCTCTCAATGCACATGAGCACTCAAGCTGGTGATATACAGGCGCCATAAATCAAATGGCTTTCAATTATAATTACCTATACGCACACAGAATAATATTAATATATATAGATGCCTGTTAGCTTTTGAGTATTGAGGAATAGAAACTATGGCAGCCCAATATACAATAGAAAGTAGTCAAAAGTTGTGAATGGATTCTATGGCCATTATTTACTTATGGAAATTTAATATTTTAGCCATAAAGTGATTATATAAAAATAAACTTATAAATTGACATAACTTAATGTAGTACGTTAAATTTAAAGTTTCTTTTATTATAAAGTAGATCTAACATTTTTCATAAAACCACGTCAATTCGTGAGTTTACTTTTGTGTAATTTTTTTATTATCTCTTTTTACTTATCCTATAAAATACTTAACCTAGAAGAACCTCCACAACATCAACAGGAGGTTGTAGATCATGTTGGACACGTGTACGGTCAAAGTGGTACTTGTGGGTGTCCCGTGTCCTTACCAAGGTATTCTATTATCTTCCTTAAAAAATGAGTTAAATGATTCTAATATGATTAACTTAAACAGAAAGACTTTGAAAGGAGCATATACTGTCAATAATATATATAATCTTTAACCATCGAATGCATGAGGCCAGAGAAGGGTGAGCTAGAGAGAGGGAGAAGGAGAGGACATATTCAAATGGGGCTTAGTATCAATCCACTATGCAACTTTTGTTTTTGGGGTTCTAAAAGTAGCATAATTGCTCTAAAATTGAGTGCATAGAGAGAAGAGGGAATATCTAATCTAACAATGAGACATTCATCATAAAGAATATTAATATTTAGCTCCAAGGAGGGAATATCTTAGTTCCAATTCTACGACTCTAAATTAAGGGAACACAACCCACAAAGTTCAAAGGGAGGAAAAAAAAACCAACCCCCAAAAGAATGATAAAGGAGCCTGTGGTGGGAATCTTCTTCTGCTACTAACTTTAATGAAGTGGGTAGGAAGGTAAGAAGATTCTTTATAAATCTTGTGGAATTTTTATGGCGTTCTGAACCTCCTTATAAACAATTCAGAGTATACATGGGAATTTTAAAATTCGATCCCACCTAATATTTGACATATATATATATATATATATATAGATAATAGATTTTATTAGCCTATGAAAATGATCAAGAGTTTTTCTTTTACTACTTCATTCACTTGAAAATTTAATTTACCAAATTTTTCTATACTTTCAAGAGGTTTGGAAGTATAATTTTCTATCACTTGTTGACATCATGACATATCTTAAGTGGCTTTTATTAAGTGGTTGACATATGAAGTCATTTAAAATATGATACGTAATTAACACATGTAATTAGGGATGACAAGATATTTCTAAGATGACAAGTAACATTGTATTAATTGCTCTTGTTCTAAATATTATATATATATATATATATATATAGGTTATATGTATGATTTTGCCTCCATCACACCACAAAATTAAAGACTATTTGGGTTTTTCTCTAAATTATGAAAGAAAAACTTTTACGAGTACGCGGTGCTAGATCTTCTCCGTATATTTTCATGTTTGTGTCTGTGTTTTTTTAGCATGATTAATGACACGAAAGGACGCGCGGTAGATCAGCTCGATCGCCATGCATGCATATATATTTCTAAAATACATGAATATACATAGATACAATATTAATTAGTTACACGCGCGCACCATTAAATAACAGATAATAAAGTAGAATTCCTTTGTTGTTGAATAAGGAAGCTATAACTTAAGTAATTTGGCTATGAATCTCGTGGAGAGTTTGATATCTTTGCTTAAAATCAACGCTAGCTGCCGCATGACTCATACATATATGTAGGTATCAAAAACTGATCATCATTTCTTCCGTGAATATTAATTAAGAATCATAAAAAAGCCGGTGATTCTCATCTATTTCAATATGGTACATATCAAAGCAATTCCAACTTAATACTAACGGAGTATGTACGTGGTACCGGAGCTCTAGATCTTGAACAGTTCATGTTCTTAGCTAGGGTTTTAGCTCTGATAACCTAGGGTTCTTTTATTAAGAATAAATTAAAAAGAAGAATACAAATTAATACATGATGCTTGAAGGTAGCTAGCTAGTAATTAATTATTTGCATACATCCGAATTTGGAGCTAGCCAGTCATGAACTTGATCAAGCCCGGTTTGGATTAACAAATCATCCAACTCATCTCATTTAATTATTATAACTTTCTCAAACTTTCATATAAATTAATATAATAAACAATTCAACTTTTTTAAATCTTAAAACAATAATAATATTTTAAAAAAAATATTCTAATAATATTTTATTCAACTTACTATCCAAACTTAATCTTAAGAGGAGATATTACAAATGTAAATCGGTCATTGAGGAGTTAAGGCCGTAAGGGTTGAAAAAAAACTCTTATGCATTTATGTATGTTTGAGATATATACAATATACATACATACATACATATCTATATATATATATATATATATATTATCATATCTACGAGGAGATGGTTAGAAAGATAACGAGAACAACTAGCTTGATGTACGTTCGATTTTGATAAAGATAAAATGTTTATTTTTACAATTCTTCTCAACTTATCTCATTTCATTTCATCTAATTATTACAATTTTTTTAAATTTTTGCAAAAAATAAAATTAATAATTTAACTTTTCAAATGCCAAAATAAAAATCATTTAAAAAATATTTTTTAATAATATTTTATTAAACTTTAAACTTTCATTTTACCTCATCTTATCTCATATGTGAAAACAAATGAGACAACTTGTGATGTGTGGGAAGATGAATATCAAAGCTCTTTGAAAAATTGGATGTTTGTGTGCAAATTAGTTAATGTATATATGGAAGAATATAGATAATAGCCAGCTAACTAGGATTTGGCAATTGTTCCATGTTTATACCATGTAATTATTCTATTACCAACATATATGTGGATGATCAGTCAGAAGGTTTTTAAAAAACTGAGAGCAGAATTAATATTCTGGCCAATATATGCATAGTAATTAAAAATATAAATCGTGATATCAAACGATTTAATTATGGGGGAAAATTAAGCAGCTTATTTTTTAAAATGGATCAAAATCAATAATCTGCAGGATTATTACTTGTGCTTTTTATTCAGCAAAAATATCGTTAGCTAGCTAGGTATCAGCTGACATCGAGTTAATTCATAGTTTTGATTACTAATTAATTAGAAAAGTTTATTTGCATGCATAAAAGATATTATGTACGATTACGGCATTGAGATTTAAAAATTGAAGACATTGATTTCAGCTTCAAATTAAGAAGAAATTAGATCAATATATATATATATATATATATATATATACGGATCGAGGACAAACGTTAACGTACATGAATAAATAGCTTGATTTAACATGAGCTTAATTAATTAGCTCATTGTCAAGATTAACACGTATATTTATATATAGTTGATGGTGAAAGCATGGCTTTCAAGATTATAATGATGCATGTACTTCACAAAACACACACACACACATGAGGGGTACTTAGTGGTTCAAGTATGTCATGATTGTATATATATATATATATATAAAGTTATTGTTTGATCAAATTAATGATGTTGCATATTAATTGAAGGTTAATCTTGTTGTAATTGAGGACAATCATCTTCTCAATCTCAAATGAAAAAGATCATGGTATATAATATATATAGTACTTCATGTCTTTATATTTAATGTAAAACATGAGGTATTTAATTTGTTCAATTGAAATAATTCATAAGTTATTTAATTTGAAGAATATTATTATTTATTAGCCATGCAATGTGTTTTATAACTTTTGTAAGTTTAGGATAGGTTTGGGGAATGAAATGATATAAGAATTTTGTAAATAGTTTATGAATAGAAGTGAGATAGTTTGAGTTGAGTATTTTTTGAGTTTTGGGAAATGAAAGAAAAAAATGTTGAATAAAAAATATTAGAAATTTAAAATAATGTAAGAATATGGTTTTATAATATTATTTTTATTTGAAAATTTGAAAAAGTTGGAATTGTTTTTCATTTTTTAATTGAAAGTTTGAAAAAGTTGTAATGACTAATTTGAAGATTTATATTTGAATTATGTTTAAGAATAAGATGAGATAAGATTATATGAGAATTTTGTATCCCATCCCATGCGCCAAACATGCTCTAGCATTGTGATCTAGTAGTCTTGATCGATGTGTGGGATACTATATATATATATATATATAATTGCTACATACAAACAAAGTCATATACTAATCTGCGTACTAATATTGATTCTTTCATATTCAAAATTTAAATTAGCATTGTTTTCAACAAAATATATTTTTTGATCAATCACATTAAATTGGTGCACATGTTAGTATTCAATTGTGTTTGCAACTAGATTTTTCTATATATATATATATATATTGACCAACCTTTTAAAAAAAAAAATGACTTAAGGTATCGTACGTCCAATTACACGCATGCACCGAATAATTATCGGACCACAAGAGATTATAATTATTTTGTTCTGAGTGAAATTCTCAAAACTCTTTGAACAATGACATTCGATCGAGACACTTACCAAAAGTACTTGGCTTACAGTTTAAGTACTGTCCCATGAGATTATATATCTTAAAATTAAGCATGTATTAATACATATATACATGCATCCAAATTAATTGGCATAAACATATATGCATGCATGCAGCAAACACGTACGCACCACCTAGCTAGCTAGAACCAGCTATTAATTAGGGCAAATATCAAGCATACTGATGGAAATTCATGGTGTATGACCCGGCCAAGCAGATTATATTATATATTGGCCCGAGCCATATGCATAGGGTTGATGAAATCTCTTATATTTGGCAGTACGAAATACCTTTTGCATGAAAGTTAAAGGCAAAGTCTTCAAGAGACTGCATCGAATTCCCTGAGCAGAGAGAGAGAGAGAGAACAATATTAATAATGATGGTTGGTCGCTTTCTTAAATCCAGTCTTCTCCTACAAGCCTCCAACCCAAACCTTTTTTGTGAAGTACTTCAGATTCTCTCTCTCTCTCTCTCTCTCTCTCTCTCTCTCTCTCTCTCTCTCTCTCTCTCTCTCTCTCTCTCTCTCTCTCTCTCTCTCTCTCTCTCTCATCTTTTGTAAATTTGTATGCATGTTTTGGTGGAAGAAGAAGAAGTTAAGAAAAAGAAGAAAGAAAAAACAAAGGATCAAATGGAAGATCAGAGATTCTCGTGGCGACACGCGTCCTAATATTCTCCACTATCGTTCTTCTGAATATCCCTTTTGTCTGGCTTAAAAAATGGAGGAATATTCCCACCACTACCACTACCAACCTCCATCTCCTTCTCTCTCTGTATTGTGAGGAGTCGAAACCGAGGAAGATACGTTCCCCTCTCGCATGCTGATTATCTTTCTGGAATTCGATAAAATAGATCCAAGCGTTGCACTTTGCTAACCTAAGCTGGCCTTTTGAGTGTTGATCTCTATTAACCCTATGCCAGCTGCATGCATGATCATGGTGATAAGTGAATCTCACGGTTCTGGGGTCTGGACTATGTGCATAGATCGAGAGATCTACCTGATAATCAACATCATCACTTAACGTATTAACATATCAGATCTAGTACTTTACAGTAAGAAATTCTTTTACAATATTATAAATCATATTAAGTTGTTTAATTTTTATTATTATTAATACATGGGCAAGGGGGATTCGATCATTAGTTCTCTAAGCGAGAAACTAGGTGTTGCCAATTGATCCAAAGGATCTTAACAAGTTATTAAGTCATGTCAGTTTATAAAATCTTTTTGTATAAAATTTATGCCCGTATGGAAAAATATTGATTTTTCAAGAAATGCATGCATGCAGGTTTTCACCCCATATATGTTTTGTAGTGATATATATATATATATATATATATTAAGTTAATATCATTGAGTGATTGATATAATATATATATATATATATATATATAAAGTCACTTTTAATTTTGCATATTATAAAAGATAAATAGAATGAAAAAAAAAATCTAAAATGAAGAATCTATTACCTTTTTTTAGATTTGAGACGAATCCCTTATGCATGTACAAAAAATCAACATTTAAACTATGTCAATTAAAGCATAAATACACTTGGAACCCTGTGAAAAACTTGTGCGAACCCTGTAAAAACAGATATATATATATATATATATATATATATATGATTCATCATAAAAATATATTTTTTCAAGTGTGTCTCACTTTTAAAAAAAAATGTCGCACGGAACTTGTACACGTTAAACCTACACAAGTCAATTTCCTTGGTAACAACATACAAGATATCCCATGAATATTTAGTGGACATGATGGGTCTAGAGGACATACATACATGGTCATGTATTGTATATAAGAATACTACTATATTTGGGTCCAATTTGTTAAAATTGAATGTAGACGCGAGACCCATGCATGTTGTTTTTGTAATCCCAAACCATTAATCCTAAAAAAATTATAATTTTATTTGTTTGTGGGATTTTTTTAGTGGCGGTCGGAATACAATGATCAGAAATTACACTTGTTCTATTATGATATTTAGCAGCAGCTTTTTGAGGTAAATTCCATGATGTTCAGATGGGCCAAAAGTGCCCATCCAAAAGAAGCCACCTATCGAATAATTTTACAAGACTGCACCTACTTTATGACGAAGAAAGCCCACTCAAGGATCACAAATTCTTTTACACAATTCATTTTTTCGAAAGACTTTATAAGGTGTTGTTTGGATAATAAAAATATTTTATTTTATTTAATTTTATATTATTATTATAATTTTTTTAAATTTTTATATAAAATATAATAAAAAATTTAAAATTTTTTAATTTTAAAATAATAATAATATTAAAAAATAATATTATATTTAATTTTTAATTTTCATCTAAAATTATCTCATTTCATCTCACTATCCAATCTCACTGTCCGTAAATTTATATATATTGACATGGATTTTTATATATTCAGCATATTCTTTGTCCTTTCGAAGCGATCTACAAATATCATGTTGCGTGTGGTCACAAAAATATTTAAAAAAAAAAAAAATGCCAACTCTCGTGAGATAATACACTCGTGGACACAGATGATACGATCCTTCCATTTAGCAATCCTAAATTAGTACGAAAGATACAAAATATTATAGAAAATCTCATTGTATAATGAGTAATAATTTATACAAATTTCAAATAGATAAGTCTCACACAAGTTTTTTATAAAAAAATGTGGACCCCATCTTAAAAAAGTAAAAAAAAATAAGTCTTTTTTAGTAGAATTTATAAAAAAGATTGTGCAGGACTTATCTATTTGAAACTTGTACATAACATTACTCTTAAACAGAAAAGATGGCCCTACCTGTCAAAACAAGATTACAATATTGCTGGCCTCCACCCACCTGGATATGGAATGAAAAATTAATATGCCATTTGCATGGTATATATATATACTATGATCCATTTTGTTTTACATATCCATAAATAATGGAATTTTATGGATAATTTACAAAGTTAGTCATATGTGCATGCAATGAGATTAATACAATCAATCACAGAATAAAGTGTATATATATATATAGAGAGAGAGAGAGAGAGAGAGAGTAGTCACGTTCTCTAAGAAAGGCTTTATTAGATACTTAGAGAATATTAAACATGCATGGAAAAGAAATGTAAAGATTCGATGCTTCTGAATCCAATTATCCACCAATGAATTGATTAACAAAAAAGAAAGAAAGAAATTCGAATTTCAAAGTTGTAGCTGTTCAGCTAAGTTTAAAGAGAATAAAAGAAGAAAGATTGTGAAGAATGAGCAGCTAGCTTTGTGTTGTATGCACTACTATATGTGATATATTCTTATAAAAAGCTTTATTATTAATTTTCTCAAAGCTAATAATGATAGCTACATTTATGGGCTGCATGGATTGTGCATAAGAATCCTTTTAATTCCATCATTAAACTGCAAGTCTTGATCATAAGAAACTGATTGTTCTCTGCCTTATATATTTTATAAAATTCGATCCCCGGCCAATGATATTGCATCTGCTAACTCATTTAAAGCTATGTAGATTCGTCAATTGGGCATCAAGAACTTAATTATTAATTGATGATTGCTAGCTGTAGGGCGCGCTTTGAATTATTTGTATATATGCAGGATGATTCATGCTTATCTTAATAATAATACTAATAATAAAATATTAATTATATGCTTTGTCCAAAAAATAAAAGTATCATTTAACTTTCTATATATATATAAATTCTACGGACGTTCAGTTACTTTTACGTTTTTTTTATTCACGTCATTAATGTGATTTACTACATCATTATTTTTTTAATATAAAATAATTATTTTAGACAATCACATCAGTTAAGTGCATAAAAAATACGTAAAAATGATTATATACAGCATAATTCAAATATATATTATCTTTAAAAATTTTAACCATGTTTTTTTCCCATCAAATTTAAGTCCGCCTTTCTATACCCTACCTAGGGTTTTAATTTAGAAGGAAAAAAAATAAAAAGATATTATCTGTCTATTTCCTAAAAATTTCAGAAGGAAGATAAAATTAAACGACCTCTATATAATTTACACTTAAAAAACGTGTGATTTTTGTTGGGATAATTGAGGGGAAAATGTGAAATAAAAAGAAATATTTGAGCCACACATTTACTTAGATACTTAAATGTTTGAATTGATGAGCAAATAGCTAGGTAGCTGGCTAGCAAGGTTGACCATGGATAAGAAAAGAATAGATGATCATTATATAATAGCATCTGATCATGAATTGCATGCACATGAAGAGTGGAGAATGGAATCAGAATCGCTTTGGTCGGCCTCTTAGCAAAAGATGAACTCTAAAATAAAAAAGTTACATTAATTGGAGTGATAATGAAGACAGGAATTGTTAAAGTATAAATTGTATTTTTGTTGACCTAGTACTGTCATTGTTGCTATATGTCTCAACAGAAAGTACACGACCATCGAACTAATATATGTCAAGATTATTCAAATTCGATCCCCACATAAACCTGTGATCGTGACAAGTCTGAATATGTGCAATTTGTACGCGTATCCTTACATATATATATATATATATATATATAAAGTAATTTTATCTATAAATCTGAAGTGTGCAAGACTTGTATAAGTTTTTTGTAAAAACTTAAATCCATTTAGAAGAAGTTATTGTTTTCACGCTTTTCTTTAGCGCGGTCCTCTTTTTTACAAGATGATTACGTAGGACTTATACAGATCATTATTCATATATAAATTAATGTACCTAACAATAATTAAATTAATGTTGATCTTGATCATTTCATTTTTGCTTTGTTATGAAGGTTGGGACGTTTGAAACTTTATGTCGTTTTGCATTTTACCACGTATAAGACTATCGTAACAATATTATATAAGAGTTATGATATATATAGTTATTTTTGTATATTTTTGTATATTTTATTGATGTAATTAACGAAAATAATTATTTTATATAAAAAAAAGTGACACAGTCAATCACATTAGTGAAGTGTGTAAGAAGTATATAAAAATAACTACACATAAAATTTTTTATTATATAATATTAGAAAAAACGAATCTATATGTTTGATTCATATGCTCTTTTTTTCTCTTCCTTTTTGAAAAATACCCTATTATTTATGTGCTTAAAAGCCGAGCAAAAGACATACACTTTGTTGGGCTGAGCATTTAAAATTGGCCCGTTGTCTAAACTCAGGCTGACCGTGGTTATGCTTTGACTTGTGCATTTGGATTTAAGCTTATGAAAAATTCTTTATGCAACCAGTGTGTATTTGTCACATCAGTTAATGAAATAGTGTGTTTTGATTTAAAGGGGGGATTGAAATTGCTGGATGTTATACAGAGAGGTAGGATTGAATGAAACGGTGTGTTTCAATTAAATTAAAACACACAGTTTTGACTTTCTCTCGTTTGGGACTATTTCTCATTGTTCTCCCTTCCCCATTCTCTCTTCCTTCCCCGTTGTGGTTTAGAATATAATTACAAGATCTCTCTCTCTCTCTCTCTCTCTCTCTCTCTCTCTCTCTCAAGCAATTAATGTTCATGGTTCTTTAATGAAGCTGGCAATGATAGTTCACTTATATAGCTCTCAAAAAACTTAATTGATAAGTGTTTTAGTAAGTTGGCATGGGACTCGAGGGAGTAGAATATTCAGTGTACTTAAAAAGTTTGTTTCTGGGAGAAGTTTTGGCATCTCATAGAGAGGAACCTGTGAAAAGTTTGGGTAGAGCCTCTAAAAGGTTTAATTACTTTGATGGTGGATATGATGATAAGATTTAATTACTTTGATGGTGGATATGATGATAATTTTAATTTTGTAGGAGCTTGCTTATTCTCAAGTCTTGTACTTATTTCCTTCCACTTGAGAAAATTTGTCCAGGTAGAATGGAGTGTTATTGATGGGTGCTTTAGCTTGCTCTCATTAAGCAGATATCTCCGATTGAGGAAGATGGTTGTAAATCCCTGCGACATTGGAAATTAATAGTCCATTACTAATTTACTTCGATTAAAGTTCTGCTTGGTAAGTGTGATAAAAATTTTAAGTTTAAGATGAAATATTAAAATATCATATTTTAATATTATTATTATTTTTAGATTTGAAAAAGTTAAGAAAAAATTGAATTATTTATTATATTTTGTATGAAGATTTAGGAAAGTTGTAATGATGAGATGAGAATTTTGAGTTTGAGATAAAAAAATTTTTATTACCAAACCGAACCTAAATCCCACCTCCTTGCATGTCTTACAATGCGAGTGATCTAAAAATAATGTACAATGAAATTATAGAAAGTCTTTAGGGAGTTTTCTAATTTATCGCTAATGAACTTCCATTTATTCTTAAATTTATTCTTCTGGCTTCTATCACATAATGATTAGCCTTTTTGCAAAATTTATTGAGTTTAAAGGAACAAAAATTGAAATGTGCAATCAAATGATACCTCGATTCAGTCGAAATGCTCTACAGTCGAGCACTGATTTGGGCGTTTTTCAATCACTCAAAATGCTCTACGAAAATAGTTTTGGGCGACAGAGAGGTGCTTGGTTTAGTCACTAGGCTATGCAAAAATGCATTTTTCAATATTTCATTCTTCCTTCTACGTTTCACTTCACTCCCAGTTCATTTCTTTCTTTCACTCTAGGTTACAATAGCTGGGTTCAGTCCAATGCTCTCTCGATTTTCATTTTTTTAAAATTTATGTCAAGTGCCACATCAGCCGGTTGCACAGCAGCTCCGCAGGCACGGTTGTACGTAGCATAATTGCAAAATCCAATGAATACGAACAAATCAAGGCACCATATAAATCGGACAAATGGGCTACAAAGGTCCACTGTTGAGTAAATCAATTACAAAGCCCGTAAAAACCAAGGCCCAACCACAAGCTGAGTGACCAAAATACATACAATTTTGTAGATTCTGGCTCCCCGACGAAAATATCCTTCCCGCTTTGTGTGGCGACAATGATCGCCAACGATATCCGCACCTCGCTTGTGCTTCTTCAAGCATGGCGTTCCTTGCTGTTTCCTCCACTCCAAGCCCGAACTTCTCTTCTTTCAAACCATCCAGAGCCAAAAAATCTCCGAAATTCACACCAACCCGTCTCGCAAAGCTTCAAGAAGATGCCAAAAATCATCAAATTTCGTACGAATCTTACTTCCTCCGCATATCCTCTCTGTGCAAAGATGGCCAACTCCGACAAGCTGTGAACCTCCTCTCCGCAATGGAGCTCAAGAATCTCCAAGTTGGGCCTGAGATTTATGGTGAGCTCCTTCAAGGATGTCTGAATGAGAGAGCTCTGTTCACAGGTCAGCAAGTTCATGCTCGGATTGTGAAGAACGGTGATTGCTTTTCCAGAAATGAGTATATGGAAACCAAGTTGGTGATATTCTATTCCAAATGCGATGTTTCGGAGGTTGGGAACCGCTTGTTTCGCAGGCTACGGGTGCAGAACGCGTTTTCTTGGGCTGCTATTATTGGGTTGCATTGTAGGATGGGTTATAGTGAGGAAGCTTTATTAGGTTTTCTTGAGATGCAAGAAAGTGGGGTTCTGCCCGATAATTTTGTAGCTCCAAATGCGTTGAAGGCTTGTGGGGCTCTGCGATGGATTGGAGTTGGGAAAGGGGTTCATGGGTATGTGGTGAAGATGGGTTTTGGTGGGTGTGTATTTGTGGCAAGTAGTCTGGTTGATATGTATGGGAAATGTGGGGTTTTGGAGGATGCAAGGAAGGTGTTCGATGCTATACTTGACAGGAATGTTGTTGCTTGGAATACGATGATTGTGAGCTATGTCCAAAATGGAATTAGTGAGGCAGCGATCGACATGTTCTATAATATGAGAGTGGAAGGTATTGAACCTACTCGAGTCACTGTGTCTAGTTTTCTTTCAGCGTCAGCAAATATGGGTGCACTTCAAGAGGGTAAGCAAGGTCATGCGATTGCAGTAGTAGGCGGATTAGGATTGGATAAGATACTAGGGAGTTCTATTATAAACTTCTATTCCAAGGTTGGTTTGATTCATGATGCAGAGCTTGTTTTTGGTCGGATTCCTGAGAAAGATGTGGTGACATGGAATTTGCTCATATCGGGTCATATAGAATTTGGTCAGGTTGACAAGGCACTTACTATGTGCCAGCTTATGACGTTAGATAACTTGAGGTTTGACTCCG
This sequence comes from Carya illinoinensis, assembly GCF_018687715.1. Classification (NCBI taxonomy): domain Eukaryota; kingdom Viridiplantae; phylum Streptophyta; class Magnoliopsida; order Fagales; family Juglandaceae; genus Carya; species Carya illinoinensis. The sequence continues at coordinate 49,396,131 of NC_056754.1, read as the reverse complement.
TGACTCTTGCGTCCTTATTGTCTGCCTCAGCAGATACTAGCGATATAAACCTTGGAAAGGAGGGACATGGTTATTGTATTAGAAACAATCTAGAATCTGATGTGGTTGTTGCGAGTAGCATTGTAGATATGTATGCCAAATGCGAGAGAATTGATTATGCAAGACAAGTTTTCAACTCCACAATCAACAAAGATATCGTACTATGGAACACGATGTTAGCTGCGAATGCAGAGATAGGTGAGAGTCGTGAGGCTTTGAAACTGTTTTATCAGATGCAGCTGGAGAGTGTGCTACCAAACGTCATATCATGGAATTCTGTGATTTTGGGTTTCCTTAGAAATGGCCTGGTCAATGAGGCTAAAGACATGTTCTTGCAAATGCGTTCCTCCGATATTGAGCCTAACGTGATCACTTGGACTACTCTTATCTCTGGTCTGGCTCACAATGCTTGTGCCTATGAGGCGATTTCTGTTTTTGCGCAGATGCAAGAAGCAGGTATTAAGCCCAATACACTAAGCATTGTCTCTGCTCTCTCGGCTTGCAGCGATGTGGCAGCATTACATTATGGAAGAGCTATTCATGGCTATGCAACAAGGCATGACATTTTGCTCTCTGTACATATTACAACATCTTTAGTGGACATGTATGCTAAGTGCGGGATCATAGATCAAGCAAAGTGGGTGTTCGATATGATTTTAAACAAAACATTACCTCTCTATAATGCGATGATCTGTGCTTATGCATTACATGGTCAAGCTCTTGAAGCTCTAGAACTATTTAAACAATTAGAGGTGGAAGGTATAGAACCAGATAACATAACCCTCACTGGTCTCTTATCAGCTTGCTGCCATGCCAAGCTGGTGAATGAAGGTCTAGAACTTTTCAATCATATGGTCTCTAAACTCCATATGAAGCCAACTATGGAGCATTATAGTTGTGTGATTAATCTTCTTTCTCGCTGCGGTGACTTTGATGAAGCTATCAGACTTATTCTCACAATGGCATGCAAGCCTGATGCACATATATTAGGATCACTACTTGCTGCTTGTAGAGATTTCCCTGAGATTGAACTTGGGGATTTTTTGTCCGAGCATTTATTGAAGCTGGAGCCAGATAATCCTGGAAACTATGTGGCACTTTCAAATGCACATGCAGCTTCGGGAAGGTGGGATGAGGTATCATACGTGAGGGATTTAATGAAACAAAAGGGCCTCAGGAAGGTTCCTGGATGCAGTTGGGTTCAAATAGGAGGAGAACTTCATGTGTTTGTTGCAGGTGATAAATCACACCCCAAAATTGGTGATATTTATACAACACTGGCTCTGTTGGGAACGGAGATGCACTTTACAGGATATGAACTTATGTTTGGTGATTCCGAAATCCTATTCTCTTGAGCACAATATTTCACAAGTGAAATGATTTGGAAAGTTCTCAAGACAGGCACAAAAATATGACAGATAACTGTTTCCAACAAGCCAATAATACCCAACCAATGTTGTTGAAGTTGATCGAAAAGTTGAGGACAGAAATAACCTTATTCACCTGTCTGGGAAAGGACTAGTTCTTAGCCAAAATCACCAAATCGTCCACAAACTGTTGGGGGCAAGCTCTGAATGAACTGGTTATCTATTCATAGAAGCACAGCTTCGCATCAGAGGATCGTCTGTAAATATTTGTGAACACGCACAATATGAATTTAACGTCCGACACAACAGTTCTGTTCAGCATGCAACTCTGCTTGTTTTGGTTATTTTTGTTACCTGCACCAGGGTATGCATAAAATAATTGATGTGGGCAAGATCAAGTATCTTCATGTATATGGAATTAATCTGCTTCTAATTTAAACCTTTAATAAGTTACAAAGCGATGCCGGAAATTGGTTTTGTTTGTTAATTGTCACGATGCGGATTTTCTAGTTATTGCTAATTCCCGCTTGTTGCAGTCGAGGCTCCGCAATTACCCTATCCATCTCTTCGTTGGCCATTTTGATGAGGTGTGGCTGCATTAAGAGTTCAGACATTGCCCATGCATTCCATTCTAAAGTATCTACGCCTACTACTATGAAATCCCGATATTAATGATTTTTTTTTTTTTTGTTTTACCAAAAGAAAGCTGTTATTAGTTAAGATATAGTTAAGTCAAGCAACTTGGAAAATTAAGATTGTTAAAATATAATATAAAATAAAGGGTTAAGATATGCTTGAGTTAGCCCTTGACATTCTTGTGAGGGAGCTTTGTTAGATATTCAATGTCTCCCATGACACGTGTATGACTTTTAGACACCTAATAACATGAGGCCTTCTAATCTAGATTTACAGAATATTGGTTGATAAGCAATAAGAAAAGTAATTTTCTATTTTTACTCATATTTTGATGGGAAGTGGAGTGACAGTTACTAAAAAATTAACAGTTATAAAAAGAAACAGGTTCTCTCTCTACCCATCAAAAAAGAAATATACGGTTTCCATCATAGCGTGTGACTTTTAATTTTAGATAAAGGGTTAAGAGAGAGAAACTTATTTCTTGACGAATTTTACATTTTATTCAATTAAAACTTAATTGAAGAAATTACTATGGATTCTGGTATGTTCTTTATTTTTGTGAAAATCATGATAGTCAAGATCTTGGGCAGTGATAAATTGACCATGTCTTTCGGCACAAAACCCTTCACTCCTCTCTGTTTACTGTGTTCATCAAAAACATGTTGGTTGAACTGATCAATTTTTTTGATAAAAACCTTCATCCGTTTTACATACCCTGGGAAGTCCATGAAATTGAGCCATGGGATCCAATCTAGGAAAATGATATACATACAATTTTTTTTACAATTATGTTTTATACGAGGGACATTTTGTGAGTGAGTTTGATGAAATGCTCTTTCAACCTAATTGGCTTCCTGGACAATGCGCATATATAGCTGTGATACAAGAGCACACCTTTCTTCAATACGAATGTACTCGTAACAGCATCCTCAATGGATTAGTCAAAGTTAAATAATATTTTTGATTAATTTAAGATAAATTTAAATTTTTGATTACTCTATTCACATAAGTCTCCATATTGGAATAACTATATTTTTATTATATAATACTAATATAATATAAGATGAATTTAACCTTGACTATTCTCATCAAATCTTTATATTAGATTATCTATTTATTCATTATATAGTAACGAGTAATTAATAATTAAAAAAATATTTATTTTTTTTAATTATTAATTTATTTTATTTTATCATATTTTACTATTCTATCTATTATATGTTAATTAGTAATCATATTCTAATTAAATAATGGATTAAAAAAATTATATTTTTTTAATTATCATTTAATATTAATAACCACATACGTCTAATTAGCATTATCTCCTCATGGAAAGGACTTAGCATAATTAAACAAGTTGACTAAAAAGAAAAAAGTAATTAAACAAGTACCATGCAAGGCCCCACCCAGCAATGGTAACAACTTAATTCACATAACTGCGAGATGCTTGGAAGTTTTCAGGATATGGTTCAGACACCAATCAGAGGCAACACCAGCAACAATGCAAAGAAAAATATTGCTAGGTGGAGGTGAAGCTAGGAGAATCACAAGTTTTGAATGATAGTTGCACTGCAGATGGTAACTTACAAGCTACAACTATAACTTAAGACTTTTATGGTTGGAAAAACTAGTTATAATGCAGAACTAAGTGAAATTTCTTAACATTTGGGTATTGACTCTGCATTCAACATATTTGATATTCACCAACATATAGCAACCGTCAAAGTTAAAGTCAATCTGATGGAGCACATTCAAACTTTGGGGATGTATTCTAAACTATCCATTGATCATAAATTTTCTGACATTTTTACCAACCAAGTTCACAAAAACAAAATTTTGATAAGATACATTGTTTTCTTTTGTTAAACCTAATCAAACCAAGCTCATCATGTAAGCAATATTTCTGCACTTGAAAAAAAGTGCTTTCCAAGCTGCAATATCCCCAACATTCACAAAATACATCCATAGAAATACATCCGCAACCCAAAAAACATCCACAATTATCTCCACAAAATATAAACCACAACAACATCCACATCTTCCAGCCCAAATAGTGGCTGCCTAGCCATATGTATTTCCAACACATGTGGCTAGGTAGCCATTAAAATCAAAAACTAAGTCTACCATCTAACTAGATTAATATGCATTTACAACAAGAAAAAGAATAGGAGTACCAACACTACAAGAGAATTGGTTTTTTGAAGAAAAAAAAAAATTGTCTCAAAAAATTAGAATTTCGTCCTTAGAAGTTTTTGGAGACGAAAATTTTTTATCTCTATTTTATCTCAGAAAGACCGTCTCAGAAGCTTTTCGGAGACAAAAATTGAATTTCATCTCCAAAAAGTACTTTTAAGGACAAAATTAGATCGAACCAGTCTAAACCGTTCGAACGGTAATTTTTTTTTAGACAAAAAAATTTCGTCTCAGAATGAAGTTCAAATGAAAAAATTATTGTTTGAACAACAGGAAATATTATATCGAACCAACAACCATCTCTGACCAAATCCGTTCGAACAACACATTTTGAAGTGACTTTTGTTCGAAGAGAAATTTTAACTGTTCGAACAGACAATATATTTACGGAAATCTTTTGTTCAAACGAAGTTTTGAAAAATATCGTTATTCGAATCAGTATTTAATTGTTCGAACAAAGGCACTGATTGTATTTCCCGATACGTTCGAATGGGTTTTTTATGCTCGAATGGATATGTTTTTGTTCGAATGTATGCATAAATGGTAATTTACCATTCGAACAGATTATTTAAAGTTTGAACGGTATTGATCAAATAAAATAAAATTTAATTAAAAAGAACATACTAATACAAATTGTAATTTATATACATCAATTGTTTAAATGTTTACAAACATCATAAAGGTAATTAAAAAAATTAAATGAACTATGATTGTGGTAGTACTGGTGGTATAGGGTTTTGAGACATCATTGACTGGAATTGTTCAAACATTTTTTGGTTATTTAATTGTAGCATCTCTTCTAATCTTGCCTCTAAATCTGCTGCTTGATCTAATCGGGTTAGCAACTCGTTTTCTTTCGACCTCAATCGTTCTATCTCAAGTGTAGCTTCCTCTAACCTCTTAATCCGGTCGTCATTTGATCTAGCTTTAGAAGAGGATGACGACGTTTAGGATGGCTTCACGCAACGTCCTAAGCCCCTCAAATATCCAAAACATGATCCAAGAATTTAAGAAAAGATTTGAGCATAGTTGACAGATGATTCATTAGATGGATCCGCAGCAGTGTCTTTAACAGATTTCATCTTGTCCTACAAAAAGAAAAACATTAAAATTAGTATAGGTAACAAAAATATATTTAGACAATGAAATTAAATAAACTTAAACTTACATAATTTGCCTCTGCTTCATGATTGCTCCAAACACCATAACAATTTTTATGTACTTTAGCATACAATTGGGTCAGATCATAATCAGTAGGATTTTCTTTTTGCTGCAAAATGAAAATTAATATCAGGATTTAAACCAGAAAAGTGTATGTATATTTAATGGAGACTAAAATAACTAACCATTTTTTTTTACAAGCGATGAAAAGATCGAGAACCCGCATGATAGTGTATCGTTAAATTTGATCTATTTGCTTTGTTCACCGTATTCCATTACTAAAAAAAAGTATTATAATTTTATGTTTAATACATCTATCATTATTAAAAAAAGATAGTAGCTAAATTACCTGATAAGCAGAATCTTCAAACAGATCACAAAATTTCTCCTATTCGTTTGGTGGCATTGCTTGGAATGATTTTGACGCGCCTCTATCGTAGTACTGAACTTCTGATAGTGTGCATGACATCGACCTTTGTACTTCCGGAATACATTCGACATCAATTCCTCAATCGTTAGTCGATCCTCTCGTAGGCCAAAATTTAGTTCAAACTCGTCCTTCAAAAAATTAGAAGCAATTAGTATAATTTCAAAAGTTATTTAAATAAAAATGTTCTCCAGAGTAACTTATTACCAAGTAATGATTTTTGATGTGATCTTTCACATTTTGGAAAACTTTGGCCCAGAAGGATGTAGCCATCGATGCATATGTGCGAGTAAGTGTACCAACATAAGAAGCAAGCCAAGCTACTGAATCCCCAGAGCCACCGGTGTGATCATCAGGTATATCAACTTTTTATTCTACCAACTTTCCTTACTTTCTCTATGCCGACACTCCTCGTAATATCTCTAACTCGACGTTGATTTACAATAGCTATATATACAAAAATTAAAGCATATATTTTAATTACATTATTTTATTTAAAAGATATACAATGATAAAATACCTTATTCTGGTTCTGGTAATGTTGGCCCACCATTGTTGACATGTGAATCACACATGGAGTTAGTAGATGGTGGGGATGGCTCACGTGTTTGTTGCGCCCAAACTTTGACTCAAATTAATGAACCAAAAATTTAGTGCAATTTTACCTGTAAGTATACATATGTTGTAGTATCTTACAGGGTCAAATCCACAAGGATTGACTTTTGTGATAAAGAAAATAAATTCAAACAATGAAACAAAATTACTAAAAGAAACGTGCAATCGAATATAAAATAAAATTACTGAGATGAAGATTTGTAAAATAACTGAATCAAACTAAAATGATAAAATGAATTGATATGGAGAAAGACTAAGGTTTCGATGATCTGTCAAATAATTTATAATATTGTTTCCGATTGATTTATTTCATTTAAACTAGAATAATGATTCCGTTTAATTGAAAGATTTAGCATTTAATATCAAGAAAAATAGTCGCTAATGATTGAGCGTGAACGATTGATGATTAAAACATTCACAAATCTATTTGAATATCACAGGGATTCTTCAAGCATTCACTGTATTTGAAAATCACAATGAATCAAGATAAATATATAGATAATCAAAATATTCAATTGTTGAATCCAAGGTTTTAAGTTTTGTGTAATTATATATCTACACATGGATTTTGATGATAACAAATGAATTCAAAGAATAAAAGAGTTTCAAACTCAAGTTGTCTACACAATGGAGTCAAGCACATCAAGGAAACAAGTATGAGCAAGAAGGGAATAAATTCACATTAAAGTCATAGAGTAATATTGTAAATCTCTTAAAAATTAGAAATTAGGATTAAGGTTCAAAATTAACAAGCTCCTAGAGCTTGGTACGAGAGATTCAGTGGTTTCTTGATTGAAAAATATTTTTTAAGAGGAAAAATCGACACAACTTTTTTCATTAAATATAAAAATGATGATATTCTTTTGATTCAGATTTATGATAATGATATAATATTCGGTGCTACTAATGAAAATATGTGTCAAGTTTTTGCTAAGACTATGCAGGAAAAATTTGAGATGAGCATGATGGGAGAACTTACATTCTTTCTCGGATTGCAAATTAAGCAAGCAAAAAGTGAGACATTCATCAATCAATCAAAATATATTAAGGAATTACTGAAAAAGTTTGGGATGGAAAGTGCTAAGGAAATTGGAACACCAATGAGCCCATCAACTAAACTTGATAAAGATGAATCCGGTAAGCCAGTTGACTAGAAAATATATCAAGGTATGATTAGTAGCTTATTATATTTAACAGCCAGTAGACCAGATATTATGTTTAGTATGTGCTTATGTGCACGCTTTCAATCATCTCCAAAAGAATCACATTTAATTGCAGTTAAGCGCATTCTTAGATATCTTAGTGGTACAATTAACCTAGGGTTATGGTACCCTAAGTACACATCTTTCGATCTAATCAGCTATACAGATGTAGATTATGCTGGCTGTAAAATAGATCGAAAAAGCACTAGTGGAGCATACAATTTCTTAGGTCATGCACTAGTTTCCTAGTTTGGTAAAAAATAAAATTCTGTTACACTATCTACTGCTGAGGCAGAATATGTTGCTGCGAGTAGTTGTTGTGCTCAAGTTCTCTACATGAAGCAACAACTTGAAGATTTTAAACTCATGTATAATCACATTCTAATCAAATGTGATAATACAAGTACTATAAATCTTTCAAAGAATCCAATACAACATTCTAGAACTAAACATATTGAAATAAGATATCATTTTCTTCGAAATCATGTGCAGAGAGGGTACTAGAGTTCACAAACACACACGATCAGTTAGCAGATATTTTCACAAAGCCTTTACCAGAAGATAGATTATGTATAATCAGAAGAGAAATATGTATGATGTATGCTATGAATATCTCTTAAAAGATAGACCAGAGTCAATAAAAATAGAGATAAATTTTTTAAATACTTTTACATAAATTTGAGATTCTTAGCCTCCTATTTGAGACGCTCATTCTCTTCATACAATATCATGTCATTCTTATCCATGGAAACCGAAAAACGGAATGAATAATCTAATAAAGATTTCAACTATTTATTTTTCTGCCGAATGATTCATTCCCTTGTGTGAGACTCTTGAACAATTCGTTGAAGTACAACAATTTGTTCTTTGAGCTTTTCAACTTCATGATTTCTGGCTTGTAGCCGCTGGAAAAAAGCAACAATAGAGGAAGAGTAGCGAGTCTCAAGACTCACCAAGTCATTGATAGCATCAGAATCTGACTTATTAGCCAAATTATTATTTTCTTGCTGCAACATGGCACCAATGGCAGCTACAGAAAAGACGAGGTTGAGGTGCAGAATGCCTCATGGATGGATCTAGAGAAATATTAGAAGAATGAGCCATTGAGAAAAGAATAGAAGGCTTAAAACGAGAATGTTGAAGAAATGCAGATGAGTTATAGAGATGAGAAGAAAACTTGATGCGGATTGGATGAACTTTATGACTGATTTTATAGAGATAGCATAAAGAACTAGACGAGCTATCATCTAAGTCAAAGAGCAATGTGATTTATTTTTTTGATCGGTGAAAATGACATTTTTTATAAACTCGGAGCCTTCAATCTTGTTTGTCAACAACATCAGGCGCTTTTTTTTAAATCTCCAGCCACACTTGTCGGGTCACGAACGGATCCAATTTTTTTTCAACTATCTACAGTGTCTACTAACGCATCATTTTCTTCAGTCCATTTACTTGTTGTGGATCATTTTTAATGATGCCAAAAGGGGGAGAAGTGTTAGACTAGAACATTAACATTGTTTGAATTGCTAAACTTGTTATATATGCTTGGAATTATATTTATACTTTTGCTTGAATAACTAACGCACATTCTCAAGGGGAGTTTAAGTATTAATACAGATTTCAGGTTCTATCAAGTATTTGTCATCATCAAAAATAGGGAGATTGTTGAACCCAAGGTTTCAAGTGTTGTGTAATTATATATCTACACATGGATTTTGATGATAACAAATGAATTCAAAGAATAAAGGAGTTTCAAACTCAAGTTGTCTACACAAGGGAGTCAAGCACATTAAGGAAACAAGTATGAGCAAGAAAGGAATACGTTCACATTAAAATCATAGAGTAATGTTGTAAATCTTTAAAAAATTTGAAATTAGGATTAAAGCTCAAAATTAATATTTTATCATAAAGCATTAAAATACATTTTCCACATGTGCATGAATTTTTTGAAAATTAAATTTGAAAATTTTGAAAAATGATTGATTGTCATCTTTCACATGTGCATACCTTGATTAAAAGGTTGAACTTTGAAAATATTAAAGATGATTGATTGTCATTTTTCATATATGCATGCTTTATTTGAATATTTTCAAAAGTGATCGATGATTTTTTTGACTTATGCAAAAGGTAGATGATTTTGTTTGAAATATTTGAAAAGTAAAATGTGCTCCTTTTGTCACATGCCAAAAGTAAAAGATTAGGTTTGAAGTTTTTGAAAAATGAATTATTTTGTCTTTGACAATTGAGAAAAAAGAACCTTTTATTTGAATTTTTTGAAAAAGTGAATGTTGTTGTTTTTGATATGTGAATCTTTTTAAATTTGAATATAAAGTCTCATATGTGATGACCCGCTTTTAAGTGTATTTTCGCTTAAATGGTTGTTTTTATTTTAATTAATATATCAGTTATTTATTTTAATTTATTTGCGTTTTAAAAATTGGTTTTTATTTAATTTAATTTATTTGAGGTTGTGTTTTATTTCTTTTAGTTGTTTTGTGGTTTTAATCTTTTTGGCGGTTTAGTTTCGTTTTCCGGAATGAGGATTGGACCTCATTTCTTTTCACATCATTTTCCTTTTTTCTCTTTTTCATTTTTTCTTTTTCCCTTCTTTTCTTTTTCCTTCTTTTTCTTTTTTTTCTTTTTTCTTTTTCTCTCTTCTCTCTCCCCGATCCGGAACCCCCCCCGTGCTCTCTCTCTCTCTCCTCCCTCTCCCTCACGCCGGCGTCCCTTCTCTCTACCAGACCGCCGCCGTCCGGCCACCAATCGACCCCCCACCGGTCCCATTCTCTTCCTCTCCCTCCGGTGCACCACCCCACCCAAGCTCACCCCCAACCGACCGGCCATTTGGCCGGAAAAAGCCCAACAAAGCCGCACGATTTTGGCTCCGATCCGCCGCCGTCGCTCCACCTCCGGCCACCATTTCTTCACCACTTCATCACCGACCCCTTGCCGTCCTAACCCACCCATTTCCGGCCTCCAACGACCACCGGAACAGCTCCTACGAGCTTAGTTTCCGTTTTGGGTAATCCAGCCATTTACGGCGATTCCGCCGCCACCCACGGCCAACCACCACTTCCAATAGCTTCACAACCATCCCTAGACCACCTCCTATCAATCTCGTGTCCTAGTTTGTCCCCGTTCAAAAGTGGGTTTTTCAAACCCACGGCCACAGTGAATTTTCACTGTGACGTTGCTTTTCCGGCGCCGTTTGCGACGCCGCTTGTTTTCTAAAATTGCCATATAGCGCCGTAAGTATTTTCCAAACCCTATTTTCAGATTTTAATATATATTGCTCATTCAATTATTTACTGTTGTTGGTTGTTGATTTCGGACTGAGTCCGAGGAGTTTCTGGGGTCGGATGGATGGAGGACGGAGTTGCCTGTTTATTTGATTTATGATTGTTGGATTATTTTATTATGCATTGTTATGACATTACATGGTGCATGCACGTGTGTTTGTGGGATTTATGTGAAAAGCCTGTGTTTTGGCGTAAGTGTATTGCAGGTGCGTGTGTATCACGAGCCCAAGCCGGGATGGGTTATTATCTCGGTGGAGCTCCTCTGGTCACTCGGGAGCGGAATAAACTGAGTGATGTCCCCTGAGTTGTCGAGAGAGATGACGGGAGCGGGGCTAGGGGATGCTTGGCTACGAACGCGCCGGGCGCGGAACCGGGCATCGCCCTACTCACCGACTCCGTGGCCCTTCGCTGGCGAGGGCTAGAGGATGCTTGGCTACGCACGCGCGGGGCGCGGAACTGGACATCGCTCGTTAGGTGTCACATGCATGGTGGTACTCTACGGTGTGACACTGGAGCCAGGGTGTGCGGATGACCCCTAGGGGAGGTCATGGTGCATACGGTTAAAATTGGATAATGGTTTGTGAGGCCAAATGGGACTTTTGGCGTGGGCCAGATGGACTTCTGGCGAGATATTGGGCCGGATGGACTTCTGGCGAGATATTGGGCCAAATGGACTTTTGGCGGCCAAATGTGACTTTTGGCGTATTTTTCGGAAAGGATATGTTTTTGGGCCAAATGGGTTTTTGGCGTGTGTGGAAAACTGGTATTTTACGGGCTTTGTGCATTGGGCATGTTTCATGCATCTTGTTTGAGTTTTATGTGTTTTTATCTGGTAGTGTTTGGGTTTTACTTACCTGCGGTACCATTTTTGGTTCCGTAGCTTTTGGTGCAGAGTTAGAGGACGAAGAGGAGGAGGCTGAGCCCGAGGATGCGGCTCCGCCGGGTTGCTGATGCTATCTTTTATATTTGTTAAAACTGTATTTGTGTTTTGTAATATTTTATTTATGTATGTTTTAAACAGCTTGTATTACGTTAAGAAAAATTCTGGTACTTAGTTATGACTTTCGTTATCCGCTGCGTTTCCTTTTGCACATTTGTTGCCTTTGCACACACTTGGCACCCGTCGATGGGATGGTGACCCGGGTTGTCACCATCCGGACGTCTCGATTTCCCCGTATTCGGGCGTGGGGATTTGGGGGCGTCACATCATATGCCTATAAATAGATCATTTAAGAACTTCACATTCACAATATGAAGAGCATACAACATTCATTCAAAACTTTCATTCTCTCTTCTCTAAATATTGAGCCTTAATCCTTGTTCATTTTGAGAGATATAGTTTGTGCTGTATTATTCTTATTTCACTCATTGAGGAGTGTTTACTGATAACCTACTCACTATCAGCTCTTGTATCAGTAAAAGGGTGTGTATAACCCTTGTGCGTGTAGAAAGTGTTCTACACAGAGAATAGTTGAATCACCACGTGTAAGGTGATTGTAAGTGTAGATGGTGTTCTACACGGATCCTTTGTAGCCGTGTTGTTCAAAGGTGTAATAGGATTCTATCTCTACCTGAAGGAGGTTGAATTGTGAATTTGGGGATCCTCAAGGGATAGCTTGAGGCGAGAACGTAGGCAGTGGGGCCGAACCTCATTAACATACTGAATTTGCTTCTCTCTTACCCTTACTCTTTATATTTATTACTGTTTCGTATTTTGTTTATATTTTATATTATATATTTGATTTATAATTGTTATTTTTTTTTAAATACAACTCAATTCACCCCCCCTCTTGTGTTAGTCATCTGGGCAACACCGATAATAAAATCTTTCAATCGATAAAGCTTACAAAATAAATTTTACGTAGATCTGAAAATAATATTTAAATCATTAAACTTCACCTCTAACCTTAGTATGAAAATTTAACCAATCATGTTTATCACAACTGCTATAGAAATCACATAAATATTCTCCATTAGAAAACTAAAATAAAACACAAAATATACTAGAAAACAATTTAGAAACAATAAAATCTAGAACCCAGTCGACGCTGAGAGAATAAAACCATGCCATTGCTGAATTGCAGAAAATAGAAATGAATCCAGCTGCTTCTCTGTTCTTTGTCCGAACCAACCCAACGTCAACGCTCTACTCAGCCAAATAAAACTCCACCAACCGACTCTCCCTTATCCAACTTGAACGAAAAACACTACTTAGAAAAATAAATTCGCTCCACCGACCTCTTCTTCAATTTCCCTTAACGTCCAACCTCGATGACCGACTCTAATCCAGCTCCAAAAAATTCCCCCCACGTCTTAATCCCCAGCCTCTTTTTTTTTTTTTTTGTTTTTTTTTCTTTCCCTCACTCAAACCAAGTCAAGCACGGCACTTCCTTTCCTTTTTTTTTTTTTTTTTCTTTCAACCCCACACATCTTCATGTTTCAGCCAGCCCCACTTCTCCTCTCTACCGTACCTCACGTCCCAATTCTAACCCCCAATCAAACTCCCTCCACGTCTTCCCCCTCTCTCTCTCCTTCTTCAACAAACAAGATATATATATAGCTGCCTCAAGTTTTCCGTATACCCGCTGAATTGCTTTTCCTTCTATCAACATAAAAGTCAAGCTTAACAGGCTGCCGATTACATTCACATGACTACCACCGAAAATTCAATGCCAGCTAGCCGCTTCTTTTTTTCTTTTCACTTTTGCCGTAGGCCCCTTATATGACTTTAATGTTGTACCACCAAAATTTATCAAGCCTCCGTGATTTTCGTTCAACCATAAAGATCACATGCATCTTGAATAATCAAAGGAAGAAAATAACCACCGAAAGTTATTAATAGTTCAAAGTCATCTTCATTTTGTATATGTTTCAGTTGCTCAAGTATACTGCTTCCTTCCTTCTATTCATTCCTCTCAATTAGTATGCATTTTTTGATCAAAAGTTCCAACTGGATCCCATTTGAATTTTATTTAAGCTGAAAATAAGAAGAAAGAAATAACACTCAAAAAAATAAATTAAAAGAAAAATAGATTATCAAAAATAGACTATATATGTGAGGAAATATTGTCCCATTAAATCATAGTTATAAAATTAAGCATAAACATGATATCAATCAATTAAAAATCACAACTCGTATTTATGCTTATTAACTATTTTTTTTTATCTAAAATCAATAATAGTGTCACAAAAAATTTAAAATACATTGATTTTAAATAGCTAAACATGCAATATTTCAGCTCAATCACACCTCCCAACTAGCTTTTTGCTAATCCTTGAGCAAAATAGTAAAAATTAATTGAGATGAACATTGCATAAAGCTTGAAATTCAAAAAAAAAAAAAACAATCAAACATAATTCTGAATTTTCACAAAAAATCGATCCGTGACTACTCAACACCAGGAGTTGTATCCACAAGGAAAGTTTCAATAATTGTTCACATAGAATTGGGGCAAATGTTTCAAAACTCGGATATGTGTGTGTGGCTAAACCTCTGTGTGTTCATCATTAATAAGCATGATTTATCATATGATTTTTCAACCTTAAGATTAATCATTATTGATTCTAACTACCTCAAAGCCTAAGGGACTAGCAGTTTTCACGCCAACTCTATTTAAATGTTTAACACTCAACCCCCAAAGTTTTGGGTAACTGTTTCTAACCCTTTATTTAGGAAAATTTATACGATTTTTTTTTTCTTTTTTTCTTTTTGTTTTTCCTTTTTTTTTCATATAAGGCTCAGTAGTCCTGCAGTTTACTTCTCCTGTTTTAAATCAATAAACATTAATAAGAAACACTACAAGTGTAAACATGTGCAAAATGTTCTTCCAAAACTTGTCCTTCATTCTATATAAATCATACTACTCATTTTTTTGTAAATATCGCATCATGGTGTTTCAAGTCACTCTTCAACAAAATATGATGCATCATAAGTCATGTTCTATGCTTGGTGTTGAAAATAAATCTTCACAAAATAATTCCACTCAACTACTCCACCAAAATACTCAAATCTTACAAAAATGCCAGGAGTGTGTGTTAATCATTTATGTTTCAATGCACCTCACAACTTTTTTTTATTTTTTTATTTTTTTTATTTTTTATTTTTTTATTTTTTTTATTTTTTATTTTTTTTTTATTTTTTATTTTTTTATTTTTTTATTTTTTAATTTTTAATTTTTTTTTTTGTACTAACACATTTTCAACAGAAAACCCTCCCCCCAACTAAATGTGACATTGTCCTCAATGTTCAGCAATTGAATGTTCAATGATATATGCTATACAGGCATGAATTGAAGCAAGATAAATACTGCAGAACATATATTGAGATGAAAATGATTAAACAGATAGGAAAGAAGTCACCTGAGATACTCAAGTGCGCATAAGGAGTAGATTTCTGTTAAAGTTAGAAGACACAAAAAATAAAAGAAAGAAAAACAAAACAAACAAATACGATATATACAATGAGAAATCATAAATTAATTCTGATAAATAGGATCCTCCAGAGTAGTGGACTCAATTTCTGGAGTAAAATCATCCAAAAATAGTTTTAAGCTTTGTCCATTAATTTTAAAAATATTACCATTCTTTGTATTTTCTATCTCAATGGCCCCAAATGGATAAACAGTTTTTACAACAAAGAGGCCGATCCATCGGGATCGAAACTTGCCAGGAAACAAATGGAGCCTTGAATTATACAACAAAAATTTTTGGAAAGGGTCAAAAGATTTTCAAAAAATATTTTTGTCATGAAAAATTTTCATTCTTTCCTTGGCAATACGAGAGTTTTCGTAAGTTTCATTCCTGATTTCTTCCAACTCATTCAGTTGAAACTTACGAAGAGAGCAAGCTGTATCCACATCAAAATTAAATTGCTTAATTGTCCAATAAGCTTTGTATTCCAATTTCACAGGCAAGTGACATGCCTTTCCAAAAATGAGTCGATATGGGGACATACCAATCGGGGTTTTAAAAGCAGTACATTATGCCCAACTTATCAATCAATTCTTTTAAAACAATTTCCTCTTTTCTCAATCTACCAGTTTGATCACGTTGCCACGAGATCATTCATCATAGAGGATCAAACACATTTAAAAACTAAAAAATAAAAAAATAAAATGCAAAACAAGCAAGAAAGTAAAATATATATATATATATATATTTTTTGGAACGAGATTACCAAATGATATGAATATGGGAGCAATGTTACTTGATCCCTTTCCCGTCAAAATAACAAAAATCGTACCTGCAAAAAGAATATGAGAAAATTAGCAAAAGATTACTAATATATATATATTTTTTAAATTATCACATATTGCAATCCCCGACAACAGCGCCAAAAACTTGTTGCGCCCAAACTTTGACTCAAATTAATGAACCAAAAATTTAGTGCAGTTTTACCTACAAGTATACAAGTGTTGTAGTATCTTAGAAGGTTGAATCCACATGGATTGACTTTTGTGATAAAGAAAATAAGTTCAAACAATGAAATGAAATTACTAAAACAAACGTGCAATCGAATATAAAATAAAATTACTGAGATGAAGATTTGTAAAATAACTGAATCAAACTAAATTGATAAAATGAATTGATATGGAGAAAGACTAAGGTTTCGAGGATCCGTCTAATAATTTATGATATTGTTTCCAATCGATTTACTTCAATTAAACTAGAATAATGATTCCGTTTAATTGAAAGATTTAGCATTTAATATCAAGAAAAATAGTCACTAATGATTGAGCGTGAACGATTGATGATTAAAACATTCACAAATCTATTTGAATATCATAGGGATTCTTCAAGCATTCACTGTATTCAAAAATCACAATGAATCAAGATAAATATATAGATAATCAAAATATCCAATAATAAAATCCTTCAATCGATCAATCTCACAAAATAAATTTTACATGGATCCGAAAATAATATTTAAATCATTAAACTTCACCTCTAACCTTAGTATGAAAATTTAACCAATCATGTTTATCACAACTGCTATAGAAATCACATAAATATTCTCCAATAGAAAACTAAAATAAAACATAAGAAATACTAAAAAAACAATTTAGAAGCAATAAAATCTAGAACCCAGTCGACGCCGAGGGAATAAAACCATGCCGTCGCTGAATTGCAGAAAATGCAACTGAATCCAGCTGCTCCTCTGTTCTTCGTCCGAACCAACCCAACGTCAACGCTCTACTCAGTCAAATAAAACTCCACCAACCGACTCTCCCTTATCCAACTTGAATGAAAAATACTGCTCAGTAAAATAAATTCCCTCCACCGACCTCTTCTTCAATTTCCCTCATGTCCAACCTTAATGACCGACTCTAATCCAATTCCAGAAAATTCCCCCCACGTCTTAATCCCCAGCCTCTGTTTTTTTTTTTCCTTTCCCTCACTCAAACCAAGTCAAGCACGACACTTCCTTTACTTTTTTTTTTTTCCTTCAGCCCCACATGTCTTCATGTTTCAGCCAGCCCCACTTCTCCTCTCTACTGTACCTCACGTCCCAATTCTAACCCCCAATCAAACTCCCTCCACGTCTTCCCTCCCTCTCTCTCCTTCTTCAACAAACAAGATATGTATATATAGCTACCTCAAGTTTTCCGTATACTTGCTGAATTGCTTTTCCTTCTATCAACATACAAGTCAAGCTTAACAAGCTGCCGATTACATTCACACTACCACCAAAAATTCAATGCCAGCTAGCCGCTTCTTTTTTCTTTTCACTTTTGCCGTAGCCCCCTTATATGACTTTAATGTTGTACCACCGAAAATTTTCAAGCCTCTGTGATTTTCGTTCAACCATAAATATCACATGCATCTTGAATATTCAAAGGAAGAAAATAACCACCGAAAGTTATTTATAGTTCAAAATCATCTTCATTTTGTATACTTTTCAGTTGCTCAAGTATACCGCTTCCTTCCTTCTCTTCATTCCTCTCAATTAGTATGCATTTTTTTTTATCAAAAGTTCTAACTGGATCTCATTTGAATTTTATTTAAGCTAAAAATAAGAAGAAAGAAATAACACTCAAAAAAATAAATTAAAAGAAAAATAGATTATCAAAAATAGACTATATGTGTGAGGAAATATTGTCCCATTAAATCATAGTTATAAAATTAAGCATAAGCATGATATCAATCAATTAAAAATCACAACTCGTATTTATGTTTATTAACCATTTTTCCATCTAAAACCAATAATAGTGTCACGCAAAATTTAAAATATATTGGTTTTAAAGAGCTAAAACATGCAATATTTCAGCTCAATCAGTATTCTTTTACGTTTAGGAGGCATATATGTTTGAAATTATAATAAATTATTATTCAAACAAATGGGAGAATCTTTTTATAAGAATTATACCTACACAAATAATAAGTTTTGTTGGACCAGTCGCTCTCATCATTAGTAGACACTTCAGTTGATTCATGTTCTTCCGACATGTCACCTTCAATTACTTCGGGTTGAACATCTTCTCTGCACAATGGGACCATGTCATATTGGCTTAGATCAACAAATAAATTGATGCCTAATTCATTTTCTTGATATGCTTCTTCATGGTCTGGACTATCAAATTTTTGATGTGGTTTGTGTGCCTCTGAAATATAATCATATACATTTCTTGGTGCAAACTTCTCGACTACCAGCCATAGATTTCCAAACTCCAGATCATCTAAATAAAAAAACTTGATTTGCTTAGTTTGCAAAAATGAAATGATCGTCCTTATACCATTTGCAAGAGGTATTGACACTTACAAAATATTCATCCTTACGCACTCCCAATTTAGGATTTGAGACATCCCACCAATTACATTTAAATAACCAGACCATATATCCCCCCACATACTTTAACACTATGATATCTTCCACAATTCCGTAAAAATCGATATTATCATCCCCATGGCTTCCTTCGACTACGACCCCACAATTTGAGTTTTCCTATATCGTTCTCTGTCTACTGTGTGAAATCTATATCCACGCACCAAACATTCTGAATATTGGATAGCCCGCTTAGATGGACCACATGTCAAAGCATATACTTCTTGTGAGATTTTACCTGAATGTTTACTATATTTCGATGCAACCTACATAAATAAATTTTATTCTATTTATATCAATATCATATATAAATATCGTGACACATACAAAATGTATAAAATTTAAAATAATTGTGCATATTTATTTTTAGTAATACCGTATGTTCAAACCACGAGGCAAATTCTTCTTTGTGCGTCTTTTCTACGTCAGTTACACCATTCGCGCGAAGTAGTTGTATATGTTCGCTGCGCATGTTAAAGTGAGCTATTAATTTGTATCAATATATACTATATTATTTTAAATACACTTAAAAATACTATTAAATTAGATGATCATCACTAACTACAAATAATGTTCAATTTCTTCACAATTATTTAAGACATACCAACGAGCTCTTTCAAATTCTCGTTCACATAGGTCATAGCCCCCTTGTGCACCTATGAGATGTACTTTCTGGAAAAACACAGTAAATGCTGACGAAACTCTCATTTGTCCACCTTCATAATTTCGATCCGGTCTTGTAAATCTAGTATCAACCCCACAAAAATACATTGAACAAAATGTATGCCACTCATTATGAATGTATGACTCTGTGATTGATCCTTCCAGATGAGCCTTATTCCCTACAGATCGATTAAGTTTTCCCAAAAACCGTTCAATAGGATACTTCCATCTATACTAAATGGGTCTACCAACTAAAGCCTTACGAGGTAGATACACAGCAAATGAACCATTACATCAAAGAATGAAAGCGGGTACAAACTCTCCAACTTGCACAATATCAATGCAATGTCAGCTTCCATTTTTAATAAAGCATCAACCTTCAACGTTCTACTGCAAATACTCCTGAAAAATCGTCCTAATTCTGTCAAAGTTGCACGAACATCTCGAGTAAGTTTTCCAAACACACCAACTAGCAACAATCACTGTAGAAATATATGGCAATCGTGACTTTTGAGACCAGTTATCTTCCAATCATGAGTTCGAACACATCTTGACATATTTGAAGCATAACCATTGGGTAATTTAATTGTCATGAACTAGTCACAGAATTTCTTTCTCTCATCACTCGAAAGTGTATACTATCCAAGAGGCATATAAGCTAACGACCCAGTATCTTGCAAATGCAACTCCAATCTTATTCCTAACTCTTTCAAATCTTTACGAGAGTTGACTGTATCTTTTATCTTCCCTTGTATTGACATCAGGGTACCCAAAATATTCTCGCATATATTTTTTTCAATATGCATAATGTCTAGATTGTGATACAGTGTCAAGGTAGACCAATATGGCAACTAAAAAAATACTTTTTTTTTGTCCAATTCAATTCCACTGCTTGTCTTTTCCTCTTTCGACATTTTGCATTCTTTCCAAATCTATTGTCTAGAACATTTTCCAATTGAGTGAGAATATCAATACCAGAATACTCTAGTGGTGATGACCTACGCTCAACCTTTCTATCAAACAATGCTCTATTTGAACGTCATCTATAATCATGAGGTAGATATCGACGATGTCCCATGAAACATAATTTCTGACCATTCGTTAACCACTGAGACTGTGTATCTTTGTTACAAACAGGATAAGCCATCTTTCCTTTCGTGCTCTACCCAAACAAATTACCGTATGCCAGGAAATCATTTATTGTCCAAAGTATTGCAGCATACATCTTGAATTCTCCCGACATGGCTGTATCATATGTATTGACACCTTGCTCACACAACTCTTTCAACTCTGCTATCATTGGCTGTAACTATATGTCTATTTCATTTCCTGGTGACCTTGGCCCTGGGATTAATAGAGTCATCATAAAATAAGGATCTTTCATACACTTCCATGGTGGAAAATTATAAGGCATTACTATGGCAGGCCAAGTGCTATGAGAAGTGCTCATGTTGCCAAATTGATTAAAGCCATCAGTTGCTAACCCAAGACGTACATTGTGAGGTTCTTTGGCAAACCATAGATACTCGTCATCAAATTTTTTCCATTATAAGGAATTTGCAGGATGCGTGAGGAATTGATCATTTTGAACTCTCCCTATGTGATGCCAAGTCATATATATCACAGTCATCCGGAAAATAAACAATCTCTGAAGTCGAGGAATAAATGAAAAATATCTTAGCACTTTATGGGGTACATTACGCTTATCTGATGTCCATCTTGACTCATGACACACCGGACATGAATCAAATTCTGTATATTGCTTCCAGAAGAGAATACAATCATTTTTACATGCGTGGATGATATTATAATCAAATCCTAAACCTCGCTTCAATTTCTTCTCTTCTTAAAATTTCGAGGCACTTCGTTATCCCATGGGAAAGCCTCTTTAAATAATTCAAGCAACATATCGATGGCCTTTGCAAAAATACGACAAATAGACTTAATATAGAGCAGCCTGACAGTGAATGATAACTTGCTATAATGGGTGTACCCTGGGTACAATTCTCGTTGTGCATCCTCCCACAGTAATCCAAATTCTTCATTTCCCTTAAATGATTGTGCAGATATTCCTTCTTCATCCCTGGCACCAAGTATGTCTGCGCCAAGATCTCCTAACATTTCAGTCATATCTTCTCCATTATCATAACTATCATCAGAAAATCATCATTTATGTCGTCTGTGCCGATCTCTTAGGAAATGGTTCACCATGTAAAACCCAATGTGAATATTTTGAATCAAACCCATTTACGAATAAATGATCCTCCACAGCCATCATATTATATGAACTAAGGTTTTTGCACTTCTTGCATGGGCATCTTATAAATCCTCGACTGTCAACACTCTCACAAGCAAATTCTAAGAAAGACTTCACCCCTTGTGCATATTGTTTATAGTCTCGACCAAGTCTATCTCCCAACAACATCCAACTCTTATCCATCTATAAAAAATCCAACTCATGGGATAAGCACTATCAATAAACTATTACAATAAACGTGTCTGGGTATTATCTATTTTTAAGGTAGTTGGTCTTATCCCATTTGAGAGACTATCATCTATATCGCATATATACTCAGTCCAAAACTCATATGTTAATAAAAATTTCGACAGCATTTCCCTACAATTCTCGAAGTATGCTAGTGACGGTAAGTTATCGACCATATTCATGTGCCGAGAAACTTACGAACTACATACTCGAAAAATGTAAGAAAATGCTAAACCAAAATTTTAATTGACTAACACATGAATTTTAACTGAATATATATGCCATATAGATGATAGAATCCCAAACTGTCCACTTAGGAAAATTCAAGAGTTGTACCCAAACATTCTTTACGAGAATATTTGGCCACAACTCTCGAACGTGTCTAATTTTTAACTGCATATAAAATAATTAGAAAATCCAACCGCTCAGTAATAAACATAACAAGTATACATTACAAATACATTGCAAGATTACATTACAAGTATACATGATGGGCGCTTAAATATATGGAAGTATTTATAATTCTTTACTTAAAGATTCCATCATCTTAATCATCTTAATTAAAGTACTTAAATATTTTCAAATATTTAATTATAATTTTTTATAACTTATATTTTATAATTATAATTTAAGTATTAATCTATTTAATTAGAGTACTTAAATAGAATTAATTATACATTATAATTCTTTAATTAAGTACAATAAGAATATTTAGAATATTAATCATCTTAATTAGAGTACTTAAATATTTTCAAATATTTAATTATAATTTTTTATAACTTATATTTTATAATTATAATTTAAGTATTAATCTATTAATTAGAGTACTTAGATAGAATTAATTATACATTATAATTCTTTATTAAGTACAATAAGAATATTTAGAGTATTAATCATCTTAATTAGAGTACTTAAATATTTTCAAATATTTAATTATAATTTTTTATAACTTATATTTTATAATTTTTTTAGTATTAATCTATTAAATATTTTCACTAATACATTAAACTTCTTTTATTAAATATTTTATAATTATATTTTAAGTTTTCGAATATTACAATATAGTACTTAAATATTTACAATTATACATTATAATTACATTATAACTATCATCTAATTGATATTGTTCGAACAAACACTCAATATGTTTGAATAGAATAAAGCCATCATTTGATTCCGTTCAAACTGAGTACATTCAATTCGAACGTTATTCAGAGTGTTCGAATGGGACAAAGCCAGAAACCAGTCACGAAAAAGAGCAAAAAACTGAACCACAAAACACAATTTTCACATACATGATGACATATTTTAATACAATACATTGAAAACTATGTGATTATCCATAAATATGATTATTAAATAACTTAGAAAACTTTAAAAACTTACCTCTAATTTTTGCAATCTAATAAAAATATCAATCTACAAGTACCTATATATGCATAAAACACATTAAACAGCTATTCTATCCCAACAAATAAATGCAACAAATGAAATTGTACTTGTAAACGAAAATCAGAATGAAAAATAACAAAGAAACCATTTACCTCTTGTTCTTCTTTTTTCTCTCTCAAGAATCTCTTCTCTCTCACTTCTTTGAAGCTCACTCTCTCCACAACACTCTCTAATAGCCTCTGCCACACTCTCTCTCCCTTTCTCAAACTTCAATCAGAGTGAAAATGAAGTGAAAGGATCGGGTTCATAATATGTGAATTTACGTTCGAACAGATTTTTTACAAGTTCGAACGCGAAAATAAAAAAACCGAGAATTTTTCCCACAATATTTTCCCGTTCGAATTAATAATATTACAGTTTAAACAGAAAAAATGAATATTCTCCAGCATATACCGATAATTTGGCGCGAATTTTCCCTCCAAACAAAAATACTTTGTTCGAACAGAATTTATCTCTATTCGAACAATTTTATGAGTTCAAACAGATAATAATAGAAATATATAAATATGCACCAAATATTATTATTAGTATATAATAAAATACAATATACTATATAATACTAAGTGTCACTAATAGCATAATACTAAGTTTCTTATCAATCTATAATATTATGTTTTACTAATAGTATAATATTTTATTTAGTATGATCACTAATAGTGTTATACTTATAATTAGTATCTCTATAAGTATAACACTAAGTATCACTGATAGTTTAATACTATCTATTATAGTATAGATAGCATAAATATTTGAAAACTAATAGTACTATAATACTTTCTAATATATTATAAGTATTTGGTTTATTAATTACTAATACACAAACTAAATATATTAGATATATGTATTTTATACTTATATTTAATGCAATGTTTTACTATAGACTTAGTATATTACTATATAATGCAATACTTTACCTGAGACTATTTTATACTCATCTAATGCAAAATATATATACTATTATATATATACTAGTTACTTACAATATATATAAGTAACTAATTAAATACTCTATACTATATAATATAGATAAGTAATATATATTATATATATACTATATTATATATACTAGTATCGACCTTTTTTATTAGTACTAATACTAGTATATATTGTTTTACCTCTTGTACTTATATATATTTTTATTTATGAATTATTACATAATTCATTCAAATATATACCATTTCAGTTCGAACTGATACCCTTTCCGTTCGAACGAATTCACGTTATATAAGCCGCGATACAGTTTCTTCTCCGGCCATTCGTGCATCCTCTCATTTGAACCGTCCGATCGAATCCTCCTCCGTTCGCAGTCGCAACGCCGCTGCAAACTCCGACCAAGTCCTCAAATCCCCTACAACAAGAGGTATGGGTTAAATTCCATTTATTTTTACCGATTAAATGATTGGCTTTGAAGGGTTTGGATTTTGAATCAATTTGACCGCATTTTGTTGTTTTGGGGTTAAATGACACAAAAGTAATCGGTAGAAATGATGGAGCTTTACTCTCCAATCATTTCTACCGATTAAAATCTTGGATTATTGAATATTTTGGATTTATAGATTCGGGACTGAGTCGACTCAGCCATGTTTGTTTGGCTCAGTCTCGTTCGAATGAACGTAAATTCTATTCCAAATGAAATTTATTTCTATTCGAATGGAATTTATGCTCATTCAAATGGAAAAGAAGTTCATTTGAATGGAACTTCGGCTCATTCGAATAGATGTTTTATGAGTTCATTCGATTTAATTTTATGGTCATTCGAATGACGTTAAATTCCATTCAAATGGACTTTTCTTTATTCGAATGAAAATTTAGGCCATTCGAATTGAATTTTAATCATTCGAACTAAACATAATATTTGGCAACCCTTATTCGAACAGATTTGAATCCATTCGAATAAAGGCTTGCCAAACACTTCAGCATAACATTTATGTCCTCTAATTCACTTTAATTAAATTATATAATTATTTTATAGATCAATAGTATACTAATGGCAAGCAGCAGCGGAAGAAAACATTCCCGACCCCAGACAGGCCAAAGTAGCGAAGCAACTCCTTCTCAGCCTGTCATGCAGCCTATACTAGTTGAGCAGGAGATCATTCTGGATGACATCCATGATCTCACTAGAGAGGGATGGAGCATACATGACATCATCACCGATCGTGGATGGACCCCGATCTGTCGGCAGAGGGGCGCAGCATATCCTAAGATGGTCGATGAGTTTTACCGTGCCATGGGAAAGCAGTCTGATGATGCTCTGTGCTACAACTTAGTAGTTCGGGGAGTGAGTATTATCTTCTCTCCCTGCATTATTGCTGAGTTTCTTGATCTGCGGCGGGAGCCCGATGCATATCCTGCAGCACCAGCACCAGAGAGAGCAGCACCTGCACCATCTGGAGAGGACACACCAATCGCATCCTCATCGCCAGCATCGGATGTACAAACCACAGAACTAGATAATGACTCGGATGATAGTGAGAGCCGCGTTGAGGTACCTAATGATGGTCTCACAGACGATCAGGTTCGTGACATTGTGCGAGAGCCTTCGGCTCCTCCATATGATGGTAGTAAAGTGATCCGACAGGCCGACTGTATAGCATTTTTCAGAATGCTTAATCTGATTATCAGATATAATATTAATCTGAAAAAACACAAGACTGATTTCAGGATCGAGCGGGCCAGATTTTTGTTACGGTTAGCACAGGGGGAGTCGATTGAACTGGCATTATATTTCTTCCTCCGCATTCAATCAGAGTCATGCTATTCGGGTGGAGGTAGTCTACCATTTGCACTGCTAATATCTAACCTCCTACTCCAATCAGGGGTTCAAGTGACTTCGACTGAGTGGAGGACACCACAGATGGAGTCCGTTAACAAGATCACATTCAGCAAGAGCAGGGGTCACTTGCCGAAGACTCATGCAGTACAGGATCAGCATCTGCCTACTGATCTAGCTTCTACTGCTGCTGCTCCTATTAAGAAACAACCTGTTGGGGCTACTCCGGATGAGGTACGAGCTATATTGGTGGAACACCACCAAATTATATTAAGGGATTTCATTCAACCCATCATGGAGAAGTTTAAGGACGTGGAAGGATGCTTACATACCTTACAGGAAGATTTTGATTTACTTAATAAATAGATATTGTTAGTTATTATTTTACTTTTTTTATGTTGTATAGAACGTCTAACTCTTTTTGGGATGTAATTAATGTATGATTTTTATTTTTAGTGTTTGCTAGCCACTTTATTGTTAATTATATTTTCTTCTCATTATACTTAATGTTCACGATAATTGAAAAAATGACACTATCTTTAAAGTAATATTTATTTAACTAAAATATTTTTAAAATAATTACATAAAATTAATTTATGAATTCGTAAATATTTTAATTCATTGTAAATCATAATATATAATATATAGAAATTTTTATTTACTTTGAAAATGATAAAAAAATTAATAGAAAAAATATGTATTTTTACAATTTTAACAATATATCTTTTCAATTAAATAATACCGTTCGAACAAGTTAATACTAATTCAAACAGATTATATTGCATTTGAATAGATTAATTATCTGTTCAAATTAAATTTTATTAGTTTGAACGGTTTCAATTTTTTGAGACGATCTAATTCATCTCAGAATCTCCGATTCGAACTAATATTTATTAGTTTGAACGGATTTATTATTTCATCCCTAACAAATTTCGTCCCTAAAAAGAAAATTTCTTGTAGTGCAAACAGTTACTTCCTTCCAAAAGGTGTGGATGAGGATGTAGAAGTGGATGTAGATCTATTATTCATTTCCTCATAAACTTCCTTCCGAAGAGTTCGAAAATAGTCTTGCTCCATTACATCCAGCAAGATCTAATTTCATGATCTCCATATCAATCTTGTTTTTCTTAAGTACAATTAATGACATTTGATCACTCTCGACCTTGATAACCGCTTCTCTCCTCTCTACCATGCACACGGTTCTATCATCGATCATGCAACTTAAGGCTTTACAAAACTCAACATCTTCACATTCTCTATAATTCCTTTTTCTCTCCCTCTCTTTCTCACTCTTCTTGCCTAGAGGTCTCTTACCAATTATCTCGGCATTGTCATCTTGAGTGTCATTTGGTAGCAAAGTTGAGTTAGTAATGGTTGGACGTTTCCCAGGTGGTCTCCTCCTCGTATTCACCATTGACATATGTTGTAGCCATTTTGGTTTAACAATATTCCATGGTGTACTTCGCCTTCTCATTCTCCTTATTCAATATTTTCACATTCTCAAACTTAAATGAGCCAAGTGATTATGTTAGAGAAAAAATAATGTGCAACACTAAAAGAACATAAAGGAGAAACTAAATTATTACCTTATCCTGCTTTGTGGCACCACTAGGATGTAGTGACTCTACTTCAGCAACAACAACACAATTTATTTATGTATTTTTTGATACATTGCCATCAATTGGTCAATGAGACATTAGAATGAAATTGGTTGTTTGGTTTTTTATATTGATTATAATATTCATCTATTCTCTCCCACATTTGACTGAAGTTTTTGTTAGTCCCATATATAGCATCAATGCTAATATTTAGTCAAGCTGAAACAAGGAGGGTGTCTTCTTCTATGGTGAAAGACACACCTCGAAATGTTTTTTTAGAAAGTCATTCTTTCACCTCAGTGTGAATGTGAAGTTTGGACCAGAACATTATCATCTATCCTATCAAACGGGGTGTTGCCTTCCCCATGTCCACCACTTTGTAAGAGAGTGGTAAAGAAAGGATCCTCATCAAATGGTGCAATCATCCTTCATTGTATTATAATGATAACGAGAGAAATGAGGATTTTATGGACATCATAAAAAGGAAAATAGGCATGCACAAGCTTTTGAGTTCTAATATCTATCTTAAGGGATTTCCTTGATGCATTACTGTTGATGTGGCAATTGCAGAATAGTTCAAACAAAGGTTGCAATTAGTTGTTGAGAAAAATGCAAAATTAGAGTTGTTGAACCTGACTAGATTTGTATATTGGTCCATGTAGATTATATTGGGCGGTTGAGAACACATGTTTGGGAAAAACCTCTCAGTGGCATTCCACAAAGACAATGCATTTTCAAGCAGGCAAATTCTTCATAATCTATTGATATTACTGTAGTTTTGTTGAAGGAACACATCGTTCTATTTTTTATGAGTAAATTGATGGAACACATGGTTCTTTATGAACTCTGTAGACATCAACTATGTAAGGTTGTAATGTGCACCCTAAAGCAAACTAGGCCAATCTAATGTTCATTTTTTTTTTATATGTTGGCCAATCTAATGTTCATCAACAGAAACAGAAACCCCTCAAACTAATGTTCTACCTTTTGTCTTTTGCTTAAATGCAACCCCTCAACATTTAAACCATCCACAATCACGATTAAGGTTTGGAGAAGAGGAATGCAAGGGATGGCAAGGTGCATTAAAAAGTTAGGGATCATCAAGAGAATCGAATCCTATACGAAGAAAGAGAGTACTTGAGCTTTGGAGAAGTAGCTCGGTGATAGAAAGAGTGGGTTTTGGTTGTTGCCGATGAGAGTTGGAGTGCAGTGGTGCAGTGGAATTGTTGCCGACAAGACTTGGGGCCGGTGGTGGTATGGTGGTGGGTCTCTTTGGTCAAAGCCAAAGCTATCAACCTTGTGGGGAGAGTTTTCTGGTTTTTTTAGAGGGAAGTGGAAAAAGGCAGTTGATGAGAAAGAAATGGAGAGAGAAATAATGATAAAATATGTATCTACTATATTTACAGTAACCATCAACTTTGAAAATTATTTTAAAAGTCACTTTAGCAAAATTTCAATTATTTGGAAGTTAACTAATCCATTTTGATCATATTTTGTTATCTAATAGCTAAATTTTCAATGCTTTTGGCTTTTAGCTAATCCATTAAGGAGATTCTATGACTTGAGTTGTTTTGAGCTGAACAGCTCGGAGACATATGTTGCGACGATGACGTAGATATGGCCCACAAGGTGACCACACAACATCGGTGCAATTAGAAGCGGCTGGTAAGTAGGGGTCTAGAGGCAATGACAAGATGCATGATCATGTGTCTTTAGAAATTATTTTGCCATCTCGGGATCAGATGAGGCAACCACTACTGGAAAGTACTCGAACTTAAGCTAGCTGCATAAATATTGGTCCATACATATTAATTTTGAGACAAGTACTTGTGAAGGGATAAGTGAGGGAGTAGACCGATAAGGTTTAGATTGCTTGTAATCTGCCAAGGATTTGGAACTGGAGGGCCGGAGGCCGGGTTTTAGCTTGTGGAATAGGAAGGGGGATGTTTTGAGAAAGAGAACAGTAGAGCAGCTAGTCAAGAAGCCAGGGCTAAAAAATCAACCTCCATTATTGCTGCTGCTGGGTGTATATTTTTGTACATAGTTCCATGCATTTAACTTGTGAAATTTTCAGAACATCTAATAATACAAGCAAGGTGACGTTTCCAGAGTACATGCATGCTAGGTGCACAACTTTCAAACTAGAAAGAGACAGCATTGGTTGAAGTGGGAACATCAAAACTCAATAAAAGCATGCATATTGGGATAGCCCACTACATTCCAAAATGATTCCATGAGCCTAATCAGTAGTACAGTACTAGTGTTGTCGGAGTTTTCCAGGCATCCAACACTACAAGAAATATAGGTTTTTCTCATAAATTTTGCTTTCCACAGTCTACCTTCGTGGCAAATACTTAGTTTATAACATGAAAGCTGTCCGTGAAAAAAACATATACATGTTTCCACTAAAACACATCCCACAAGTAATAATTTGTGGGAAATACTTACTTAATGTTACAAATAGCATCCGTGGAAAAAAAAAAATACATTTTTTTCCGTAATCACGTTTGACTGTAGAAAATTCGGGAGGGAAAACCACTTTTTGCGGCGACACGAAGTCGCAGGAAATAAGTAGTTTTTGAAAATTTTAATCTCCACCGTTGGATCACTTAGATCCCTAATTCCCTACCTATTTGCTCTCCTCTCACCTCCGTCCCTCCAAACCTGTATCCCCTCCTAAAAAATCGAAAACTCCTCTCTCTCTCTCTCACACACACACACACACACACAACCGCCACGACAGATGCAGTGCCACCACCATGCGACGCACTCATCCCTCTCGGTTTGGCTCTCCGTCTCTCAGATATCTCTCCCTTCCATTCTCTTCTCTGTCTCTCTCTCTCTAGACTAGGGCTCCACCACCGCCGCCTCCATGGCACGACACCAAAACCTGGTTTACAAGTAAGATAATATAGCATTTTCAGTTTGAACTTGAGCATTCTGTTTGGCACACTTTCTTTGCAAAAGATATAAAGTTGGTGAGCTTTCACAGTTATTGGTCCAAATTTTCTCCACTTCATTTGCTGGAACCTGATTAAAAAGCAGTGCCCTTTTGCCTTTTGTGAAGAGGGCTCTCGTAAATTTAAGGGAAAGTACTTGCATTCGTTTTGGGTGAACCTATGTAGTTGTTAGTGACTGAAGGTTCAGTAAATGATGCCACATCCATTTTTCAGTCTCTCTTCATATGCCATTTTACTCAATTAATTTTGTTGCTCTGTTTGTTCTGAATTTCTCTGTTAGCTGGTCCGTGTAATTATACATCTTTTACAATTTAGGCCTGACTAGTGTTGAGCTTCAATGAAATTTATGTTTCAAACTGGTTATTAGTATTTTTAATATTTATAATGTATTTTCTCTGTTTTATCAATAAAAAAAAATGTATTTGCTTTGTGTTATGGTGTTAAACTGAATTTTGCATGTTGTTTTATAGAACACTCATGAGACAGCCCATGCCATCAGAAAGTTGCCAT
Organism: Carya illinoinensis; assembly: GCF_018687715.1. Classification (NCBI taxonomy): domain Eukaryota; kingdom Viridiplantae; phylum Streptophyta; class Magnoliopsida; order Fagales; family Juglandaceae; genus Carya; species Carya illinoinensis. The sequence goes on along the minus strand of NC_056754.1, from coordinate 49,364,929 downwards.
TGGGAAAGGCAAAGAGATATTTAGAGGATGTTCTGGTCCACAAACAGGCAATCCCCTTCCGACGTTTCTGTTGTGGTGTTGAAAGCACTTGAGCTTATGCTTGTTGTCTTGCTATATGAAATTATCTTTCCCATTAAATAAGTTATTTGGTCAATTGATATGTTTTTAACTGTCATTTCATTCATTTTCATGGTGATGGCTTTGGAACCTTGTCATGGTCCTCCCAAAGTACATTTATCAATGCTGAAATACACATCTATTTAGTTCAACTAAAGGCCAGTTAGTTTAGCGACCTCCTACATTATCTTAGTAGTCTTTTGTGTGCTAGAATCCTTACAACCCTTGGCTCTAGAAAAGGTGTAAAATATGGGATTTCTGTTCAAATAATTGTTATATAGCCTAATAGTTTCCTTTCCTTGCTTGTGAATGCTAAAGTTACTATGATAGAAACAATATCAACTCCTAGAATGGCAGTTTAGAGCCTCATGTTTGGCTCTAAACAGAATTTGGCTCTAACAGAGAGTTTTAGAGTCCTTCAAAATGTTACAACCAGCCCTGTGGTGGTGGAATTTTACAACCAGCTCTGATTTTGGTTCTGAAATCGGGATTGATCCTCTCTATATATGTTTGCCTTGTGATCCTCTCTAATTTTGGTTCTTGGTGAGCTGAATGATATATATATATATATATATATATCTTGGTGGTAGTAGAAGTGCAACATTTTGAAGAAGGATTCAGTGATGATAGTATACCCCATCAGTGATCTTTAATAACCTTTCTTCACTTATTCTTCTTGATGGTGAAGAAGGTTAAGTAAGGTGTACACTTTATATCTTGATTATTGATTAAGCCTCTGTGATATTACCCCTGTGACATTGATATGATAGTTTCTTTATGCTCATACATGATGGAATAAATATGGCTGACCTTTTATATTCATATATTTATTCTATATTTTTTTATGTATTTTTTTTATAGGTAATGAAGAATTCATGTGCAAGAAAATGGTGATGATAATGAACAAGATGATGTTGAAGACAATGATACTTGATACAGCTGAGCTATTTCTGGTGAACTTTCCATTTTATTTTTTTCGCTTCTCATCTGGTTCCTGGTGATGAGAATCACAAACACCAATTAGTATAAACCTTTTTAGTTATATATGGCATGACAATCTTATTGAAATGGTTGCACCTTGTAAGACTCACTGTTATTTACCTAGTCTCTGTTCTTCTGCTTATGCCCTAGATCTTTTAGCTTGTATTTTGCTGCTCCCACCTGCTCATTTAAGTCTTTGAATTTCAGTTAAATACAAAGCTGACAAAGACCCTTCACATTCAAACCTTTTTTGGCTCAAGGGGAATGGACCCTTCTTGCTTGGCAGCTTTCAACCATTCATAGCAGATCTTAGTCTAGTTTGGTTTTCATGTTACCTTTTATCATCATCTTTTACATTTGAATTTACATTTGAAACTTGTGATTTATGTTCAAAGTAAAATGTAGGTGCTTGTTCACATGGGTGCTTGTTCTTTGGGACATGGTATGACATTCTAACCGTCTATAGGCCAATGTCTTTACGTTAAATGAGCTTTCCATTTCAAAAACTCAAGTGTTATTTGAATAAAATATCTACATTTGTGTTGGATTGGATTACATGGGCAGCAAGCATGTTGATATGACTTACAATACAAGATTTTGAGTTATATATATGGGAGTGTTAAGTGGAATGATGTGAATTGGTAGTAAATATTGAAGTGATATGTTGGTTGAGATTATTGTCGGTGTGTATGAAGCTTGAAAGAACATTTTTAGATTGATATTAACAACTAGACAGGCTATGTTGAAAGTGGTTTTATTGCATTTCATTGGTGTGTTGGTTGTTATGTATTGAATTTTAATGGATGGTGGTTTATTGCATTTCATGATTACGTTGGTTTGTATATAATTTTTTAGCCTATATTAGACAACTTTTTATGATATTTTTGGCTCAGTCTCATCTGTTTTTGCTTTTACAATCAGTAATTTTTTTTTTCTGAATTCTTTTAGTATTTTGCACGACGACAACTCGTGGCAAATACTTTTTTTTTGGCCTGTAGAAGTTTTTTCCCACAAATGTTGTAGTAGGTAATACTAACACCCACCAGTACCTCTCGTGGTATTTGCTTCTATTCTCACATAAACGAAAATGAATGTGCTTTATCGACAAGCTTCATCGGCTCTTGCCATGAGATGTGTCTTGGGAAAATATAGGTATTGCTCACGACTTAAACCTTTCGTGGGCAATAATACTTTTTGCGACGAGTTTTACGTCACGAGCTTCCCACAGGCCAAATTGGTGGGAAAAAGAGTTTTCCCACAAAAAACCGACTATTTGCCAAGAATCTTCCGCTTGGGGAAAACCCATCTTATGCAAGATTAATAATACATCCTCTTTCACTTGTTGTACCGTGGCTTCAAGGATATATTGAAGTGGAAAAAGCAATAATTTTGAATTGCTGCATAAATATTTATATACATGTTGATCACTCATTGATCCCACTAAAACGAACCAATTACACATACGGCATGCAGTAGTACTCTGTCGAGCATGCATAAATTAAATGATTAAATAAAAGAAATAACAGGATTTCAATGCTGTAAAGGGTACCCTCAAGCTATACGTTTGCTAAAACTACTTAAAACTATACTTTTTGTGACACCCCCAAATCCCCACGCATGGACACGGAAAAATCGAGACGTCTGGATGATGATAACACGGGTCACCACCCTATCGACGAGTGTCAAGTGTGAGTAAAAGCAACGAATGTGCAAAAAGAAATACGCAGCGGATAAAGAAAGTCATAATTAAGTACTAGAATTTTTTTTATTTAATACAAAGCTGTTCAAAACATATATGATAAAATATTACAAAGTACAAATATTGTTTTTAAACCAAACAACAAAGCTTAAACTTTAACTTCAGCATCCCGGCGGAGCCGCATCCTCGGGCTCGGCCTCCTCCTCTTTCTCGAACTCTGTACCAAAATCTACGGTACCAAAAATGGTGTCGCAGGTAAGTAAAATCCAAACACCACCAGATAAAAACATATAAAACTCAAACAATATGCATGAACGGATGCCAATGCACAAAACCCATAAAATCATATTTTTCCACACACGCCAAAAATCTCATTTGGCCCAAAAACAAATCATTTCCAAATATCACGCCAAAAGTGACATTTGGCCCATATCAAACTCAATCCGTTAACCAATTAATCCGTATGCACCATGACCTCCCTTAGGGGTCATCCGCACACCCTGGCTCCAGTGTCACACCGCAGGTAACGACCACGCATGTGACACCTAAACGAGCGATATCCAGTTCCACGCCCCGCGCGTTCGAAGTCAAGCATCCTCTAGCCCTCGCCAGTGAAGGGCCACGGAGTCGGTGCGTAGAGCGATGCTCGGTTCCGTGCCCGGCGCGTTCGTAGCCAAGCATCCTCTAGCCCTCGCTCCCGTCGTCGCCCAGCGACAACTCAGGGGACGTCACTCAGTTTATTACGCTCACGAGTGACTAGAGGAGCTCCACTGGAATAATACCTCATCCCGGCTTGGGGTTGTGATACACACGCACCCAAAAATCCACTTACGCCAATAAAACAGGATTTTCTTAAATTAAATAAAACGCACGTGCATGCACCATGTAAATGCGATTTCAATGCACAAAACGATCAACCAACCATAAATCAATAAATCAAGCAACTCCGTCCTCCATCCATCCAACCCCCGAACTCCTCGGACTCAGTCCGGAATCAGGCAACCAACAGATAAATATTTATTGAATGAGAAAAATATATTTAAATCTAAAAGTAGAGTTTGAAAAATACTTACAGCGCTATATGGTATTTTTTGAAAGCTCGCGGTGTTGCAAATGGAGGAGGAAAAGCAACGTAACAGTGAAATTTACACTGTTGCCGTGGGTAATAAATTACCCACTTTCGAACGAGAACAAACCAAGGCATGAAATTGATAGGGAAATGCCTTGAGATATTTATGAATCTAAAGGAAACGAGTTTTGGCCGTGGGTGGTGGTGGAAATGGCGGTCGAAGGCCAAAAAGGGGTTGAACGGAGTTGAGCTCGTGGGAGCTGCTCCGGCAACAGATCGAGGTCGGAAATGGGTGGGTTAGGTCGGCAAGAGGTGGGGGAAGAAGCTGTGAAGAGATGGTGGCCGGAGGTGGTGCGACGGCGCCGGAATCGGTGAAAAACCGTGTGGCTTGATGGAGCTCGTGGTGGCTAACGGTGGCTCGGATGGAGGTGAAACTTGGTAGAGATGTTCACCTATGAGAGGGGAAGAAAACTGGGTGGGTGGTGTAGGCCACGGTGCCGGCGAGCGGCGGTTCTGGGTTGCGAAAGTAACCGGCAACAGGGGAAAAAACAGAGCAAGTGCTGTGACTTCCGGGGGCTCTCGGCGGCTAACGGCTAGTCCGATGGCTCTAAAAATTGGTGGAGATGATCTCTGGTGGAAGGGGAAGAGAATGGTGGTGGTGGTGCACTAAACGATGGCCGGACGGCAGAGAACTGAGTGGACAAAGGGGCGGCAACGGGAAGGAGAAAAAGAGGTTGTTCGGCGTACGCGGGAGAGAAAGGAGAAGAAAGAAGAAGAAAAGAAAGAAAAAGAAAGAAAAAGAAGGAAAAAAGGAAAAAGAGAAAAGAAAAAGAAAAGATGAGGGAAAATAAATGAGGTCCAGTCCTCACTCCGGAAACCAAAACTGATCCGCCGAAAACGATTTTAAAAACCGTAAAACGACTAAATAAATTAAACACAATATCAAATAAATTAAAACCAATTTAAAATACAATAATTTAAAATAAAAGAACTATTATATTAAATAACTTAAAAAGCGCTTTCGGTGAAAATACACGTAAAAACGGGTCATCACACTTTTGCAGTATACTGCATTAAGATTCAATCGTTGAGATTGTGTGGTTACTTCACCTATTATTTACCTATCATCATAACCTATGATATGTTTTTAATAGTTTGAGGATATTGGTAGTTTTGGTGCATGATTAATTTTGATTAATTTGTTTCCACTCTATTGTATTCCATTTTTGTGATTTGTGAAATACTTTCTGATCATTTTTACTAGTAGATGTAGGTTTTTTTTTTTCCCAAACCAAATCTTAAATCTTGATATTTCAAGCGACTACCCATATTTATTCTTATATCTCCTATTTCTATTTAGTGCTCTTAAAACCCCATTTGTCATAATAGACATAACCACACACACACATCTCTGATTTGAAAGTTTAGTTTACTAACACACGATCAAACACGTTATTGAGGTAGAAACTTGTCATATGAGGTAGCATGAAAAATATATATTTGAACACTTTTCTCCAATATATCCCGATTGTTGGCCATGCATGTTGGCAAAATGCAAAATTCAGAATGCATGCTGCATTAATCAGATCACTTTTCTATGTAATTCTTATTAGCACAATTATAGGTAGCGAGATAGATTTATCATGTTTGTAGAAAATATCCAACATTACATACCATTTATCAGCCTAGCTTATGCATAAACGCAATTAAAAGTTGGATTAAGCTGAAGTACTACTACGTACAAGTACTGCAACCCAGCAGCTTGTATGAAAGCCATTTAAGGTGGATAAGTCATGATAAAAACTAAAGTGACAACTAATAAAGATGAGGTTCGAGTCGAGGTTTCACGACTGCAACAAGTGGGAATTTTCTATGTGTTATCAAACCATAAACCTCTTCCATGCTCAGATCTTCTGGCTTCATATTGTCTGGTAATGTCCATTCAAATCCATGCAGCATGTTAGCCAAAGTAGAGCTGATCATCTTTAGTCCCAAGCTATACCCTGGGCACATCCTCCTCCCCGATCCAAATGGCAATAGCTCAAAGTCATGTCCCTTAACATCAATAGCCTTTCCCAAGAATCTCTCTGGGCGGAACTCTTTAGGTGCATCCCATACTGAGGAGTCTCTTCCCATACTCCATACGTTTATAAAGACCCTAGTTCCTCTACGAATATCGTAACCAGCAACTTTACAGTCTTCTAGAGCTAAGTGTGGTGCAAGCAATGCAGCAGCTGGGTGTTTCCTCAAGGTTTCTTTCATAATGGCATCAATAAAGGGAAGTTGTGGGATATCTTTCTCTTCTACCCATTTTTGTTTCCCAACGATTCTATCCAGCTCTTCATTAGCTATTTTGATAAGGTGTGGTTGCTTCAAGAGTTCAGACATTGCCCATTCCAGTATGGCGGCGGAGGTATCCGTGCCTCCTGCTATGAGATCCTGATATTAATGATCAGAATCAAGATTTTTCATCAATCTAATTTGAAACAGGGGAGACCAACAGTTCTGCATACTTCATAGTGAAAATAAGAATCCACTTGTAAATGCAATGATAATCTGATATGCTAGCTAGTACAACATTTTTGTTCACTTTGTTAAGGGATTTCACCAAAATTTTAGCCAAGCAAGGAATAACATTAATAAGTATTAATACTTAATGCTACGCATCATCATGTTTCTATTATCCCTCAAATGTTGCAGGAGTACACGATTGATAGATAAGAGAAAAAAATAAATAGTTTACCAATCATTTGATTCTGAATCGAGGAATGATGAAATATATATATATATATATATATGAAAATGATAATGAATAGCATTACTCAACATTAAAAGAAAGACAAGTCTAAGGTTTACCTGCAGGAGCCCCTTGACGTTGTCACAAGTGAGCTTAACATCAGTATTAGGATTTTCATCCATCTGCAACAATAAATCCACCATGTCCTTTGGCACAAAGTCTTTTCCTCCCATCCTTGCCTTGTGTTCATCAAGAACATGGTCATAAACTTGATCGAGTTTTTCCGTCACAGCCTTCATTCGTTTCACATATCCCTGCAAGTCCAAAAAATCAAGCCATGGTATCCAGTCTCCAATGTTTAAAACCCCATTAAGCAAAACCAACTCATCCAACATCTCTTGGAATTCTTCGAGCGTCAACTCTGTCGAAGTTCCGGATTCGGATTCTTTGAAATACTTCTTACCCAATGTAATCCTACTAATGACACTTAGCGTGAGGTGTGAGAGATGGTCTATCACCTTGATTGGCTTCCCAGAAAATGTGCATAGGCGTGAAACAAGAGCACACCTTTCTTCAACACGTATGTACTCAAAGGACTCCAGCCGCTTTGAGCTAAATAGCTCAGATTGAAATATCTTTCGCCCTTGTCGCAAGTATGGTCCATAAGGTGCCCATGTGATGTTGGTATGGTTGTAAGTGGTGTACTTCCCTGCAGCAGATTGGGGTCTAGAGGCAAAGGTGTGATCATGTGTTTTCAGAAACTCCTTTGCCATTGTGGGAGATGAGGCAACCACAACCGGGAAGGAACCAAACTTGAGCTGCATGATTGGTCCATATTCTTGTGATAACCTGTGAAGGGATTGGTGAGGGAGTGCGCCAATAAGGTTTAGATTGCCTATAATAGGCCATGGCTTGGGACCTGGTGGAGGTTTTAATAACTTGTGGGATCGAAAGGAGGGATTTTTTGAGAAAGAAAAGAGTAGAGCAGCTAGCAATATTATTGCCATGGCCAAAACAGCAACCCAAGAAGTAGTACTACTGTCGACCTCCATTGCTAGCTAGCTGGGGTTTATTGGTATGTTGCAGTGGTACTGGTGATAGTTCGAGTGGTTGGGCATGCAGGTTTATACAGTTTAATTTAACAATGATGATCATCTCCTGTTAGCCTAGATCGAGATATATTATTCAAATGATCATATATAATTTGATTTGGTTAATGTAACCATGATTAAGTGAAGAACGTGAACATGGTGCACACATGGGCTCAGAAATTAAAACAGGATTATATATTTACCTATCTAGATGGTTCTAAAGGACTGTCGATATATGTAATTACAACATTAATTAAACATGCATGTCGCAGTAAATTGAATTATATTAGGCACTGAAACATGTAATTGGTTGAATATCACATCCATGCACTCCTCGATCTTGAAAGGAAAAGATATGATGGGACATTTATTTTACTTAAGGGGGAGATTTTTTGAATGGTGGAACCACCTCATACTTCTTTATTTATCACCAGATGCATTAAAGACAAAAACAGTAAAACCAAGAAGTATATTGGGGCATGCACTCGCAATATTCATCATTAAATAATTAAAAAATAAAATAAAATCACGTGATAAAGCCCTTTTTTTTAAAACTATGGATATAGTCGGATGCATGCATATCATATTTTCATTTGCATTTCAGAAATTATATCCCCACATGACGATTTAGTTTTGAAAAATCAGGTAGGGAGGAATCATGTGCATATAATCATATATCAATTTTCTAGGAATAATGGGATCGAGAGCGGTAGTACTGAAGCCTCTGAATGTGAGTGAGAGACTTATATGTACTAATTCTATCTCCCATTTTTAAAATGTATACTTTCACTTTAAGAGATGAGACTTTATTTTAAAAGGTAAATTTTATTATTTAT